>NC_139230.1:123149136-123479599 GCF_977018435.1 Lepisma saccharinum
AATTCTTTTGCAGAAGCGTCATGTCACGGATATTGGAGATTTTACTATATATTTTGCAATCGTCAGCGAACAAGAGGTTTTTGCATGAATCGGAAATATATTCTGGAAGATCATCAAGGTGCAGGATGAAGAGAAGAGGTCCAAGAACACTGCCTTGAGGTACACCAGAAGATACAGCATGATAAGAAGAAGACATTCCGGAAAGAACAACTTTTTGTTGTCTGTTTTGCAGGTAGTGCTCGAGAAGAGAGAGAAAGTTTCCATGAATATTGAAATGGTGGGATAATTTATGAAGCAGGAAATTGTGGTTTATAGAGTCAAAAGCTTTCGAAAAATCCAGATATATTACATCCAGTTGAGAGTTTTCAGATATAGAGTTGATAGCGTCAGATAATAAAATGCTTAAGTTGGAGCTGCCTGGTAAGAAGCCGTGCTGTGCTGTATTTATATATGGAGAGGTAAATTTGTAGAGTCAGTCCTTTATTATCTTTTCACAGGCGATAGAAAGTGGTGAAAGAAGGGAAATAGGCCTATAAGAAGAAACAGCACACTTGTCTCCGGACTTACAATTACAATACCACACACAAAAAAAAAATTTCATATTCCAAAATTCGACTAACTGCATACCATAAAGGACCATTTTACACAGGCATAGAGTTATACAATATGTTACCAAATAGCTATAAAAGTTTTGAGAGAACCACGATCCTTAAAAGTAAGGTGAAAAAATTGCTATTGGAATATAAACACGCTTCCAAAAGTTAAGCACGCAATGGTAAAATCAACAAAAATGGAAAAGTAAAGCTTTGATTAACACAAAATTGCACTTGAAGGTAGCAAACGTGTTTATGCATTAAAGAAAATAAGAATTTTGTACAAAGATGAAAAAATAATATTTACTTTTCGTAAGTTATATGATGACATCACATTAGGGTCATTAACATAATGATGTTTAAAGGCATACAAACCAAACAAAACTTCTGACTTCTGTGGTAATATGGTATGTTACCAAAACAAAACTTACATTAATATGGTATGTGACCACCCTGGACCTTCACACAAACTTTACAACGATTTTCCATGCTTTCAACGAGGTGATCAACCATCGCAGATGCGAGCAATGGCCATTCCTCCATTATTGCAGTTTCCAACTCTCTGAGACTGGCTGGAGTAGGTAAACGTGCAGAGACAGCACGCCCGAGGGCCAAAGGTTTTTAATGGGATTAAGGCCATACGAGAAATGCCCTCACTTTTCAGGTACTCGTCAACGATGTTGGCTCGATGGGGACGCTCATTATTGTCCATAAGGAGGAAATCAGGACCAACTGCTGCAGCGTAGAGTCTCACAATGGAGTCTAGGACTTCATCCCGATACCACGCAGCCGTCACAGAACTGCCTTTAAAGATGTGCAGCTCGATTCAATATCCCATTGAAATTCCAGCCCACACCATGATGCTGCCACCTCTGAATGTGTGATGTTCGATGATGTTCTTGGCCTGATTGCATGTGCCTCATTCTCTCCAGACCCTTACATGCTTATCATCTGATTCCAGGGCAAATCTGGACTCGTCCATGAACAGGACGTTGCACCAATCTGAGACAGTCCAATTGACATATTGACGACACCACTTTAATCTTGCCCCTCTGGCTTGGACGGTTAGTGCAACACAAACATGTGGTACTTAGGCATACAATCCCTTCATGTGGAGCATTCAGCACACAGTACTGGCAGATATTGTCTTACCAAGTGCCGCTGCAACCATGGGTGTAACAGTTGTGGAGGTTGCTCGTCGATTCTGCTTGACTACTATAGCAATATATCAATCATCAGAGGGGGCGGTAACCCTTGGATGACTGGCCACAGGTCTCCGGACAACTGCTTGACTTGTTTAGAATTGTTTAAATAATCGAGAAATTACCGAATGATCAATGCCAAAGAAAATAGCGACATCATTGATTAATTGTCCTGCTTCAACGCATCCTACAGCACACCAGCGCTATCTGTCATTCGTCTTCTTTCAGCCATAGAAACACGAATATTAACAAAAAAAATTCTACAAAAGTTATAAACACTTCGTATCAGCTTTTAATTGCACCTCAAACCCTTCAGAATGCTTGTGTCTTCAACCAAAGTGTGATTATTCTTGCACAAAATCCTCGTGCTATTTCAAGAGCACAAATTAAGCACCTAGGTACAGATGATTCACTCTCTACTTACAAAAAGGAAGCTACACATAAAAACTGACATCTACATCTGCAGCAACTTTAGCCACTCAAATTCAAATACGCTCTCCAAAATTTGCATTGCGTGCTTAACTTTTGGAAGGCAGTTAAAGAATTTCAGGAATTAAATAATTTTATAAGACTACCAACCACATAATTAGCTATAAAACAAAGCTAGGAACGCATTCAGTAGATCAAACATCCAGGGTAACAAGACCAACCTGTGCCAGAAGCCCAGCAGTCATCCCAGGGGAAGGGGGATGTGAACCAATAATATGAGAAATAGTAGAAAACATATTCAAAATTAAAAGAAACGGTAATATCGGATTTTGTCAGTCTGCACGTCAAATATCATCATCAAATTTGATTGGATTTACAGCTTACATGTGGCTGTTTCTTTCACCAGTGGGAAGAACGAAGGGGTTCAATATAAGTAATGGACTAAAACAGGGAAGTGTTCTTTCCCCACTGCTTTTCATAAATACAATGGATGCAATTGAAGACTAAAATTGGTAAATGTTGTAAGTGCCACAATAGTTCAAACACCGTTTTCCAAGTTACACTGTGAAATGTGCCATGCTTTATAATGTGGTAAATGTGAAATGTGGCTGGTAGACCTCTAAGTAGCTCAAAGGGCATGTAAAGAGGTCACTAGTGTGCACGTTCTTAAGGGCTGATATGCGGAACGATGCGATTTCCCAATACTTTCTCTTTTGGCACTTACAATGTTTACCACTTTTAGTCCTCAATTAACAAAGAGGTGGGGAAGAAGATAGGAGATGAAGAGATGAAGTCCCTGTTGTTCACTGATGACTTAGTAATAGGGAAGAAGAAGTACAGAGACAGCTTGATAGTTGGAATGAGGAAATCAGAAGAACAGGAATGAAAATTAATTCAGTGCAGAAAAGAGTGAGGGGCTAATAACAACAAGAAACAGAGCCAGAAAAGAACTAAGAATAAAGATGGACACGAAAGAGTTGAGGGTAGTGGTGAGCTTCAAATGAGAGGTTTATCCAGAATTTTCCCTTGGGGGGGTTGGAAACTTTTGTTGGGATGTAAGTTTGAGAAAGCTAAGTTAAGACAGTTTTTAAAATGTTCACCCCCCCTTTCCCTTCACGTACCATTTTAGAAGACAAAATATGTCAAATACAGGAAAAGATGGAAAACAGATTTTTGTGATAATGTTAACATTTCAGTCTAACGTTTCGAATATTGCTTTCCGATTATGTTCAGTACTTGATTTATTCAATCGTTAGATAAAACTCAAGAGATGACATTGAAAAACACAAAATTCAAACATATTATTACCAGAGAAATATTTGTGCAATATTTTATTAATTAATGCATTTGTATGGTTTTTGTCGTAGGTGTAACTCTCGGGAGTTCATGTTTGTGGGGGGGTCCAATTTATCTATGAAATATCAGTGCATGGGTGAGCGCACACTTGCCTATCTGATGTAGTAGTAATAAATACAGATATAATATGACTTGATAAAATGAAGAAACTGCAAGTGAAGCGAGCAAGAAAATTTTTAGAACTACTTCTTTGCAAACTGATTATGCATATTATTAATTATACATAGCGACAGTATCCCACGATGTTTACTCTTTAAAATCTTACTTTGCTTGTTCAGCGTCCTCTTTACCTCAGCTCATGCCCGCTGCCTCATCCTGTTCTAGCTTCTGTTAGAAAATATGCATATAGTTATATAATTTTAAGATTTCTATGTGGTGAGGGAGTTCCAAATCTCTGTTTAAACAATGATTCACAAACTGAAATAAAGTAATGAAACTTTCTGTATATTTAGAGAATGCCCATGAAGACTTTAAAATATAATGGGAAGTTGGGATGCACCAAAATTGGTCAAGGAATTTCATATTGAAGTCTTATACAAAACTTTGGAGAATACCCTTGGCGTTATTGAGAGTGTATCTTTCAAATACTGAACAAGAGACTCTAGGGAATTAGGAGTCATGTGCCTCTTGGCCTTAAAAGAAAATAAACATGTGCAAATAAATGCATGGTATGTTAACTGCAAAGAGAAGACAAGGAATTTTTACTTCTAAATTGAGGTAATGCTTTATTTTCAATTATTTAAAAATTGAACAGAATTTCTTTCAGTTTCCAACACAAAGAGCACAATGAACCAAACAAAAATTTTTCCCTTCACATTTTCGAGCAGGCAGTGGCAAGCGCCGTCATACCCCCACTGGTGCGTCTATGGTCAGATGCCAATGCCAATGCCAATCCTTTATTAACAGGTTTTTTGTAAGTATCGGGACCATTGTGCCCTTGACTTACTATCATGTTCTTACAAAGTAGTGTGTATATACACAACATTTCTCTTGCTATAACCCGGGTTGACTGTCGGCCGGGATTTTGACAATAGTTCTTCTGTATTATTTCACTAATTTGAAATTGTTGAGTTCCTTGTTATAATTTTGCATTGACAGAGGAAGGAAATAATCACTATTATTTTTCAAACCATACAATAGTTCGGTGCACTGATGAAAAGTTCTAATCACAAACTACGTTTTGCACATCACTTTAAAGACACAAAACATAAAATAACCACATAGAATAATAATAATGATAACAATATATAAGTAACAATAAGTAACAAAGAAACAACAAAATCACAATCTGTGCTTTTATAGCTGCACTATCAAGGAACTTTAATCTGCTCCATTGAAAACAGTACTTTGAAATACTCTTAAACAGGGAGTATATGTAACACATAACATAATAATACAATAGCATTTTTTGAATTTAGATTTGTTCAAAATTTCGGGGCATGGAGTGGGACATCCGGACCTGTGGTCGAGTTCCAATGCCCCGAACCGCTGGATTTGGATGCTGTTGGATCTGGCTCCAGAAGTTGTAACACAGGGCATATATAGCAGATTGAACATAATCGAGTTCAAGGTCCTCATGGATTTGTGAGATACGAGTATCTCGACTATGACCAGTAATAAGTCTAGCAATATTATTCTGTATAATCTGCAATTTCCTTATGACTGAGGGTCGGAGATGACCCCAAGCTGGTGCTTCATACAGGAGTGTGGGACGTACCATCATCTTATACACATGCAAGCGAGTCGTCAGTCCCAAGGTAGGATTTAAGAAAACTGGGTACAATTGTCCAACTCGAGTTTGTGCTATTGCTGTCACAGTTGAGATGTGTTTATGGAAATTTAGTCTTTGGTCCAAAACCACTCCTAGATATGTGGTAAAAGGTTTGTCTGGTATAGAAGATCCCTGGAGTTGTAGAATCTTTGGTAATTGTCTATGTCGACGTGTAAATAAACCGCAGCACTCTTCAGTGAATTATACTTCATGCCAGCAAGTACACCAATCTTCCAACTCTAATAGTTGCTGTCTCATCCTGCTATAGCATAGTTCTTGTAAAGGGCTATTTGTAAATATTTCAACAGCATCTGCATAGGTAGCTAACATGCATTTATGAGTAGCAGGGATATCACTGGTATATAAAGCAAACAGAAGTGGAGATAAAACAGCTCCCTGAGGGACACTAGCATGTATGATCTTAACGGTAGATCGAGCACTTAAAAATTGCACCTGAAATTGTCTCTTTTGTAAATACTGATCCAATAATTGCACCAAATAAATAGGAACTCCTAATGCCGATAGTTTCACAATTAATCCAGAATGCCAAATTTGATCAAAGGCTTTGTCGGAGTCGAGAAATACTCCTAGAGTATGTGGACTGTGATTAAAGTTTCCTGTAACATACTCCACTACTCGGACCAGTTGCGTAGTAGTACTGTGCTGTTGACAAAATCCGAATTGATGATACGGTAGCAAGCCTTTTTCATCCACAGCTTGTAATCGTCTGAGTAGTATACGTTCAAAGATTTTGCTAACATGGCTCAGAAGACTTATAGGTCTATAATTCTATGGTAGAAGAATGTTCTTTCCTGGTTTTGGCAAGAGGATTATTTTTGCTAGTTTCTAACTTGATGGGGTCCTGGGTTCGAATCCCGGTCGGGCTTGGTTGTTTGTGAATGTCCTTTCATCAATTTCATCATTTCATCACTCATCCCCATCTTCGTAAATTAGCCAAGAGGCACAAAACGCGAAGTAAAATAAACTAAATCAAATCAAATCAAATCAAAATCTAACTTGATGGATAATAGCCGGTAAGGAATATAGCATTGAAGACGTTTGCTAGAAAAACTAACAATTTTTTGGGGTCGTTCTTCAGTTGTAATGTAGTAATAGTTAATAGTATCAAAGCCAGGTGCCTTACCAGGTCGAAGAAGATTTATAACACCTTTGACCTCCTGAGGGGTTGTGAGAAGTGGATAAGCTGTGAGTGGTTCATGATGTAATTGTTCCAGTCGATGTTGAATATTCTGGATATAATTGCCATTATGCGGTTGATCTGGTGTGTAGAATTGGTCCTCCAGATGTGTGGAGAACACTTCAGCCTTCTCCTCTGGTGCGTACACCATGCCATTTGGACCCTGGAGAGGATAGGCAGCAGATTGTGGATTCTTTTGCAGATAATTTCTTAATAATTACCAGAATCTACTATCCTGCATTGATATCCCGGAGAATTCGGTGTCCCAATCTGCCTGTTGCTGTCGAATGAGATATCATCGAAATCGATCATGAAATTGATTATAGAACTGTTTGTAGGGATGGTTATAAGTTTGTTGCCATTTCAGTTGGAAATATTTTTTACAGTTCAGGAGGATCATACCCTCACGGGATAGACAACCATAGTTATTGTATAACTGAGGGGTTCTGATAGTGGAGTGAAGATAAGAAGTTTGTATGCCTGCTGTAAGGTTTTGTAAAGCTGAATCAATTTCAGCTGGGATTTTAAAGCTAAATGCAAGTCAATGATAGGCACTAATTGTCGAGTGTAAGCATCCCAGTCTGTTGTAACATGATATTTTGGAGGAAGGGGCTTCAATAAATTATGATGAACAATTTGAAAGAGTATGGTAGATTGTCCGAGTCTAGATCATGAATAATATAGGGACCAGTCATAATATTTACACCTTGATTTATCAAGATATCCAACACATCTGGAAGTCTACGTCCTCGTGGATAATGAGTGGGTTCTCTTGGGGCAAGTTCAATTGTTGGACACTTTGGAGAAGAGACACTAATATTGGACACTAATATCAAGAGAGGGTACACAAACATGTTCTGTCAGCTTGTTACAACACTTTTTGTCATTTAAATGAATTCAACACAAATGTACGAAACACAACACTTCTGAACAAGTTTACTGCTTTCAAGACAATCATTGTTGCAATGGTGTGTCTACAGATTTTTAAAATTACAACTTCCCACTCAATTGATCTACAAATGAACAGTGATCAGAACGCTACATTTTAAAAGTAGCTTCGCTACAGCTACAGCTACTCTTCCAAAATGTAGCTTAGCTACAGCTACAGCTACATTTACCAAAAAGTAGCTCGCTATGCTACTCCTGTTCGCTACTCGCTACTTCGCTACTTTTTGCGCTACTTCTGCATAAAAAAATTAAAACAACCACATGGGTATTAAAAAAATCCCCTACTACTGGTAAATAGATTCTGTTATTTATTATCATGATTCCAGTCATTCGATAATTTTGATAGCAGTGTTACTTCAGTTACTAATTTTTACTATAGTTTTTGAGAATGCCATACCTATGCAAGTGGCATATCAATTCAAATTTGATATATGAATATTGCAATTAGGGTGTTGCCCAAATTAATGATTACAACAATACACAAATAAAATTTGGTAGGATTACGTATTTATGTTCACATCAACATATTTTTCTTGAGAATAAATATTTCATTTTTTATAGAGTGATATGAAGTCAGCATTTTGAATGAAAAGTACCTGGAGCCCTTTGACTACAAAAGGGCCCCAGGTTCGATACCCAGCGGAGGCACATAGTGGTTAGGATCCAGTCTCAATCAGCTTTTCTATGCATAAAATGGACTCAAAACGAAAACTAGGAAAGACACCAAGTTGGGAGAATGAGATCCTCCTGCTCCTCCATTCCCCACACTGCTCATCATTCATCATTCTTCCTCGTTCTCACAATTAGCCGAAAGTTGCAGAAAGCGACTATAGATAAGAGAATAATTAAATAAACCATTCATCCTCATTGTCATGATTGAGAGAAGTGGAAGAATAGATAAGGAGGTGAACAGAAGAGGACAAATGGGTGGTGGACTATATCAAAGCATTCGAAGATTAATATGGAACAGGGATGTACGTACCTATTAAATGCAAGAATTTAATATATAACACATACTATGTGCCAATAATTACGTATGGAGCAAAGACTTGGACAATGACATAGAGAAACAAAGAAAAGATGCAGGCAGTGGAGATTACATTTTTAAGGAGTCTTTTGAGGAAGACTAGAAGGGAAAGAATAAGAAATGAGAAGATCCGACAGACAGTGGGTGTAGTGAAGCTTCAGGACAGAATAGATCAGGCACAGATGAGATGGTTCGGACACATGAAGAGGATGAATGCTGAAAGAGTACCAGTAAGAACTTACAATGCACAAGGAGTGGGAATAAGGCCAAGAGAGATACCAAGGTGTCAGTGGAAAGAGCAGATGGTGGAGAGTGTTAGGAGAAGAGGACAAGATTGGAACACCTTGGAAAGAGAGGAGTGGTGGAAGACCAGGAAAAAATGGAGAGGCTTGACTTCTATGCCGGCCCAGCCAGAGGCAGGAAACAGCGAAGGTTGATGATAATAATGTCATGATTATTCATGATTATTAGGGATGTGACGAAGCTGAAAATTTGCCGATGCCGATGTACTCACCGATTATTTCTGGAACCGATACCGATGCCGATATTTAACCGATTCCGATACATAAGACTATTTAACGAAAATGGAATGTTATTTTGAGAATGACAAAAATAAATTTCCTTTAAACACTTATATTTGCACATTATACACATACATATGTATTTTCAGAGATTTAGCATTAGTACAAAAGCAGTTCTTATTAGTCAAAGGACTTCCTGTTCTTAGTAATGGAAGTTCAATTCTGTAAGATTCAACTTTAAAAACATGAGTTTTTGCAGCACTTCTAGTGTTGGGAAAAATTGAACATTTCTCGTACTGAAAATATCCTAACTTGGCCAGGAACTTGTAAATTTTTCCCATCCCAAACGTCAGGATTAAAAAAAAAGTCCTAGTGCCATTCCGATCAAAACATTTCTATCCCTCAGATCCGATAGTCAAAGTGAAGAAAGCATCGAGAATTAGCCCCTTTTAATTCGATTATTGGACAATTTCTGACACTTCGGGATCCCGAAATGTTGGGAAATTATTTCCCGAAGTCCCTGAACAGATTTATCGGAATCACACAACTGAATGCTGATTAGGGATCACATGAAGCGTGTGAGAATAGTAGGGGAGTAGGGGCGTGCCGGACAATTCTTTTTTTTTTGGTCGGGACGAGAAAAATTCGCAATTTCCTGACTAAGTGGGAAAATGTACGAAATTTTGTGAACCTCGGGAAATCTCGAATTCTACACGTCATTTTCACCTTAAGTGATTATTTTTGAATATCTGGAATAATTAAAAACAAACAACTTCCCACAGGTTCCAGACATTTTCAATGCCGAATATGTCGAGAATTCACGAATTTGTAAAACGACCTTTCGGTATTTTCCGACTGCTCTGGATCCCGAAAAGTCAGGAAGCCATTTCCCCAAGTCGAGATTGGAAGGGAAATTTTTTTCCCGGTCCCAACTTTTCGGGATCCCGCACACACCAAGAAGAGGGCCGATATTACACTTTATCTGGCACGAATGACAACTTGACTCGAGTTAGTAACACTGGTTACATACACAGGTTCATACTTCATTTTATAACCTGTGTATTAACCTTTTTCGTCTTACGGCGTACGTGCTGTTGCAATGTATGTTAAAATTAGATTATATCATTCAAATAGTGATAAATATATTTTAGTTGTTGGTGCAAATATAATTTGGCTTAGCATTTGCTGATTGTCCAACCTAAAACACATTAATCATAATAAAATGGAAAGAAGAACTGTACACAGAAGCTGTCGGAAGCAAGTCGGTATGTGTTTGTGAATACGTTCATCACCGGTACTGTACTTTAGTCGGTTTTCTGTTTTTTATGTGAACATTATAAGCACAGTCTCGGATTTAACTCAATTTAAACTAATTTTCAATAAATCTTACAAAATTAAAATATAAAACTTATTAGAAGGTAAAACTCTAGTATAATCGGTACCGGTTTAAATATCGGACTTTTGCCGATGCCGATGCCGAAGCCGATGTGTCAATTTCGGCCGATATTCGAACATCGGTAATCGGCTTCGGTACATCCCTAATGATTATCAAAAGTTACAGAAAAGTAGGAGAAATACATAAATTTGAAAACAATGTATATTAACTAAAGAAAATTGTCGTTTCTGCAGAGAAGTCAATAACTCGTACACACGTTTTGCAATATGAAAAAAAATATTGAGGAAACTGTCGTGTAAACCTGAGTGTTCTAAACGTATTGCAATTTTAAAATTTGTGAACAAATACTATCGTGAAAATAATTGTAATTCCAGAAACTATTGTAACAATAATTTCTTGCTGGTGAGATCCTATATACTGACGATGATCAATGCTGTTAACGTACTGAGGCATTTATTGCTGGCACTATTCCCTTGTCAGTGCAGTGGAAAATCCATCACTCATTTTTGTACTGCAAGTTGTGTCTTACACAGCAATTAATGACATTTTGGTGTCTCTTACACCATGAATATCCACAGGATTTGTTCCGAGAGTGATGCAAACGAGGCACTTTTTTCCAGTGGTGCAGCAAACGAGGCATGTTTCTCCCCAAAATAGCCGGAATATATACATATATGTCAGTTAGTTATCTGGATATCTGAATTATTCAGATACTAATTAAATAAATTACGCAGATATCTATAATCTACTACCTAGATAATCTGTATCTCCATGCAAGAGACTGTCTTTATGAACCTCCTGCAAAATTAAGGGTTATTGTCGATTTTTTCTGATGCTGTTGCCAAATTCAAAATTCACCTCAAAATGCTGAGAAAAAAGTAGCTGTAGTGAAATTTCGCTACAACTACAGGAATTTTGTAGCTTCGCTACCGCTACAACTACAATTTTCAAAATGTAGCGTCGCTACAGCTACAGCTACAAATTTTGTAGCTAGCTACAGTAGTGTCGCTACAAGTAGCTCGCTACTTCTGACCACTGCAAATGAAGAACTTGGAATTTGTATTAGCTGGGTGATGTGTTTGCACTGTAACAATAGATTTAAAGGCTCCAAGGAATACATTCTCAAAAATCTACCAGGTTGCAAACAATTTTGTTGTCACCAAGAAATTTTCCAGTCATTTTCCTCTTTCTGTGCAGCTTTGAGGTTCATCCAGCATCATATAAATGGATACCTTGGGACAACCCTGAGGGGTAAAGGTGGCCGGGTGTGATGTTTATCACATCATCCCAACTATGGCCGAGATCAAGAATATGAGGAGCTATATATATCTCCACATCATTCCATGTGCCATCAAGGCATATGTGCACATGTACAGGGATACCTTCACCTTTCACCTTGTACAACATTGTAAAATATCAACAACCCAATGTGAGCTATACCAAAATGTGACATAATCATAAAACTCGAAAATTTCTACCTTAATGAAAAATGGGCAATGCTTTATTTCAAGAATGTATTGATTACAAATCATAGCTAATTTTTTTTTCTAGAGTATGAATTCTAGAATACAGTTATCACATAATGAAAGTAAACTAAAGGATTTTTTTAAAATGAAAAATAAAACACATCACATAAATGATGTGCTATTTTGCTGAACAACTTAAAATATTCTTTCAAGAATTTTTTTCAAAACTTCACTACATCAAATAATTTGAATATTACCCAAGTAACCCAGTATTATCTATTCTTACATGAATGTTCTTTTGTTTACTCCGTAACAAACAAACAAACCTAACATGTAGTTACATTAACAATATTTTAAAAACTTTACTTCAAAGAATAGTATATTTATTGTACTTAAATATGAAAACGTATTTGAAAAACTGAATCATCTAAACTCTAAAAACAGTATCGAAATAAAACTAAGAAAACATTTTTGCCTTTGAAAATTCAAAACCATTTAAAATAAACATTAAAATATTTTATACCCTTGGTTAGATAAGAACTCAATACATTTTGTGTATTTTTTGTTGAAACAACTTATAATGCACTTTGGAGAACATTTTCACAATGGTTTCACCACTCTTAAATTGTCTGAATCTTATCCAAATACCAGAAGATTACATATTCTTATAATGATGGGAAAGTATTTGACACAAATGTTTTTTTCAAAGCTGAGTAATGAGCAAACAAACTTTATAGGATGTTATACTAACAATAATTAAAAAAATATATACTTAAAAGAATGTGTTGATTACTAGAAATCATTCCTCACAAACTAAATTGTCTACAGTATGAATACAGTTATCACATAATGAAAAGAATCTACATGAAAATACCTCTATCATTTGCAGTAGAAAATAAAACACTTCAAATGAGGATTGTAATATTTTATACAATTGGGATTTATGTGTACTTCAGTATATCTGATGTATTATCTTGCTACAACAACTTAAAATAACCTTTCCAGAACATTTTCACAACTTCGCTACCTTAAAATTGTTGTAATCTTACCCAAGCAACACAGGAATATACATACATATATAACCATTGGTAAGTATTTTACACAAATGATTTTGTTAACTTGGTAATAAGTAAACAAATCTTGTATAAAGTTACATTAACAATATTTCAAGAACATTACTTTAAAAAATATAATTATTATACTTAACTATGAAAACATACTTGACAAACTGAATAAGCAAGACTCTGAAAACAGTATGGCATAAAGAAACAAAACTACAAAAACAATTTTGACTTTTGAAAATTCAAACACATTCATATTCTCTAATGTCACATACTTAATTTCCCCATTTTTTTCTCTCTATTAACACATTCTCTGCCAGATTGGTCAAAATGGCCGAAACTGGAACACACCAATCACACCATGTTGGTCATTATGACTAAAACATGTGGCTTGACTTTGTTGTTCCTAGCATGCCATCAGTCATGAGTACAACAATGATGCACAAGGTATGACCGACAATGTGTGGGGAGTCAAGTGTACATAAAAGCATTTTGGTTGTCCTATTTTTTACATGGACAAGAAAAGCGAAATTTTCGAATTTGAAAAATAAAGTCCAATATCCACTTTGATGCACGAGGCAAAATTGGTGAAACCACCCTGGAAGAGAAAATGTTACTATGTTGACTGAATATACTTTCTGACTTCATGTTATAAGCAAGAATGAAAATCCTTCACCACGGTGTTTCTCATCTAGTAAAATGAACTCCAACAAATTCAGCTACTCCCTGTTGTTGCTCACGAGCTGTGTTGCCATGTAAACGATTTTTGGACTAAGAAATATTTCAGGGTGGTCAGGTAACTCTTGGAGAAGTGTACATCATGGCAAGTTTGAAAAGTACACACCTGGAAGATTGGTTCACAAGAGAGGTAGCAGACATGGGAGAATTGGTCTGCTAAAGGTTAATTTAATTTTAACTCAAAATATACAAATTGCTTACCTTATTCATGATCTCTGCAAGATGAGTGAGTTTTGTAAGGCTTCTTATGCTGCTTGCAGTAGGATTTTGGACACTGATGACACATCTGAACTACTCTATTGCCACATAGATCACAGGAATGCCTTGTACATAACCACCTGCCTGTAAATAAAGGAAAATCTTAATATATTTTTACCCAAATCCATTTTTAAAATGCGAACAATAATTTTCTTACCAGACCACATCATTTAATGCTTCTAGCACCAAAACTTTTATTTACCAAAATTCCTACAAATGTAGTAGTAATCAATTATTTGAAATATTTAGCCAAAATGCCTGTAAAATCTAACTGCCTTTGCTGGTAACAAGGCTGAATGAAGAAGAGGAGGCTTACAGGTAGAGACACACACTTTAAAACATAACAAGAGAAGAGCAGCCAAAAGTGAGTGAGCCCCTCCACTGGGCTAGAATGCTGCATGCCAATCCTATGCACATTCAAAACAGTAATGATTGTAAGAAGACAAACAAGAAGGCAAGACAGATCATAAAGCTAACGAATTGGCAAGAATAACTGTTGGAATTGGAATGTAAGAGACCAAAAAGGGAAAGAACAAAATTTAGTAAGAGATATTAGGGAAACAAAAGTTAATACTTGACATTGATAGAAACAAAGACGAAATGCAATGGAAGTACCCAATGAAAATTTTCTACTCATGTATAGTGGGGTCACAACACAAGAAAGAGCAAGAGTTGGAATGGCATGTATAATACATAAGGAGAGAAAGGAAAGGGATGGAAAGAAAGACCAATGATTAGACACTTTTAGAACAGATTTAGAATTAACTTTAGTAACAGTATATGTCGGGAATTAGATGAAACCTCAAACAATAAAAATCAATTTTATGAAATATAATAAAGAAGTATTAAAGACACAGATAAAGAAGTAATTACCTTTGAGATAAGAATACTGAAGTTGGAAATACACCAGGATGCTGATAAACAGTTTTAGAAAAACAAGAAGAGAAGAACAATAAAATGTTAACCTGTCTTCCACATAGTATACACTAGAAACTGAATTCTTGCAGGCAGACAAAACTCTGGTTCATTGACCAGCAACTTGTACATATTTCTTTATGATTTTCCCTTCATTCATCTCATGTAATTACAATTCATACACATTATAATGATTAACCAAATATTGCCAGAAACGTGAGTAGAAAAAACCATACCAACACTGGGGAAAAAATGACAGAACTCTATATAATAAAGAGCTTATCTATCAGATACACCATATTTATAAATGAATTGAAGGGAACCAAGTAGAAATGGAAAAACTATAATAAAGTACATTATTGTGGAGAGGGAGGGAGGGTGGAGAGACGGAGAGAGAGGGGGGAGGGGGGTTATTTTCGTCCACTTTATGCTCAGAATAGGCTAAACAGAGTAAACAGTGCTGAATTTAGACATGAAACTGAATTTTGAACCACTGTTCAAAGTGCCTCCACTGGGGATTGAACCCAGGACCTCTTCATGAAAAGGCAAGATTTTAAGTGACAACACCATCGGCAAAGCTCTGGGCAGAGAGAGATGAAAAATGTATCACAGATGAAATCGACAAAAGTCATCATAAAAAGTAAAGTAAAGTGCTCCCCTGTGCTTTGCACCATGCCATGAAGGCGTATAGGGAGTGTGGGGTTAGGATCCCACACTTTCTTGATCTCAGCCGAGCTTGGGGTGATGTGATCAGCACCATGCCCTTGGCCACCTTTCTCCCACAGAGTTTCTTCCAGGTACCCACTTTATACGATACTGGGTGGGTGCCGGAGCCACTTGAACAGGTTGAAAAAGTCCCGGTCCCCCCCCCCCACAGGGATCGAACCTGGGTCTCTCGCATGGTAGTCAGACGAAAAATGATCATAAAATTCTTATATTATTTGATATGACCATGTTGTATGATAAGACAAAAAGAAATAAGAGAAAGAAGATAAAACTATACAAAGAAAGAATATTATTAAAGTATACGAATTAAAGAGAGAAAAATGTCCAAAAACATTGAAGAAAATAGAGAATCTGATTAGGAGTTAAATGCTGAAACAAGTGATTGATTGATTGATTTGTTTTATTTTACTTCGCTTTGGTGCCATTTTTGGCTAATTTGCGAAGATGGGGATGAGTGATGATATGATGAAATAGATGAATGGACACTCACAAGCATCAATGCCCAGGCTGGGATTTGAACCTGAGACTCCTGGCATTGTAGCACACAGTTGAGGACTTAGCTTTTTTCACTTTAGTGTAAGTGGAAAATGGAAAACTGCAGCTGAACAAGTTGCTTCCTAGAGTAGCAACTGAGAAGATAACTGATTGGAGGACATCAAAAATTTAATGCAAGATAAAAGAAAAGAAAAGAAAAGAAAATGGAAAAGAAATATTTCACTAGTTACCTTTAACATACTAGAGAAATTGAACACAAAAAGTTAAAGTGAAGCAAGTGTTTCAAGTAATGAAAAAAGGAAATTTGAGGAGTATGGAATAAGTATGGAGCACAATTATATTGAGGAAAAAAAAACATGGAACCTAGTTTTTACGTTTTTCATGGAACAAAACTGAAAATGCTTAAAATGCAAGAAAATGTTGGGACCAAAAAAATTGAATGTACAATGTGGGAAAACATAAGATCTGAGAACATAAAATCGGGGTTGCACTGTGTAATGAAAATAAAAAGTTACTGAAAAATTCTGAAAAAAATATGAAAAACCAGATTATACTTCCAGGAACTACTAAAGGACAGTGAAGAAGTAATTGAAGACCAATTAGAAAAGGTTGCCGAACATGGTGGTATTGCACCAGAAAGGATCAAGTATATGGGAAAGAAAGGAGAAGATTTGCTTCCCAGGACAAAATATGGCATCGCACGAAAGGAAGGCAGTGAAGGACTGGGAAGTATTAATACTGATACCCATACATGAGACAGGTGATAACGGAAGGTAAATATCATAGAGGTTGCTCCACAGACGTTGGAAGGATTTTTTTCCCAGAGAGGGGCAAGCAAAGTAATTTTTTTCCAGGATGTAGGGGGGGGGGGCACGGGAGGCATATTTTCCCTCATAATTGTGATGCCTCCTCAAGAAACACTGCTTCACTCTGAATTAACATGTTCCTTCCATGCCCTCATAATAATTAACATAAATTACTGTGACTGGAATGAAATTATGTGTGAAATATATACCTTAAGGGTTGACATTCATTTCCCAGGGGGGGAAGCATGCCCCCACATTGCCCCCCTTCCAGACATCTATGGGTAGCTCCTTTCTCATCATATCAAGTAAAGCATAGTCCAGATTTATGGTGAACAGATTAACACACAGATCTGATTTAGACCATGTTCAATATTGACATTTAGATTATATTATATTATACAATATAATAAAAAAATATATGTAACTATGCTTCATAATAGTGGAAAAAGTCTTCCATGGGGTAACATGGAAGCAAACACTAAATAAAAATAATATAAACGGAAAGCTGACAGAGCCAAACAAAGTCTGTACAAAATGAACAAATGTTATGTTAGAACTGGCAATAATACATCAGATTAATTTATATCCTCAAGAGTAAGACCATGTGATATTTCATCACTGGCCTACCCGATGGCATAGCGGTAACTTCGCTGTCTTGTAATCAAGGGATCCTGGGCTTGATACCTGGTAGAGGTATAATGCACAGTGGTTTGAATCCAACTTTAAACTGTAGATCCAATACTGGTTAGCCTACCTGTGCACCAAGTGGACTTAAAACAACAAAAATTCAATACTTCATCACCATACTTCTTTGTAATATTGATGAACAATGTTCTTCTTTTAGAATTTAAACCAATGATGGGAAAATTCATGGTAGGAATTTGGAAACTGAAATTGGTAATTGTGTCTGAACTCTTCAATACTTTTTGCACATTCGCAAGTAATCCTACAAAAAAATCTGTGAATAATGGACAATACTTTATCAATAAAATAAATGAGGGTACTATTATCGTATGAGGGAAACACCTATGAATCATATATTTCGGACTTCTTTACATTGCTAACGTGTTATTTTCGAATGTGGAACATTTCCTAAAGTGAAATAATGCATATCAATGTCTATTTCTTAGATTTACGAGTACTTACTGTTACTTGTTGTTTCGAATCTGTAACAAATTATGGTCGTGATAGCGTACTGGTTTAGGGGGCGTTCTGAGTGTGTTTTGTCGATTTATGCAGTGTTGCAACCTCGTTCACCGGAAAATATCTACTTTCGTGCCCAGATTTGAAATTATGCTAATACGTTGCAAACCATTGATGTTAGCCTCACAAACCATTCACGTTAGCCCCAAAAACCATTTTCCGTAAGGTTAGGTTAGGTTAAGTTAGGTTAGGCAAGCATAGTTAAAAAAAAAATTAAAAATACTCGACACGTCATGTTCTAGTGAAAACACGGCGAGGCTGAAACACTGGCTATGGGGTTGCATCATCTTAACACACGGAACATTGCACTCTCGTGCAGAAAGCAAATAGCGGGAGCAGAAACAGCGTGTCGAACAGAGATTTTCGCAGAAAACAACACGCATTCACATTAAAATGGATCAAATCTACATTCAGGAACTTCCACAATACTAAAGAAAATGATTCCGTAAGTACTTTCTCCTGTAAATTTGAAGGAATCCATTTCCCTCATATGATAATGTTACCTAAATGAGAATAAGACAAATGTATTAAAAATAGAGAGAGAAGGATTAGCACAAGTTCAATATTTTTAGTATTTCAAGTGTCACTATTAATTTTAGTGGACAGAGCATCATACACATATGTAGTCTCCCTGGACCGGACTTTGAAAGCACGAGTTTTTCAAAGTTACTGCAATGTACAAAAAAGATCATAGCTCCAGACAGTGGTGGCGATTGGGTCCCAAAACTTTGGGGGGGGGGGGAGCAAAGATAGTACATTTCCCTTCGTACATATGATTTAGCATAGTGAGGAGACAAAAGTGGTGAAAACTGGGAGGGGGCAACTGCCCCCTCGCCCCCCCCCTTAATCACCACCACTGGCTCCAGAACTAATTGTCGCAGAGAGAAGAAATCACTTTTTTTCCACAATGACAAGGCTTTTAGTGGAGGTGAAATGTATACATTGTACCTCCCAATATTGAAAGTGAAACGGTGTCTGGCGCGAAATATGAGCCGGCATTACTCTCTCTCACTACTATCGTCTCAAGATTACCCATGATGCTAACCTTTTAACTAGTCGGGGCATGAGATTCCATTTACACTCAGGGTTCGGGTAAAAGTACACTGCCTAAAGTTGGAGAAAGTTTAATAACTGTAGCTGGATACACTTATGCAACTGTAAACGTTGTAAGTTTAGCACATGCCCGTGTAGGATATTACACTCACTTGGCCAATATATTGCCACACAATGGGAGGAGAATGGCTTCTGCAAACTGCCGTAAACTGGGAACAGGTACATTGCTGTTGCTGCCCTCTGGAGTCGTATCCTTAGCTCCAACAAATGTCAGGAAAGTGCAGTCCTTTACTAGTGCCAACTTCTGTAGCTGCAGACTTTTACAGGGAACTGTTGGCTTTCGGGGAGCAAGGGGCATCTATTTGGGTCACTCTCATGATAACCATAGAACTTTATCTGACCTGTAAATATACCTTATGAGCGGTTGCCTAGAAACCCAACTCCACACTACCCTGGCAGGGTGATGCAGGTTGATAGGGGAGGAAACCTCTCGCAGCAAGAGGAGCGGGTCCTCTCACTCTAAAGTGGAGTTTAATCTCTCTCGCCAATAAGCAGAGTGGGGTATCTCTCACTCGAAAGTGGAGTGGATTCTCTTGCCAGAGGCAGAGTTCAATCTCTCTCGCTGGAAGGTGGAGTGCAGCTTCTCTCACCTGCAGGTGGAGGACAACTTCTTTAGGGTGCTTGGCCTCTCGCAAGAGCGGAGTGCTCCTTCTTCCAGATCAGTTTTGTAAGAGAGATCTTATCGTGAGCCGACCTGAAAGCCAACTCAAGAAAATCTGCTCCGCGTCTGGTTATATAGCCTCGATTCAAGTAGCGCCTCTAGCGCCGTTCACGCGAACTATGTGGAACCGTGCTAAAGCAGGCAAGGCCATCTCTACGGCAGACGATTGAACTACGTGCTCAAGGCAGAAACAATAAATACATATTATAATATTAAACATGTGCCAAATGTTAATATACAATTATCAGATTAACATTACATATTCTTTGTGACCACGCAGGGCATGATTAACATTACAACTCAGCATAATATGCTAACACATATCACCTGACCTCATTATCACCATTTACAATGAATGGTTAACACAAAAAAATTGACAGAATTAGCAATTAACATGGAATAATACACTCAGAAACTAAATAATTGTGATGACCTCGCAGGATCATTACAAAAGTTAGAGGAAGAAGAAGTAGAAAAAAATTGATTACAAAAAAAAGTATTCGGTACACCCTTGTGGCCATCACAACAAACCAAACCAAGGTTTACAGTGAGGAATGCACTGGAACTCCATATTAGTTTCATGCTGGAACTCAGTTTCTGCTGTGATATATGTATCAATTTTAATTACTTAATATGCTATGCAAAAGTTCTTCATTAGTAACATTACATTAATTATTGTAAACAATGGATGAAGAGAGAGAAGTGAAAGTTCTTGTACTAAATTTGTCTTCTATCAGTGGGCAGATAGGAAATTTAGAAGAAAATAATAAATTTGGTCAATGCTATTTGTTTAAGATATAATTGAGAATCTGATATCCTGAAATGGCAGATGTGGCAAATGTTGGTTGATTGATTGGGTTGGTGTTTTAAGTCCACTTTATGCACAGTAAGGCTAATTGGGAATGGACCTACAGTTTAAAGTGGGATCCAAACCACTATGTGCCTCCACCGGATATTGAACACAGGACTCCTTGATTACAAGGCGATGATGCTACCACTGTAACATTGGGAGGCCTGTGACAGATGTTGTGTTTATACATTTACTTTGGACACAATAACAATGAGAATCTCTGTTATTTTTAATGACGGTAAACAATGGTATGTCACATTGTCATATTATTATAGGTGAGAATAAAACTAGGGCTGAGCCAATACCGATGTATCGGTATCGGCATTGGTGAGTATCGGATGATTTTCTTTTACTGATACCATCTGATACCAAAGATTTTCAGTGGCTAGAAGAGTGGGCAGAGGCAACAACTCATCTCAACAAAGTTTGTTCACTCTTCCTTGTGAGAGATTGGGAGACTAGCACAGGAAGTTTAATAGATTTTCCTAGAACAATTTCCCCACCTTCCTGGGAAGCAGATGGCAAGATCAAAGGCATGGATAAGTGAAAGCTGAACCCAAAGTGACCATGAAGGCATGGAACTGCTTAGTTAACGCTGTAGGAAATAAACAATTGATTGCCAATTCCTGCTTGAAACTTGTGATGGTAAGATAGGTGGATGTTTGAACCCTCCGCCGCACTAATTCCGGAGTTCTTGGAAAAGAGGGATGAAGGTCACTGTGAAATTAGCTTTGTTTTATCTACGTTCAAGCGGAAAGGGGAAACGGCAATTTATTCTTATCCTCTTCCCTTCCGTCTTTCGTGTGACTGCCGGTATCAGCCAATGAGGGTTATTTATTTCTGCTGGAAGCTGGCCCCTGTGGCAAAGTGGTTAGCTCATTATGCTACGATGCCAGGGGTCCTGGGTTCGAATCGCAACCTCAGCATGGATGTTTGTGAGTGTCCATTCATCAATTTCATTACATCATCACGCATTCCTATCTTTGTAAATTAGCCAAAAGTGGCACAAAAAGCGAAGTAAGATAAAGCAAATCAATCAATTATTTCTGCCAATATTGGGAACATATGGCTCTGACTGACAGTACTAAGGAAAATAAGCTAATCTGGACTGGACCTACATTTTATTTAAAGTGGGACCCAAACCACTATGTACTGATATTCCACTGAGTATCGAACCTGAGATCTATTGATTTTGATTACAATATGACGGCGTTATCACTACACCATTGGGGAGGCCCCTCTAAAGATTTATGTACAACAATACTTGCAATAATGTGCATAAAATATTTGTGAGTACCTTTAATTTTCTTCAAATGGACGTACCATCATTATTTTTGTTCTTCAATAAATATTCAATTTTTTACTTCTTTGACTTTAATTTCCTTGCCATGACTGTTGTTTTTACACAAATTTTAGCAGTCTTAACTACACTGAAACTAGATGATGAATATTTGATGTTTTATCTCTGATTTTATAGCATCCTTTTACCACTTATGTAATAAAAATATTCATTAGTCAAGAAACAAAGAACAAAATATATATTAATGTTGTTTTTCCTCCGTTTCTTAGTCTGTGGTTACATACAAAAATTTTCCATACACGTCGGGGAAATTAAGTACTAATTAATTAATTTACATATTATTATGAATCGACCTATAATTATATTAACATATTAAACAGAAACACTTTTATTATTATATTTCTGAAACATTTGGCTTGGACTGGCTCCCCAAATCAACAACAGTTTAGGTGATGTCATGCGACACCCCTAGTCTATCTGTGCTGCAAGTTTGGACTCAAACAGTTTTGCCAGTTGAGAGCATTACGTCATTGAGTGAACACATGCAACCGCGTTCTGCCAAAAAAATGTCTAGTGTGAAAAGTGAACAAAGAATCAACATCAAATTCCTTGTGAAACTTAAGAAATCGGCAACAGAAACATTCCAAATATTAAATGAGGCTTTTGAAGCTGATACTTTGTCTAGGACATGCGTGTTTGAATGGCATGAACGGTTTTTGGAGGGAAGGGACAGTGTGGATGACAATGAACATACAGAGTGCCCATGAACTGCAATTACGAAACAAAACATTGCAAGAGTTCTTGAAGTGATACGAGGTGAAAGAAGATTTAGTGTTCGTGCAGTGGCTGAGTTAGTTAACTTGGATAGGGAAGCTGTTCAACGCATTTTTACAGAGTAATTGAACATGTGGAAGATTTGTGCAAAGGTTGTACCAAAAGTTCTGTCAGATGACCAAAAACTGTGTTGTAAAGACTTGAGTGAGGACATGTTACAATGCCTGAGAAATGAGCCAAGTTTGTTGTAATCTGTTGTTACTTGCGACGAGACATGGATTTTTACCTATGACCCTGAAAGTAAGTTTCACAAGGAATTTGATGTTGATTCTTTGTTCACTTTTCACACTAGACATTTTTTTGGCAGAACACGGTTGCAGGTGTTCACTCAATGATACAATACTCCCAACTGGTGAGACCAGTTGAGTCCAAACTTGCAGCACAGGTAGACAAGGGGTGTCGCATGACGTCACCAAAACTGTTGTTGCCAACTTCTTTTTGTTTTTCACTCATGCAATCAATCTGGGTTTTTTAGTGTCACACTTTGTATATATTTCTAAATACGTTCCCAGTAATGTGACGAGTTAGTATGACTCGGTAACTAGCCTTTATATTTTATACTGGAATTATACAAGTATCGGTATTGGCATCAGTACGGTGGGTATTGGTCATGGTAATGGCATTGGTATTGGTATCGGCAAAATGGTGGTATTGGCTCAGCTCTAAATAAAAATAAAAACATTTTATGTTAAGGAAAGAAATGTGTGTGTGTGTGTGTGTGTGTGCCTACATGGATGCACGATCATTTATGAAGAACAAAATAACAAATAATAATAACAATAAACAACATGAAGACTACCAAAATCTTTCTTCCCAGAAAAAATCACTAATAATAATAATAATAATCCACTATTTTAATATATGTTTATTATTAGTAGCAGCAGTAGTATTGTCTATTCACTTGTGGGTAGTGTTCTGACTATATTGCCAATCCTCCATTATTTTTTTTTAAATGAAAATTATACAACATTTTTGAAAGTCATATTTTTTGTAAAATGTTATATAGTTTTGCCCGCCAGAGTGGTATTCAATTTTGAAATTTGTGTGTATATGCAAGTTTGTAATCAGTGTTACAGTAGAGTGAAGTGAAGTGTAATCGTGTGATATCTTTACAACCATAACTACTACTACAATTTTGATTCTATGGTACTCCCCAATTTCCAGTGTTCTACACCCCTTAGATCCTTAACCAAGATTGCCACGTACCCGGCGGTGAGGGTTACGAAATAAGAAGAAGAAGAAGTTACATGTTAAATGGGAAGATACAAAAAATAGATTCTTTCGTGAAGAGATTGTACTTTCTTGTATTTTGGTGTGAAGGTAAGTGATAAGGATAAATCTCTTGCTCCACATAGTGATTGCAACACTTCTGTCAAGGGACTATGTTACTGATATGATGGAAAAAGAAAGGCAATGTCTTTCTCAGTACCTATGGTGTGGTGCAAAAAGAATAATCATCATAAGGAATTATATTTTTATTTGTCCCAAGTTACTGTTTACAACAAAAAAGGAAAGGAATTAAATATCCCGATCTGCCATCAGTAAAGTGGCCTATTCTGCATGGACCTGACTTGCCAGTACCTAAACAACCAGAAGTGACAATGAATTTGAAAGCAGCTCCTCATATGATGGAATGTATACTGAAATAGAAGAGTTACAGACACTTCACCGAAACTGTTTATCCAACCTGAGTTAAATGATTTGGTATGCGAGCGAGCTAGAGCTCACTAAAGAAAAGAGTAAATTACTTGGCTAGAGACTATACGAGAAGAATATTTTGGCCTGAGGTTACATTTTCTTGGTATAGAAATTGTGACAAACATTTTTTAGAAATAATATACATAAGAAGGTCAACTGGTATTTTGTGAACATATTCCTTCCACATTTTGTGCCCATATTCCTTCCCACATTCGGGTCAGCATGGTGACTATAGTGTTGTTTATTCTGGCTTTCAGTTCATCAATCTTCATCATTTTTGTACGGTTCCTCATCATTTTTTGTCGTGTTTTGAATGAACGCTCCCCAGAGAAATGGATTTGCACTTGGTGGTCCAATTCCTTGGCCCTGAAGGTCACCTGGGACAACCCCATTGGATTTTATTTCTCTGGGGATATGTGGCAGACATTGTTTTTAGGCAAAAGTGCGACAAAAGGAGCACATACAGAAGTGTACTCATACAGTACATAAAACTTTTTGAGTTTATCTATCAATGCCACCAGGTTTTTCCTATATTCCTTAGTTTCTAATTTATAAATAATTGAAATGTGTCACACACATTGTGTCACACACCCTGTACCACAGTAAGATCTATCTCATAATACTGTGAGGGAAAACAAATAACAGGTGTCCATAAAGGTGTTCAAGCTTATATTCCAAACACACATGAAGAGATAATTAAATGAAATTTCTCACATAGTAGCAGTATATATTGAAGTTTTTTCCATAACTTAATAAATCACAATATGCGCGCCATGTCCGCTCTAACATAGCCTCATCAATGGTGGCAATGGCGTCAATGATCCTTTGTTTGAGGTCAGTAATGTTCCGTACATTTGTTCGATACACAGTGTCTTTAACGTAGCCCCATAGAAAGAAATCTAGGGGCATTATGTCTGGTGAACGAGGTGGCCAGGGAATAGGGCTATCCCCCAATCCACGAACCGGGAAATATTTGGTCCAGGAAGTCACGTACATTTAATCCCCAATGTGGTGGTGCACCATCCTGTTGGTAAAGGATGGTTGTTTGAAGGTCAGCCAGTTGTGGTGTCTCATATTCAGTCAAAAGGTCAAGGTAAATATTTGCAGTAATTGTTTGCTCCGCAAAGAAAAATGGACCAATGATTCGATTGAACATCAGTCCACACCACACATTCACCTTTGGACTGTCTCATTTGAGGTCCATTGTCGCATGGAAGTTATCTGAGTCCCACATTCTCGCATTGTACTTGTTCAGTTTACATGAAATGTTGCCTCACCAGTAAAACACACTCGGTTGAGGAACATTGCATCCTCCGATATTCGATGAAGCATGTTCACTGCAAATGTTTTGCGTTTCGGTTTATCATTGGGCTCAATGGCATGCTACAGTTGCACTTTATACGCAATCAATCGCAGGTTGTGGTGTAGGACCTTGTTCACTGTTGATCGTGGTAGCTGTAACTGTCTGGCAGTAGTGCGAATGGATTTCTTTGGAGAATTAACAAAGGCATGTCTTATACGTTCGATGTCTTCCTCTGAAACTCGTTTTCTTCCACTTCTTGCTTTATCCAAAATTGTACCGGTCTCCATGAATGTCCTGTGCCATTCACGAATCTAGGGGCATTATGATGATGATGATGGATGATGGATCCCCTAGATGATGGACGTGCTGGTGGTAGTTTCCCACACCTAGTCCTGAAATTTCGCTGAGTCTGAGTGCCAGATTTTGCTTCAATGAACCACGCCACACATTGTGCCTCTTCTTGCGGAGTAGCCATTTTTCTTTAGAGGACCTCTCTTTCTTCACAATGTTACCGGAAATACACAAATTGACTATTAGTACAAAATTTAATAGTAAGCGAGTACAATAAAAAAAAAATCACTCAAATATCTCATCGTTTGCATTTGTAGTGAATTTTTGAAGTTGTAAAAGGATTTCATGGACACCCGGTATATTTTCAAATGCCATTTGTTGGTAAAAATGGATTATTCAAAATGAACTCCCAGCTTTAAAAATAAAATATTGTTTATTGCCGACTAATACTAGTGTAAATTGTAAGGTGCATATGTTGAAAGTTTTTTACGAGACAGATAAAGATGTTCAATGTGACTTCATTTATATGATACAATATCAGTGAAATATGCAGCAAAAAGCAGTCCATTGGATGTAATCCTAAGGAGTCAGTACTTGCAGAAATTGCAAGCGGTATGATCTCATATGCTTTCGGACAATTGTCCAGACAGTTGATTTTGGCAGTTGAGGCTATTGACATGCCCGATCTGTTGATTTCTGTGGGCTCCACTGGAAACCTTTGTGGACATGGTCCACAGTGTCATTCACTACTGATGGTCAACCACTGAATTTCCCTTTGCACAGACAACTCATAGGCATGAATTATTTGTACCACATAACCTGCCATTACTAGTGGGCGAGCACTGCGCTCACTTTCATTTTCAAATACTTGTAATTTGAGCTTCATGAAAGTATGAGAGCCATGCCCTTGTCTACCTTCCTTTCTGAGTATCCCCTTCAAAATGATACTGCAATCCAAAATATGAGTCATCGGCAATGCTCTTTGAGTCATCTTGGTTTCAGTCTTAGAGTACAGAAGGAATAGAGAGAGACCAAGCATGTTTTCTGGATGAGGGGAATGAAGCTGTGAGGGGAAGGGGGTGAGGCAAAACTGCCATCTTGGGATGTGCCACAGTGACAGCTGATATAGTGGTGGAAGTAGGAATTTGAGCGTGGAATGTTCGTTTATAGTGCATACTATCTGTACATTTCAGGGACACTGCAAGTAGACAATAAATCAGAAGCACTACCTACATGAGCTAAACATCGATAGTGGACAGGCACACCACACTTGGATTCCCCTACTACAACAGTTAGTGCCAGGAAATAGCAGACAACATGGACGCAGGTGTACACCATCGCACCTAGCGGCAGCCGGATAACTACGAACAATAGAAGCACGCCAAGCAACAGTACAAGTTCCAATAAGGATGGTGGCAGTGGCCACTGAAATTAATAGAACAAAGAAGAAAAAACAGCTTTGTGGATAAAGTGAGTACTAGTTTTTCCATATTTAAATGGTATACTTATTTAAAATATGTAATTTAAGATGTGGAGTTCACATTGGCCATTTCACATACTCAGACTCAAAATACATCTACAAACTCAAGTCACAAATGATACGGGATGTACAAGGTAACCAATTGATGTCCCATTAATCATGCACTCACAGAGAGGAAACGAAATGACACACGTGCCTGCCAAGTGATCGGGAGTTAGTCTGGCCACCAACTGTCAGTAATACAGGCACGTTGCGCACATACAGCAGTCATAGCTCATCCAGTGTTGAAGATAAATGGAGGTATCTAAGCAGCTTGTTCGTGTGTGTTTGTTGTATGACTTTAAAGTGGGCCTGTCAGCTGCTGCATCAAGTCACCACATTTGCCAGGCATTTGGGGAGAATGCCGTGAACGAACGCACTGCCAGGCATTGGTTCCAGAAATTCTGTTTGGGACATGTAAGCCTTTCGGATGAACCTCGCAGTGGACGACCACATGTGTTGGATGACGAGTCCTTGAAAGCAGCCATCATAGAGGACAGTGGTCTAATGTGTGATGAACTTGCAGAAAGGTTCCATGTTTCCGCTGAAACAGTCAGACTGCACCTGCATGGGATAGGGAAGTCATACAAGTTAAGCAAGTGGGTACTCCACACTTTATGGGCAGCCAACAAGGAACAACGAGTGACAGCCTGTTTGTCCTTGCTCACTCGGCACCTGAACACACCCATATTTGATCGCTTGCTCACCGGTGACGAAAAGTGGGTCGTCTATGACACTTTCAAGTGTATCAGACATTGGTTGTCGCCACGTGACCCTGTTCCTCAAACCTCATGACCACCTTTGCACCCACGAAAGGTTATGCTCTCTGTATGGTGGAATTGTCGGCAAGTGGTACATTACGAGCTCCTTAAACCTGGTCAGACCATCACTGCTGAAAGGGTGCACCGTGCATTGCGGCAGAAGGAGAAAGCATTGGTGAATAGCAAGGGTGTGCTGTTCCTGCATGACAATGCCACACCACATGTGGCTAAGAGGACCCGGGAGACCCTTCAGCAACTTGGCTGGGAGACACTGTGCCATCCAACATATTCACCGGACCTTGCACCAACAGATTACCACCTGTTTCATTCCCTCGACAACCACCTTCATGGGAGATCCTTCGCAAATGAGGGAGACCTGCGGAACACACTCACGGATTTCTTTGCAACCAAGACCACCGCGTTTTATTGTACAGCTGCAAGAAAATTGGCAAAAGGTGTTGGATGCTGATGGAGATTACTTCAAAACCTAAAGGTACGTACCATCCACTGTATTGCTCTTTGTTTATCACTGCTCTAGAACGGCAAGAACTTTTTTGGTTACCTTGTACTAATTTATGAAATTATGTTAGCTTTATATAAATTTCAAACTCAAATTTACCTAATCAACTACAAGATATCTTAGACTGTTCTGCAAAGGACACTAAAAAAGGAAATGGATTGAGAGAATTAAGTTTTATTTTCCACATAGCTTCTTCTATTTTCCTACCTTGATAAAACTAAAAGTTAAACTGTGAAAAAATGTTTCAGAGCATTAATAAATATGTATAAATTCAATTGGATTTGGATTAACAAAAGATGCAATTCTTCACGTATATGGAAAAAAAAATATGCAGAATTAAAAAATTCCCAAAGCCAATAATTCATGCATAATTCACAGAAATCAAGGAATTTCATATGAGTAACCACCCTGTCCTAGCAGTGAAGTGTGGAACCAACAGTGTGCAGGATTCTTCAAATAAAAACTGGTGGACATCAGGCACAGATGTGCACCCACGTAATGACGATATGCTCCATAACTTTCCCACAATAAAATCATGAAACCATGGAGTTGCTTTTGAATAACCTGTATTGTTTTGAAATTCGAGCATGCCATACCTTCATATGTATACAAATGAACAAAAGAGAGAGAACTGAATATCATATGTAGTTTTGAAGAAATGACGTGTTAATTTGCTGCAACATGGTGGTTGCCTATATACTTCCCACCTATCCATAGTGCAGTACATGTGGTGGAACTATAGTTCCCAGCCATCCACTAAAGGTTAATAGTAATGAAAAATAGACCAAAAATTAAATACTAGCACATAGAACAGAAATAAATTATCTTATGCAAGAAATTAGATGATTATTACGTAACTACAAAATGATGCAGAACACAAAAATGGTACTTTACAATTTAACTTTCCTACCAACAGTACTTTATGGATGTGAATCATAGATACTTCACTAAATACAGGACCAAATTTGCTTACATTTGAAATTAAATATCTTCAAAAAAAAATGGTGGAAAGACAAAAGAGACAAAATCAAACTTCAAAGCAGGTAGGAGAAAAAGAATATTGAACAGGCACACTAAGATGGTTTATAGCAGTGGTTTCCAACTTCAAAAGGTCCGAGGGCCAAATTTATATCCAGCAGTTGATTGACGGGACACATTTTTTTTTTGGGGGGGGGGGATTAAAAAGTACAAAAATTGTAAGTTCTGAACTGAAAATGTAGTGCTTTCGCATGACCTAAATTTCTAAAATGAGGCAATAAAAACAATGGAATCACAAATCAAAATTGTATAATTAGAATTTATTTCACAAAAACCCAATACTTATGGATGAATTGAAAGAAATTAAAAACACACCATACAAATAAGAATCCTTCATAGTAAGTGTTCAATGTGAAAATTGAGGCCGATATGCTTCTTTTATTAAAGTTGGAATGTCCACTTCAATTTCTGTATTTGAAAGTCTCAGAAGGTGAAGCAGTGAAGAATCTGCCAGTCTGCTTCTGTAGCGGTTCTTGATGAACTTCATTGAAGAAGAAACCCTTTCACACGTGTATGTGCTGCAGAATATCGATGTCATTCTTTGTCCAAAACTACGAAGGTTTGGAAAGCGTTCCTTTGAAAGGTATCTGAAAAACTTTGGCCCCTTTTCTTGCCTACTTTGAAGGAACACATCGCCTTGCAAATCACACAATTCAAGTTGGAGAGAAGCTTCTTGTTCTTCGATGTTAACGTCAAGAGGATTGCTAAATAGCTGGATGCTGCTTTTAAGTTCTTCAAAATCTTTAAATCTGGAATCACACTCATCCATTATTTCTTTAATATTTGCACTGAATTCAGAGAAGTCCAGTGTTAATTCATCTTCTGCTAGCCGCTGACAGCTGGGAAAATGAACCAGGTTATTCCTCTCCAAAGTAACGTTGAAAATCTTGAGTTTATTACGAAACCCATTTATGTTTCCCATTAAATCTGACACCAGCTGGTTTCTTCCCTGCAGATGCAAGTTCAGTTCGTTGAGATGACCTGTGATATCTGTTAGAAATGGCAGTTGTTTAAGGAAATCCATAAATAGAACGTATTTTAATAAAAATACATAAAATTAATGTATTTTGCAAACTGGCTTCGCGGGTCGCAAAAATAGACATCGCGGGCCGCCAATTGGAAACCCCTGGTTTATAGCTCTAAGCAAAATGCATGAATATGAAAAACATAGCCAAGTATTTGAGACATGATTTGTAAAATTAGGAAAAGAGACCAAAAAGGAAGACCTCACACATGGGCGTACGTATAGTTCATGTAAGGGAGGGGGTTCAAATTTTGGTATGATTAGGGTTGCTATACTTTATAAGTAAAAATCCAAGACACTGCTGACCAGAAGCTTGTTGGGGACCGGGGGGGGGGGGGGGGTGCTAGACCTGACAAGGTTGTGTGAATGTACATATCCATTCTTTACACTTCTTAAAAAAAAAAAAAACAGACATCCACTTCGAAGTGTACCATTAATCTTGCAAATTCCCTTCTGGTGCCATAATGAATTAAGCTGCTATCTCACAATGTCAAACTTTATTTGAGAACTGCAGACTGAAGATTATGACGCTTTCTAATCTTAAGAAATGGGCACCCAAGCACTGACTGTTTACAGTAAACAGCTTACTATGCAATGGAAGAGATTTGCAACTGAAATTCAGTCCTGCTAGCATAGGCGTAGTTGGGGGGGCTAGCTGGGACTAACTTTATTCATGATTTCATTCAATACAAAAATCATCACAGGCATTCTCCTTGGGAGACAGGTGATCCCCACATAATCTTATCCAAAAGAAATGGAATTGATAAATGGAATAAATACGTCATTATACATATGGTTGTAAATTTGTTAAAGAACACATTTCTTCTCAAGAATAAAGAAGGTATAATTTTAATATGTGGTAATATTACTGGGTAATCCTGTGTACATGGTACTGAGCAAATTATAATCCTGCAAGGCATTTAAAAGTACAATCTACATAGGTAATGGAATAGTAAAAATTTCAATTTCCTTAATTTCTATACAACGAAACTTGGCATTTTCCTAATTTTGCTAGAACTGATAACCACTTGCGACTAGATTCATGAAGAAAACTTTAAGATGAACTTAGAGAGGAGAGAGGGGAATTTAGTAGGCTGTAATTAGTTTCCATTCATTTAAACCTCACATGCAGATTTTTTTTTACCAAAATACAATGCATGCTTATAATTGGATGTTATTTGCTTAATCATGGCCACCCGCAAAATTTTTCTTTGGGGAGGGCAGAGGGCAGAGGAACTTTAAGTGTAGGAAAGGTAGGGTGATGTTTTACCCCAGTTTAGAGAATTCTCATATAGCATTCACACCACTAGAATAATTTGCATAGGCACTTAATCTGCTGTCTTTCACCACACCCCTCGTCCACGTTTTCATGCTACAATTTCAAAATTTGAATTGTATGAAGTGTTTCCAGATATCTCCACCCCCTCTGTAGTCACCCTTGTGCTTAATATCTAATCGAACAAACAGAAACCAATGCCCCAATGCCATTCTAAGTTTCGTAAATTCAGATTATAGTCCAGGAACGCCTACTGGCAAATCGGAAACCAAATAAGAATGAACAGCAATGTATAAGTTATGACAACATTTGATGAGCAGCGACGTATCTTTAGGAAATGCTTAACCGAAATAATGGGTATTTTATATGTAAATACATATGGGACTCTGAAATTAAGTGCATTAAACTTGAACACTATAAGATTATGACACTTTCAAATCTTACGAAATGTCTATTGAAGAAGTGAATTAAGGAAATGAAGAATTACGAACTATTACAAAATTGAGAACCTCTCAAGTTATCGGGAAAGGTGTGCTATTCTTGATCTCTATGTAGGCTTAAAGATAAATTCATTTTTTTATTAAAAGAATTACCATTCGTGCCAAATGACTTCAAATGAAAACCGATTATGACATTTGAAGCAGGTTTTATATGATCACTTTGCCTATGGATTCTTTAATTTTTTTTTTCTGAAATTTGCCATCTGTGTCTTAATTTCACAAACAATACGAGCACAACATCAAAGAATGATTTTCTGATAATTTCCAATCTCAAAAAGATGATTAAGATTATTTGCTGTTATTCAACCAGCATAAGCACGTATCCTTCCATGATAATCTTCCTGTGGGTTACTCGAAACAACAATAAGCTTCTTCTTACCTCCAGAAGAATGAATCTATTCCGAGACTCCAAGAGATATCTGAGATTCCTAGAGCAGCATCCCTAGAAGTGATCCACAAGATTCGCCCGTCACCAGGAGAGTTGAACACAACTTTCAACTGCATCACCTTCGTGCAATGGAAAATCCAAATAAACCTGGCACATCTGCATGCATACTGGTGACGCGGTGCAACTCACACAAAAGACTTGGAAAAGCGTGATTTCACCAATGAACTGTAGTGATCACCACTTAACAAAACAATTACGCACGATGCAACATTTAAACATACCTCCGTACCTCTTTAAATGTCCCCCCACACCCGTGATACAAATCCACAGAAACTAAATTCACTTCTTTAAACTAACGCCTTTTCCGTATCAAAACTGCTATTCTGTTTAAGTCTCTACAATGACAGCTTTTCTCTTTTATGTTAGAAAAAACACAATTGTAGAAACTCATTGTTGAAAGGCTACATTTATATGAACACTGGTTGCAATGCCTCTATTTTTGGAATGTAACAATGTTTACCTAATGCTCCAAGGTGGAACATCAAAAAAACAATAATGGGGATATGTATTCTTTGAAATCTTGTTTCAGACATATGATTCCTGTAAAAAGGCCCACACACAACAACTTTATTCTACATCAGGACATAATTTGAAATTCTTTCCTTAACTGTGACTGCCACACCACAAGAGTAATACATGAAAGTTTCATGAGAATTATCTAATTTCTGTGTGCTGTTTCTCTTTCCTTAATTATTTTATGCATATATCACATGCATTTGGAGGGGGTGCTAATGGCTGGTCCTGGGGGGGGGGGCTTAGCCCCCCTAGCCCCTACCTAACTACGCCTATGGCTGCTAAGAGAAGGTGGCGCTATTTTGAAGTAAAATATCCTTGCAGCATTTTCTTGTAACTAGATAACTCCTGTATTATCAAGAGGGAGCAGTTCAATGTTGTTAGATTGTTTTGTAAAATGAGCATTTCAATATTACACATTTATATATAAATAAAGTTCAGGAAAGTATAGTCTTAATCATTTCTTCTTTCCCACCTGATTCCAGGACAGTTGTCCTCCCTAATAAACTATTTGGGACACCAGGACAAATCATATCACTTCGGAATTGTCACAGAAAATCCAGGATGTATAGCAGCCTAGGTTAGGTCAGGCTATCAAAATCCAATCTACAACCAGGCCATCCAACATTTTGACACACTGTTTCAATGAATGATGGATAGCCATTTCACAGTTTTGGAAGAAGTTGTTGCAATTTTGCAAGTGGTGTTGATTGTGTTCAGAGAAACATGAGGTCAATTCTACTACAAAATGGTTAAAAAATGGACGATAATGATTTACTTTGTAATATTCTTATGTGCTCCCAGCTTCTGCTTCCTCCTATTTGTCAGTTGGGTGTTCTAGGTCTGTTCAGTTCTTCATCACAGTCTCTTTGTACTTTCCTTGCTTTGGAATATATTTAACTAAAATTCTCAGAACTCTACCTTAGTTTTTTTTTTTTAAAAAAAAAAATCTCTATTAGAATACTGACATGTTCAGAGTACTGAACTGTACACCTTTTGAGGTGTCCAACATAATCTTTCACTGCATGAACACAATTTGGGTAGAACAAGTGGAGATATTTCAAACTCCCCACAGGTTACACAGTGAATTGTCAAGTCTATAAAGTTTCTACAATTAGTGAATACAATTCTACAAGTCACACTACTTAGTAATGATACTTTTCTGTCCATCTAGTGTCAAACAATTTGAGAATGTTGCAGTGCATCCCTGGCTTTCTTGCACTGCATTTTTAAAAAACAAATTCCTTTAAGAGAACTCGAGGGAAAAAAATGTAACTAATTATTTGACAGTACCAATGCAGTTCCTTATTGCAGAAATGACTGTATTGTAGTCCCATCTGGTGTGTGGAATTACGTAATTTCCTTCCCATCCGTATCCCGTTCTATAGTCTCTAATTTATTAGAATGAAACAAGTCCGAAGACATTTTTATGAACAAGCGGATAGAACACGTAATCTTGTAATTTTACTGAACAAAAAGGGAGGGTTTGGACCCATTGAACCCCCCTCCCTTAAATATGCCCATGACCTCACATAACATAGAATGATGGTATAAATATATCATGAGCCAGATATATATATTTTGTTGGGTGTGACAGATGGTAGTCTTACAGTAAAATTTCAACACAGCTGGGTACAAGAGGTTCAAATAAGTGATGCAAAGTAATAGTTCAATAATTAGTATGTTGTCAAACTGGAAGGTAGCTTCAAGTCAAAGATTTTTCTAAAGACAAGTGAAATCAGTGACCTGTTTTCAGGTCATTCTCTCTACTGTACAATTTGGTTTGGTTCTTAAGTTACAAGGGTTAAGAAAAGAGATTACACATAGAAAAAAATAAAGTATTTTGTTACTAATTTACATGTGAATTTCACTTTACCTCTAGGTTTCTTCACAGGTCCCACACAGTGTAAATGGTACTTCTTAGCACAAGTTTTACCATTACATGTAATAAGCTCACCACCACCTTCATGACATTGGAAACACAAGTCCTCTTGTTCAGGATTGTTGTTCTGCTGCTAAAATAAGTACAAATAGAAAAATAAAGCTGCAAAGAAGTTTCATTCTGAAGGTATGGTGAAGTTGACATACATTATTGTTCCTGTACTAACTAAATATTTAAAGAAGAGTGAATTGCATTTGGATTAAATTTCAAAGTAGAATCCACAATGCATAACTGACTTATGCTGATATTAAATTTCTGTACATAAATATGTACAGATGTCAGTGTTTGGAGAGTTACTTTTAAGAAGGTAAGCAGTTACAGTTACCAAATTACACAAATCGATCATTAATTGTAATAAAATATTTTGTGAAGACTAACATGTCTTTTACTTAGGTTACTGGTACACAATATAAGTCTTCGTATATTTTATTACAAAATAAAGTGCTCTCCTGTGCTTCGCGCAATGCCATGAAGGCGTATAGGGGGTGTGGAGTTAAGAGCCCCACACATTATTGATCATGGCTGAAGGTGGGGGTAATGTAAACAGCACCACTTTCCTGTCATCATTTGCCCCTCAGAGTTTCCTCCAGTTATACACTTTATATGATATTGGGTGAGAGCTGGAACCACTTCAACAGGTGAGAAAAAAAATCTCGGTTCTCCCCCACCGAGGATCGAACCCGGGGTCACTCGCATGGTAGCCCCCGTTATTAACATATTCTCAGGTTTCACGTATGTCAATTTTCTGTTTTCTGTATTCTCATTGGAACAAACACAAACATCCATGTCTGAAACAAACTAGAATCTAGTACTCCTGACATAAAGTGTGTTGTGCTAACCACTCTGCCACGGAGGTTGACCTGAGCTACTGTGACTTAAACATTTGTATTTATTATCATTGTTGTTCTTAAGGAATGCCCATTGGAGTGAGGGGAGGGGGATTCTAGAAACTGTATAGAAAGAGAGAGATATATCACTCACGTATTCTAAGAAGGGAGGTCTGTTTTGCATAAAGGCCGTGTCAGATAGAAATAAATTTGTTGTACAATTTCAAGTGTTTATGAAGCAGAAAATGATAAAAAAGATAATGTAGTAGCCTATAATTGTGTGTTATCAATGAAGGTGAAAATGCCACTTCTCTTTGAGATGATTACATAAACAAGTGAGAATGATTGTTATGATCTTCCTGATTCTTTCGTTTGCCACTTCAGTGTTGTAATTCACTGTTGTATCAATAAAAATGGTGGTCGTATCTGTTATTGCAAGAAAATGGGTTCTCATTTAAATCTTAAATGAATAGCACTTACAAAAATATATTACTTTTTCAAAATGTCCAGAAATGCTGAATAATCATAAATAAGCGAATTCTAACCAGAAATATTTTTACATCCATTTTTAAATTATCAGGAACTGAGATAAATGAAATCACGTGGAAACAATTACATTGTTTTCATTCATATGCACATTTGCTAGCTCTCGTCTTCTTCAACTTCATTCATATTACCAGTATCATTGAATTATTTTGTAAAAACACTGAAATATTGCAGTACTTCCCTTTTCAGCATGATCCGATATTATAGCAAAGAAAAACTATCGAATGCTGCTTACAGAAGGGGGAAATTATAAGGTCACAGAGGAACAAACTACAGAAACAAGCGACACTTCACAGCACACAACTGACAATTGCAAACTGTCAGCAATAGGAAGGAATTTTCCTCCTAGAGGCTTATCTTCCCACTTCTTGGAAATCCACCCTTCTTTCGAGGTATGTACATCACTTTGGAATTTAGGTCTACCAAACGAAAGATGAAACATACATTAAACCTTGAAATTCCTGGCACCTGGCTGGAGCTTACCGACTGACCACTGCCAGGATATAAATTTAGTACAACAACTTTCTCTTTTCCTCTTCATCTATTGTTTGCAAGAATTAATGTATCAAAGAATGGGATTTTACATCACAGCATAAACAAAATTCCGGCTCACTTTGAGTCCAAAATCGCCAAAAATTTATGACACATAACAATTTAAGTGTCGCAAAGAAACTGTAAAAGTAACTGCTAAAACATTACTTCTATTGTAAAAAAGTAACTGAGTTACAGTTAGTTACTCACTTTTAAAAGTAACTAGTTACAGTTACATTTTCTCAAAAAAAGTAACTGTTACTTGTAACTAGTTACTTCCAAACACTGACAGATGTGCACTTACTTATTATACTTAAAAATTAATATAAGGAACTTTGAGTTCAGTCCTAAAAACAATAATCAGAGTTTTGAAACAAAAGTTATGGATATGGAAAGGTACCTACACACAGTGCTTAAAGTGGTTTCTGTCAATAGCATATAATGCTGACAACCTTAAAAGATGAGGAATCACCAGACATGGGAGTTTAACAGGAAATAGTGTGAAATAAAATAAAAGTGAGCATTAACTCGGAGAACGGTTGGGTGCAGGATGGAACATGCACAGCCGGCTAATGTCCGGAAATTTGAATCTCACTTAAATAGATCATGTGAAAAGATCTCGGAGTCAGATATAGTGCGATTGTCTTAGAGTACGGAGTCATAGTCTGATTTGATTGATATGCAAAAGTAACCATGACGAGTGGTGCGCCATCAGAGTTTAATTTCAGGGACCGTGCCTGCACAGGTGATCCGGCGGAGATGATCTTCACGTCTAGAAGCAGAGGTATAGGAATACCTATCACATAAGCGAGTAGCTTTAGGTTGGCATAGTCTACATCACGATCTCTAACAACCCAGCAGAGGTTTCATACGTGATGGAGATCGGGCCTTTGTCATTCATTTCCTTCCGCAAAATGTATGAAATATTGTCTTTTCTCCTTTTGGCTCCTTGAAAATTAGGCCTTTCACTCCATTTCAGGAGATGGCAACAATTATGTCAGTTTATTTGCTAACCCTGTCCGTTAACTTTGCCTAAAAATTTTTGCGTGATTGTAAAACCTTATAAACAGACATTTCTATCACAAGTCATTCCCGCATCAAGGCGTGAAAAGTGAATTTGCCTCTATTTTTGTACACAACTTATGAATTCCCCTCCATCGTAGGCATTTAAATACTCATTAACTATGTCTCATGTCATTTAACGGAATAGACCATGCTCTTAATGAAACCTTTCATAATCTCCCCCACGCAGATGAACTAGATGAAATGCTAGATCGCATTACTATTTTAGTGGAACATGCATTGCTATTGGAGCTTCTACCTCCACCTGCAGCCCAGCGATCACACATAGTCGCAGACGAACACTACCTGTCAGTACCGTGGTTCGAACCGCAACCCCCAAGATGATGTTCGCCAGTTTTGTAAACCCCTTCATGCTGGAAGAACTCCAGTTTAATGGTAAAGCTGGAGAGGATGTGATGCAATTTTTTGTCTGCGTGGAGAGCATCGCATGCTTAATGAGTGGGACACAGTCAAAAAGCTGCGGATTGTGCTCCTGATCCTAACATATGGATAATGGCTCCAGATCATTAGCATGCGACTAGTCTTAAGTGAGCAACCATAGAAAGGTACAGCTTGGGTCCATAAGAGACCAAACTGGCTCAGTTTCAGAGTACTTTAAGTGATCTATTCAAATTTGACACCAAAGTTCCCAGTCTAGGCTAGGGTGTTCTTTGTGAGTGTCCCATAATCAACACAACTGTACACATTTCAAGACACAACCAAGACTTTTTGACCAAAAAGTCACCGCAGTGAGACGGTTTTCTGAACTCTCCTCATGTGTTTTTTCTCTCATATTTTTGCAATCGCGAACTTCCACCTATTCATTCTTGCTGTCAGTTTGTGTTTTAACAATCAAATTATTCATTTTAATGTAAAATATTTGTACAATATTCATATGGTCTGATTTATTCAGTAATTTCTATGCTACGGTGTATGTAAGAAAATAATATTAACTCTCACCTTCCTTTTCCTTGCACTATTCTGACCACTACAGCTTGGAACGTTTTCATCCAAAGAGAACTCCTTTTGTGTTATGTAAGCTTGGAAATTACAGGTAAGCTCTGTCATATCTTCAATATCTGTGATGGCAAATACACCAAGCCGAACGTTTCCACTGACTGTCCATTTCTGCAACTCACAATTTGGATCACTAGATGGAACCATAAATCTGTAACAAAACACATATTTATGGTTGAAAAAGAGCAAATTCAAATTTTAACTGATTTTGAGTTATGCAATTACAATTTCGGAATTGTAGCTTTACTGGTGACATCATTCGAACAAGTGTTCTCAGGTTACCAGCCAGGTTAAGTCGTCTTTAGCTTCCAATATTTTTAGCACATACATTGCTCTCATCATCAGGAAATGCAAAAAATAGACAACAGTTTAGGGTTAAATACACAACTATGACGGGGCAGAGTTTGGATGCTGTCTTCCTATTGGCTCGCTATGGATCCTGGTGTTCTTATTGACTGGTGTTATGTTTTCTTGAAGGAGTGGTTTCCGGCCGATTTAGCCTGGCTGATAACCCGAGAACACTTGTTCGAATCACAAATTCACAGATCAGGCATTATAATTACTTGGCACATAAACATTTCTTTTTATAGCATCATGATTACTTGACATGTAGAGAACATTTATTTTTATAAGTATAAAGAAACAGTTACTAATAAATTTGTTAAGCTTCAGACATTCAAGTTTCAATTCAAGAACCGAGCTGCAGTGTTTTTGAAAAGAAAATACAAGTATTATTCATTTGATCAAAACTTGTCTGCAGCATCAGTCACAGATATAAAACGAACAATTATCATGCAGTGTAAAATATTGGATTGTACTATGAGAAGTATAATGAAAACATAAAAAATGTTTTAAAACATTGGTATTGTACAATACAGTCTTGTTTAGATCAGGAGTAAGTGATCACCACACAATGTGATTAAACTTACTAATATGCCTTTATTTCTTTGGCTTTCCAATTTTATGAAATAGGGATTGAACAGATTAATCAGTACTCTATTGGCTATGTATATCAGTAAAATTACGGATAATTTTAATGATCTAATATATCTACAACCAGGATGTAATTTAGAATGAAAGTTTCATTTTGTTATTGTTTTTATGAATATAAATGCACGTTTCATATACCTCGTGGTTTTGTAAAGTAAATGTCTAGCTTCATTGTCAAAGGCAAAACTAATAACAGTCAACTGGTTACATACATTAAATAAAAATCATTCACATGCACCAAGAAATATTTAAAAATTTATATTGGATGAATGGAACATTGCTTATCAGTATTGGTAAATGTTATATTGGTGCTTTATCAGTAAAACCAAAAAATTCATGTCAGTCCACCTCTAATAAAAATAATGTTATGAAAATTAACTGACAGGAGTATGCATTATATAACACTGAAGCTAGTAAGCATTAACATTTCACAATCTATTTTATCTGCCACCCACATACTCTCCAGCACTTATTTATTTCGGATGGGAAAGAGGTTGGTGGATTACATGTAATTAATCTACAGTTTTAAAAGATAAACATAAATATTAACTCAGCTGAAATTTTATTACCTATTTTAGGTTACATTATATGGGATAGGAAAGGGCCTATATAGCAGGCATGCACAAGGAAGAAATTTTGTAATTTGTCATTCTTCTTATCCTATCTCGTTATTATTTTTTATATTTCACTGTTACTCTAAACTTCCACTTGCAAGAACCATGACTGCAGGTTCATATCCTACTTCTCTTTTTTTATATAAAGCAACTTAATCCTTGCACATATGAGTGAGATATTGGTATGCTATATTCAATGCTTGTTTGATGCACACATGGCAATAAATGGCATCTGCTTGGCACCCAAAACCCTAAAATCCCTTACACTTGCTTCTCAGGACTAAACGTTATGAAGGTGAAGAAATTGGAACTTAACAAAATGAAGTGTCATATTTCCTTACATTGTCAGTGTGACTTCTCTTTCATTACAAACATTCACAGTATATCCAAGTACTGTAAAAATTAATGCGGAAGCTATTGTATTGTACAAGCATTTGATTTAGCTAATCAAATATTGAAACAGGAACATGCTGTTGATAACAATGTCCATAAGTTTACATATGAGGCAAGTCCAGAAAGTAAGTTCTGATGGTGTTTGAATGCAGCGCTAGTGGATGGAGCATGACACGCATGCGCAGCAGATATGAAGAGGTGGCATGTGGCTGTAATCTGGTGCAGTCACAGTACTGTGAAGGGAGTCGATTCAGAACAGTGCTAGGATAAAGGTGGCAGTTCTCACAAATCTCTGACCAACAGCAAGGTAATCAGATTTTTGCATGCTGAGAAGCAGATGATGTCGGAGATAAAGCGGCAATTGTGAGAGGTGTAAGGACTGGATGTCATAAGTGACAGCATGATCAGACGATGGTGCAGACAATTCACGGGAGGCCAATCCAATGTACACAACCCCATACAGCTGAGCAAACGTAGGCTCTTTTGCATCACATCAAGTGGGAGTGCAGACCTCATCTGTACAGACTTTCAAAAGGACTCTATTTTATTTGTTCATATGGCATCATTGTGTAAATAAAAGAAATCATTGATTAACGCAATAAAATTATAACTTGAGGAGAGATAGATCTCTTCAGCTGAAGAGATCTTTGGCAGGACATTTGCTTTGACAGTGACACTGCTGTAAAGACAGTTCAACTTTTTGAAAGCAGACACATGACATGGAAAATTTAGTGCCATGCTAAAACAAATTCCTGAACAATGGTGATGAATATGTGAAAAGTAAGTTATGGGTCTCTGAAACTAATACAATAAATGTCAATTACTACCAATGTTCTTGTTTTAATTTATAGCTAATTGGAACTTCCTTTCTGGATGCTCCTCATATAAAGCTCCATTTGATTAAATTCAATAACAATAGGTGAAAAGTGAAAATTCACTACAGCTAGCAGAGGAACATCGATTACTGAGCAAAATGATTTATTTTTAGTATTGAAATATTAAAGTAATTATTAGTAGATTAAAAATTTACCTATTTATTATTGCATTATTCCATAACATTGGGCACTAACTTCGCTCAGTTGTAGATTAATAATCACCTCTCATGAGGATGGGGAGAGGAGGGTGACTTGCAATGTGAGTGTAGCAGAAAACTGAGGTTGTCAAATTTTCATAACATTCACCCCTGCAGATTTCTGTTTCACACTGTTATGATATTATTCACTAAAAATTTCCCGACTTGGATTCTTGATTTCGAATAACATGTTTGCGTCATTGTAAATCCAGGGGGAAATCTTTGTGTGCAATGCTAGATTAAATAAGGTAAAGTGAGCTAAAAGAGTAATTCAATTGAAGCAGGATCTTTGCAGTGGCACAACAGTCTAAAGTTTGATGCCCACTGAGACAAGGAAAAAAGCGGAAACAAAATTCAACCGACCCATTTCCTGCATCTCAGTGAGCAATAACTTTTAAGATAACCTGCAAACTTCTGGCAAGAAAATTCCCACTTAGCTTTGGTGTGTTTCCCAGTAGTTGGTGTTACACCATTTGATTTCAATAGAAACAGACAATAGAAGTTCTGTTGCTGCATTTCTGAAAAGTGTGTCTGACAAAATATCATACCATATCAGACAAAAAAAAATTGGATGCATGAGAATGCCAGAATTGAATTTTTTGACAGATGTTGTAGTGAAACATTTACAAATCAACGTTAGTTGAATGGAGATATCCAACAAAAATTGCATACATCAATGGAGCCTATAGACTTGTTCACGCCAGTTCGGTACATACCGGAAATACGTTCTACTTCCTTCTCGGTGCAAAGATGTTGCCATGTTTAAAGTGTAACAAATTAAAAACAGCAAGTGCTTTTGCTATGCACTTTGTTCTCACTGTCCCTCCACCTGACACCAACAGATACTTCTTTTTGTTTCAGTGTTTGAAGGGATGCGAGGTGCTTGTAAAAGCACATGCAAAAATTAGGTGGTTTTTTTTTCTATTGGATTTCAATGTGTAAATCGTTTCGTTTCATGTATTAAATGGGCTAAATGCAGAGGTAGCAATCATATCTTGGAAATTTAAACAAACATGAATGCACATTGGAACCAGACCTGTATCCAGCTTTGGGTCTGAAAATGACAAAAATTGAAACAAACAAACAGTCAGTTACTGACAAAGGCCGCCGCATGACTTACAGCTTTGCACTCATTGTTTACTTACAATTCTCAGAAGTATTCGAATATTCTTTCCGCAAATTAACAATGTTTTTCCTTTGATTCCGTCACATCTATACTACTGAATACATCTATACTACGATATTTCGATGTTTAGAATTAATATATGCTTTTGGTAAATGCACAATCTCATAGATTAATTAAATGATACATAGCTTATTAGTAGGGACATTGAATTTTCGCGATGCGCGAAATCGCGTAATGTGAAAAAAAGATGCAATTTTGAACATTCTGCACGTAACTACACCCCCAATGATGAAATATGCATGAGTTTTATTCGCGTAGTAATGCGAAATGTGTGCTTTTCCATGAAATGAACGCTTTTTCGCGAAATAACCGTGAAATATCATTGCATTAAGTAGAAAACACGCAAAAACCGGCAATCGAGGTTGTGCGCGCAAACTGTCGATTTGTAACAATACGTTTGCCTAAAGTTTCCTACCACTTGCAGCTGAAGAACGTTTTATCTTCGATCACATCAGGAAGACGCTGCAAATTGGGATTTCCCATGCACATAATCTCAGTTCGAAAACTTCGCTTCTTCCCCCGAATTTCTCCTCAAATTCCAGTTTCATTTAACTTGCGATAAGATTAGTCTGTTTCCGCACATCAAGGAAAACAATGGTGTCATTGGTGTTCAGTAATGAATGAATTTTGTTTATCATCATGTGATTTTCAACATGTGTTTGTGTATGTGCAGTAGTGATTATTTTATTTGTTGGACAGCAAGGATATCCTTTAAATACATACAATGAATAAATCACTTGAGATATGCAATTTAGAAATGAAGTGATTTTGTGTTGATCTTCTCTTTTTGGTTGGACAGCTAATTACTTGTGTATGTGTACAGTATATAAAAATTAAATAGTTTATAAATTTATAGCTCTTTTGTATGTTGTTTTCTCTCATAATGAGAAAGTGTGTGCCAATTTTTTTTTCACCGCTGGTATATACCGCTGATCTAACATTTTATTTACCGCTCTCCTCAGTTTTTATTTACCATAAATTTGTCTCCCTACTTATTAGCAATGATTTTCTAATGAAAAAGCGTGGCTTAAAGTGAGTTAACCAAAGAATCAAGCCATTTTCACATCACGACTGCTATTAAAAAAAAACTCGGTACAAGAATTAAAAAGAAAGGACAGTGTAGTTATTAACCATGTTGTCTTGTAATTAAGTAGAGGGTTTGATTCCCCATGGAGTCATATTGACAATGGATTCCATTCTAGTCTAGTCACGATTAGCTTATCTGAGAATAAAGTGAACTTTAAACAAACTTGTTCAATCAAATCGAGAAAACGGAACAAACGTTCATTTTTTTGTATGTTTCTTCATCTAATGAATGAAAAGTAAAAAAAAAGGTAAAGTGGTCCCCTGTGCATAGCACCACGCCATGAAGGTGTATAGGGGGTGTGGGGGTAAATTAAAATTTTACAAATTTTAAAGACAACCAACGCTCAATTTCCAACTTAGTGCTTGATTTTGTTGGGATTTTCTCTCTTCTGACTGAATGATAAGGAGTGTTGTCTCAACAATGACTGAAGCAGGTGGCAAATTTGGATGTAAATTCTCTTGAAAATACTTTTCATATGTTTCCGCATTTAATTCGCCATGCTTTATTTATGCTTGTTCTTGTAGCACTCCGGAGATATACAGGCCATTGTTCCCCTGGCTCACTTCATGCACAGCGATAATAATTAATGAAAATAAAAACAACATAACAAAGAAACAACCATGCAGCACGAATAAATCAAGAAACTAACAAAAACACAAAACAACACCGCGATAACAATCACAAGCCGAAAGATTTCAGAGCACACTTTTCACACACGGAACATCAATCCATTAAAATCCACAGAACGGAAAAGGCATTGCAATGCTGTTGAGACCTCTACCATCCAGCAGATGACAGAGAATCAGAGCTTTCGCTCAGCAAGGGCATAAGAGGGCCAGCGGGGGAAAATCTGAGAGATCTGACATCGTTGTTTCCTTGCACCCCCTCAACCCTCCATTGCACTACCCCTGCGCTCACCTACGAACTGATGTGAAGTGTTTCCAGTATGTACCGAACTGGGCTGAACAGGACCTTAAATGTTTGTCTGACAAAATGTCGTACCACGACATACTATGAAATATTAGGTTGCATAAATGCCTTCATTTGTTTCCATGTTTCCTCAGAATGCCTGACACAATGTCCTACTACAGTGTCAGACATCTGTTAAAAGGTGCTCCTCCCCCTTTTTTATCAACAGCTCCGCCCTATTTTAGCTCCCATACAGACAAGAAAGAAAATATAAATCAATACATTTTACATGCAATATTTAGAGGTTCATCAAAAATGTCTGCCCCTCTGGAAATTTCTCCTTCACCACCTCCCCACATTGCACCACTTGCTACTGGCACCATTGTTGTGTCAGATTTATAACAGGGACCTAAAAGTTGACATCAAGGGCTGGCAAGAAGATTTCTCGTTAAAGTGCATGCAACACTTCTTAATGACCTCCTTCAAATCAACAGCCTGGCACGTTCATTGCATTGTATCGCACCTACAGTTCAACAAAGAAACATTTGTTAATCAAGACAAATTTCCCTGACTTCTTTTGACTCTGAAATTCCCTGACTTTTCCTGGGTTTCCAGGTTTTCCAGGTCTGTAGCAACCCTGAAAATTGTTAATTTATAGCTACAAATGTGGGAAAGTATTATAATGGTAGTTATATTTAATCAACAGTGTTAAGTTTCATATTTCATTGCACAGAAACTGTGAGAAAAATTATTACAATAGAATAGTTACTTTGTTATCAAAAATGAAGTCTGCATGTCCCACCTGTGGCAATGGAATGCCCCATGTACTTTCCTTCTACTAGATATAAATAACTGTAGTCACATAGAAATTTGTTTGATTTTCAATTGGGCATGTGTGTTTAAGGCTGCTTTTAAGTTACCATACTTTAGATGCAACGTCAAAAAAGTATTGCACTTGAGGAACAAGTTATATGATTCTCTGAATCATATCAATCATTTGAAACTGTTTTAATTTTTTATCAAATATTTCTTTCTTACCTTTCATATTTATTATATTTGTGAATTTAATGAAAGCAAATTCTTTTATTGTTGACACTTAATTGCAAATATGTGTTTTTCTTGGTTCAAAATTATAACTATTTTAATCCATAAGAGCTAAATTTCAGTGAAATTTATTAAAAACATAAGCCTTATGGACATTTGAAATCATCCTTTACAAATATGTGAAGTTAAAGAAAATATAACAGAAAATTACAAGGGCCATAATTATTGTCTTTAAGATAGAGAAATCAACATTATATTTAAATTGTTTATTGAATCACAGAAATCTAATATTACCATTGTACGCAATTTGGATAGCCTACGTAACACAACTATGTTATCAAGAGAGGCATTTGTGAATTGCATTCTGCTTGGCATGCTGAGGTAATAAATGGAGCCTCAATCTCTCTGTGTGTGTAGGTAGATAAAGTGTGAAGCTGAAGAACCCTTCATACTACAAAATCACAAAAATTGATATCCATATAGAGATAAGGAAGTTATTTTCAATCACAACCATTCAGAACTTATATTTAGAAATACTTATATAATAAATAAATATACTTTTCTAATGGTGTTCATTTCAGTCACAGACAAAACAAAAAAAATTACAGAAAAATGAAACCTTGTTAAAACATGTAGCTCACATTATTGTTTATTGAATAAAATGTCTATAATTACATTCATTTTTATATTACAAATTGTTATGGTTGCTATAAGAATTCTAATGTCGAAAATATTATTGAACTGACATCATAAGTCAGCTTGAATAAAGTGGTATATGATCACTCAATTTGTGTATCATTGGTAGCTACAGCAATGCCTTGAACAACCTCAAACAAGTCGCATGTAGCAACACAGAAAAATAATAATTAGGATGAAATATCATGTTTGTATGATAGTAAATCACATTTGTTCTAAATAGTTTAGAAATTTATTTTAATTTGAAATTCAGATTTCTTTTTTAAACATAAACTTTCAATATTTCGAAACTTGCATTTTTTCACTTATGATGTGAAAAAAATGACAGGAAACATCAAGTTTCCCATTGCTAGAATCAATTATATTTTCTCTAATTTTGCCAGGTGTAAATACTTTAAGGTAATTAACCTTCAAATGTTCAAATGGCTTACAGACAGTTAGAGCTTTCTGAAGATGCCAAATGCATCACTGCAGTTAATACAACTTGGGGATTATTTAAAGCTCACAGGATACCTTTTCGCACAAACACAAGTGGAGATCTGTTTCAAATGGTCCTAGCAAAGATCCTAGATGATATTCCCAGAGTTTCCTTCTACTTTGATTATGTCATCATCAGGAGTGAAACATTGCAAGAGTGTTTCACATGTCCTGAGTCATCTGGCCAAACACAAGGCGAAAGCGAGCGCCAACAAAAGCCAATTCCTAACCTCATCTATCGAGTATCTAGAATACAAGATTGACGGCATTGGCATACAGCCATCTGATAAGAATCTGGAGGCTGTCCTCAATTCTCTGCCACCTCAAGACAAATCACAACTATGTTCTTTCATTGGAATGATCAACTTAAATCAAAAGTTCATACCCAACCTAGCTTCCAAACTTCACTTTATGCTTTCTTTACTCAAGAAAAACATTACTTGGAACTGGGACTGCAACTGTCAATGTGAGTTCAAGAGCATCATGGCGGAACTTCGACAAGTAAATCCCATTGTGCCTTTCGACCCAACAAAGCCAGTTGTACTTATCACCAATAGGCCTCCTTTCGGCTGTAGCATGCAATTGTGTCATAGGGTCGACAGCAGTCTACAGACCATCTCCTGCTCATCCACCACCTTTAGTGAGATGGAGCGGAGATACTCCCAGGTAGGGAGAGAAGCATTAGCCATAGTTCACAGAATCAAACGATTTCGCAAATTTCTATTCGGATCCAAGATCGAGATTATTACAGACACGTACTGTAAAGTTTATATTTTCTTCTGATTGAGCCATTTCAAAACATTCATCAAATAGGTTGATGAGATGAGCTCTAGTTTTATCATCTTACCAATGTAGTATAATCCATTTCAGCAAAGTAGAAGTAGCTGACATGTTAAGCAGATTGCCTACACAAACATTACCAGTTGGAAAAGAACTTCATGCATATTTTGGGTTCATTGAAGATGCTGTAGTTCCTTCATCACGAGTCTCAATACACAATGCCACTTCAGAAGACCCACTGCTTTCATTGGTAGTCTCCCATGTAGTAAATGGTTGGCCATGTTGCCAAACTAACTGCTAGCGGAAGGGAAAGACAGAAAATTCGCTGTGTGCAACATTCAACAATTTTTTTATAATGCATACACAGTGTATACGAGTACAGTGAAATAATAGAGTGAATATTTCTGCATGGGATTACAATATATCACTAAAGTATATAAGAACTAAAACTAATCCAGACTCACAATGTTCGAGAATACCCACAACAATGAAGGGTTATTGCATGAGACAAACTTGAACACCCATTGTTTTGTCATTCACAACAACTCAGCTGTCAACATGGTGGCAACGAAAATAACAAGATGGAATGAAAATGAAAGGGTCATTGTGTGTGTGTTGAAACTTGTTGTTTCTCAATGTTTCTCCAACTTTCTTCTAGAAATGATAGATAGCTCTGCTGTAGGCGATGGACATTTATGGGACATGGACAGACAGGTTCAAAATGCCTTGCCCCATCTTATGATGAACTATAAAGTGGCGAGTTTTATGAAAGCTTCTTGCACACAAGAAAAATACAGATCACGGCATTTGACTTGTGCACTACACTTTCCAAACTGTACAAAGTTGCACTCTTGCCATTCGTTGGTTGCCACAGACAGGCCCCAACTGATATCGCTTCTAAAACCATACGTCGCATAACAAAACTTAACACACAACACTATAACTAAACCCCTATCACATCATTTTGTTTCTGCTATTACCTTATGAAGGCTATGATACCACTCAAATTGCAAAACTCTTTAAACAGAATTTCATGGAATGGCATGCTATGGGTGCCACAGCAGCTAATAATTCTATTTACCTCATGTTTGCAAGAATACATGGATAGAAGTGGGCATGGTTTGGTGTGAAGTATATCAGAAGGCAATGGATTAGTGATAGTTTCTTTTCTTGCATCACTAGAAAAGCAGAAAAGGAAGAAATCTAGCCAAGTATAACTGTGTAGAGGGATATGTTTACTTTGTTTCAATTGTTGTTTTAATCCATTTTATACACAATTGGCTAATCAGAACTGGTCCTACAGTTTAAAGTGTAGAACCACTGTGCAATGTAACTCCACCAGGGTATCGAACCCAAGACCCCTTGATTTCAAGGCGACAACGTTACCACTATGTCATCAGGGAGGCCCCATATTTACTTAGTTCCTCAGCAAAAAGTAACTATATCTTCATTTATTCGAATTGTTGTTATAACCCTTAACAGGCATCATGCCACATTGTAACGCCAAGGACATAGCTTGGTGCCTTGGCCCACCAAATTGAATTTATTAATTCCATGAGTTATTGAAACATTAGCAAACTTTTTCACACATTATTATCACATGTTTTGGACCTCCTTTATGGAATTATGATAACATTAATCCACTATTTCTGTTATTGCCATTTTTATTACTCAGTTCATCTAATGCTACAAAAATCTGTCACATATTCATAAACAGCTCTATAAATTCATTTTCATATGACTGTAAGATAAAAAAGCATTTTTTTGTTCAATTATCACAGAACATATATGCAGTTACCCAAAGAAAAGAAAATCACATAAAAAATTCACACACAATAAAATTCTGCACAATGCCGAAATGAGGGAAAAAAGCACATTGATTGTAGCTGTAGTCAGTGGAAATAAGTGCTTCATTATCACTTTTATCAGTCTCCATATCTGATAATTCACTTTCACTTCCAACTTCTTCAAGTGTGGCAAGCCAGGGGTCCCTGATTCGAATCCCGGCTTGGGCATGGGTGTTTGTGAGTGTCCATTCATCAATTTCATCATATCATCACTCCTCCCCATCTTCGCAAATTAGCGAAAAGTAGCACAAAAAGCAAAGTAAAATGAAGCAAATAAATCAATCAATCAATCAAATCAAGTGGCAAGGATATTTCCAATAAAAGATGGATAGTCTTGCACAAGGTTCCATACCAAGCAAAGGGCATCATGTTGGTCCATGGACCGATGCATGTCTATTGTTCTAAAACTAAAAATCAGCGAGGGTCACATAATATACCAAAATATGAAGCTACTGAAAAGGAGAGAAAAGTGCTTGTTATTGCTTCCAAGAATGAGAGTGTTGTTCTATGCTGCAGATCCCAGAGACCATGCCACATCTGTTAAGGGTTAAGTCCACTTTATGTACAGAAAGGCTAACTGGGACAGGACCCACAGTTTAATATGGGATCTGAGCCACTACGTGCCCCCACCGAGTGTTGAACCCAGGACCTATTTATTACAAGACGAGGACTTTACCACAATGCTAGAGGGGAGGCCCTATAAATACCTTCGTTTTTAGCTCTTTCTCAGTTGGTTGTTGGTCACAGTTACCATTGATATTTTTTATTCAATTATGTCTTCATGTTAGTCTGTAGTCTTCATATTATTCCTCATGAAAATATGTTGAGATATAAAAATAAATAACCCTCCAAAATTATATTTATGTAAAGTTGTAAACACTAATATGGGTAGCATCCAAACTACAATCTGAGATATCAAATCTGAATTGATAGGTCACTAGGCACCTTCTCATTCTCAAGAAAACTATTTAAAATAAGTCACAGATGGTGACACTGCTATCAAAATATATCGAATTATGAGTCTCATGATAACAACTAATGGAATCTATTATGCAGTAAGAACAACAGATAAGGGCTTCTTATGAATATCTACATGACTGTTTTAAGTTGTTTGTGCAAAAGTAGTGAAGTAGCTAGTAGCACATGGAAGTGGTATAGTGAGCTACTTTTTAGTAGATGTAGCTGTATCTGTGGCAAAGCTACTTTGAAAATGTAGCATTCTGATCAGTGTTGATCGGTATGCACTTCCCTATGAAACAATTCATTTATCTATCGATTACAGCCACAAGTTAGTTGATAGAAAATTAAAATGGAAATTGTAGGATTGAGACCAGAGATAAATTTACTTACCGTTCACAAAATAAACTTTTGACTGTATGTGCAATGTTTTCTCATGGAAAATATTTTAACTTTTAAAATAGCTTACCTTGAAAGATTGCCCTGAAACTCTGCATCTAAAAAATGGTTTGTATCAAGTTGAAGACAATACTTTTTCTCTCTACAATTTTCATTCAGACGCCTTTTGCATTCATCCTTATCAATTACTTCTCCAACATATTCTATTACAAAGTCTCCTGTAACACAAATATACAGTAATTAGTGAAAACGTATTTTAAAAAATCAGCACTGCATTACTAAATTTGAACTCTGGGTTGAATTTCCAAAATTAAGTGAAGGAAGGGTTTTGGATAATAATGATCAAGTGCATCAGTAACAAAATAATAGAAGAAACTATTTAAATGGTTTCATTTTTGCTAAATATTTCATCATGGTAGACTAGAACTTTTTTAAGCATACAAAACAAGATATATATATATATATACAGAGGCCTATATTTTAATGGCACCACAGAAATCTGCAATCATTCAAAAAACCTGTTTATTTGTCTGTATGCTGGCACCCTAACACAACATTTGATTGCATCTGTGCTGTAACTTCCTGTCATGAAACAAACAGTATATGCCTGTGTTGCAAGGAACACACACATTCTGTGAAAAATAACAAACTACAAACCACATTATGTGCTGTAAAATGAAGCGAGGTACATGTCCAGTAACCCAATATAAAATAAAAAAAATTATGCAAAAAATGGTGGCAAAACAACATGTTCAAAAGGAAGTGATTTATTAGATTTCATCATTGTATGTCAAATATTTGCAAATCCCATTGCCAGATTTACATCTACAGGTTAGTCTATCCACTCGTCCTTCTGATACGTAAGAAAAAGAAACAAATCTCATCCAGAAGTCACACACCTCAGCCGTTCTTGCTTTGTATTGTGTATTTGCTCATGTCAGCATCTCGAATGTTGACTTTACTATCACTTTATAATAGGGGGAGGGGCAACTGATGGATGCTAGAGCATGATGATTATTTAGGGTTGGAAACAATAACATGTCTTCTAAAGATGTCAAAATTCTAAATTAAAATATGCACAGAACTTTACTTGTATTCTGTGAGCAATATGAAAAAGTAGACAGACACTATCCGATGAAGTGCACTGAATTCAAATGAAAGTAATTAGAGAGAAGAGACCTTGAAATTTGGAGGCTGCCAGATAAAGATCTTAATGAGAAATTTCGAATAGTTGGTTTCCACACAGCGGCTTGTGCCCATGTCAGATGAGCAACAGATTCATAAGCTCATGTCCTAGATAAGATAGATATCTAGTTCTTCAAACATTTTCTTTTCTTAAATTTTTCCTGGTGCTTGAACGTAAAATTGGACACCATATTGCATTAATAATTACAATTCAAGGCATTCCTGAAATCATTTCCTTACACTCGAAGTCATAAAATTTCCTGCAAGTGGTGAAATTTTTTACTATACCCTGTCCCAGGTAACTGTGGAGCAAAGCCACGCATAGTAGCATTGAAGAGGAGGGAAATCGAGTGGTGAAAACACAGCTTTGCCAACCATACGGTCACTACCATACATATATGGAAATTTCATGACATGTACAGATGTACAGTCTAGATCATGGTCCATATGCTAATGTATGGCTTGTAAAAATTTACACTTGCTGTTTTATCTCTACTACATTCAAATGTTGACTGTGAGCATGTTTTCAGTAAAACAAATCTGATAAAATTGAAGAACAGGAACCTCTTTTCTACATCGACCATAAATTGCTGTATGCTTGTTACTCAGTGCATCGACAGTGACTATACATGTGTGAGCTTTGTTTGAGTTGTTGTTTTATGTTCACTTTATGCACAGAAAGGCTAATCAGGACTGGGCCTACAGTTTAAAGTTGGTTTTGAACCAATGTCCCATGTACCTCCACTGAGTATCAAAATTGGGACACCTTGATTACATAGTGACGATGTTACCTCTACAAATCAGGGACGCCCGCAAGAACTGTATAAACCAACAGGAAAATGAATAAGTCTGCATCAAAGATGTCATTATATATTTCTAAACCTGCACCCAATTCTTCAGATACAATATTCCATACAATCAGCATCAGCTTTGTTTACAGAGGCAGTAGCGGCTATGTTTGGTGCCAAAACTGGAGGTGTAAGGAAAGTTTATTTTTTGTTGGCAGACAAGCCACAGTACAGAGGTATATTTACCATTTCAATCTGAGTGCTAATTTCTTGTATATTTTTATTTTGTTCAGATACATGTTTGCACACATACCTCATTCATTATATAAGAACAGTACGTGGCAAACTGGAAGTTTTAAGTCAAGTGATTACACCCACAAATTAAACAATTCAAGGACATTTAGGTGAGCTCAACTTAGATTCCTCCTATCTAAAAAATGCCAATATTATGTTACATTATTGGGATGCAGTTTTCCAAAATTTTTGACTGTATATCATGTTTCCTTCAAGATTAACCCCTTTACCGCAGCATCCTTGAAGAGAAGTTGGACAAAAAAAGATCGTCTACATATAGACACCACCGCAAAATAAATTCATCATAAATAATAAGTATATTTAGACTCTCCGCAAAATGAAGTTAATCAAAACAATCTATATATATACTATGCCACAATTTACCATTATTTATTAATTTTTGGATTCATAAATTATTTTTATTTTCACATTTTAAATACACTTATTTTTAATTTGTACTTTTAATTACTTTTCGTAAGGTAAAATGTGTAATAGTTTTTTTTTTGTTTATCAATTTTTTGTTTATTTCTTCAATAACAAACAAAATACACATAACAAAATTAATATTGCTGAAATTTTATATATTTTGATTACAATATACAGGGTGTCTTTTTAATGGTGCCCACGGACCACAGACTTGTATAGAGGACATCAAAACAAACAACTTTTCTCAGTAACATTTTTCTCGTTGGTGCGTCGATTCGATGCTACAGCCATTCAAAAAAGACCATTTTGCCGCGTGGATGCTGGCAACCCAAAACAACATTTGATTGTATCTGTGACGTCATTTCCTGCAGCGAAACAGCACATGGCATGGTTGCAAGGAACACACAAATTTTGTGAAAATTGACAAACCACCAACCACATGATTAGGTGTAAAACGAACCAAGAAACGCGTCCAGTAGACCGAACATCATAGCCTACCAGCCAAAAGATCAGCAGTCATCTCAGAGGAAGGGGGAAGTGAACCAACGATATGAGAAATGGTAAAAACATATTCAAAATTAAATGGCAATATCGGATTTTGTCTCAGTCTACATGTTAAATATCAACAACAATACATTTTATTGGACTCACAGCTTACATGTGGCTGTTTAAGCCCAGCTAGATGTCAAATATTTGCAAATCTCATTGAAAGGTTGATATCTACAGGTTTGTGTCCAGATGCCTTGTGGTACTTTTGTGCTGATAACGGAAGTATACGAGGTTCACATTGTTACATTACAGCAAAAACACGTACAACCACAGTAACAATCTAATTATGAATCAGTAGCGAATATACTGCCCTGTTCATAGTTGCAAACTATTACATGTGTATCCAGTGCATAGATAAACACAGCTGTCGGACAGTTTGTTTTACTACTATTCATATCCCTGTATTTTCAACCATTTTTGTCACTTGCCTCATAATGCCCTGAATATACATTATATGATGTGTTGCTTACCTTTGGAATTTTGAGTTCTTTCATTTCTATTTTGTCATCTGTTCAGTGTGGCACAGACAACTAGTATCAGAAGGACGAAGTGGATAAAATAAATTGTAGATGCGAACTTGGTAACTAGATTTGCAAATATTTGACATGTAAGCTGAGACAAAATTCAATATGACCACTTCCACTTGAATTCTATTTTCTTTCTACCATTTTTCGTATCGTTTGTTTACTTTCTGTTAGGTTAAAGAACGTGTTTTCTCGTTTTCTTTTACGGTACATAATGTGGCTGATTGTAGCTATGTCATTTTTCACAGAATAAGAGTATCCCTGGCAACTTTGGAATGCATCGCTTCATGATGGGATATGACGTCACAAATGCAATCAAATGTTGTGTGTGGTTGCCAGCATTCAGGTGGCAAAATGGGCTTTTTTGAACGACTGTAGCGCCGAAATTATGCACAAACGAGAAAAATGTTACTGAGAAATGTTGTTTGTTTTGATGCCCTCTATACGTTTCCATGGTCCGTGGGTGCCATTAAAATGACACCCTGTATAATTCCACAAAAACTTCTGTTGCTATAGAGTCATATACCTAACTTACAACAAAAAAACTAACAATTGCAATTGTGATCTACATTCAAGATATAATGTCACTTTCAATAGTCCTTCTTTTATTCTCAGGCTCATATTTACTTTGGTAAGTTCTCCACTGTATGATACTCTTTAAAACATGGTATGATGCACAATGGCAACTCGCATACATCACAGCAATAGATACTTCTTCTAACTTTGTTTTGTAGTGTGCAATACATGCATCTTCTTTGAAGCTTCTTCTTGGGACCAGGTGCATCACCTGTAATAATTTCAACTGGGAAATGTTTTCCTGTAAGCCTTGTGGGACATGTTCCTAAGTTGAGTGGACCTATTGGTTTCCTAATCCAGTACACAACTTTTCGATAAGCACTGATGAGCTGCTCAACAAGATCCATTTTGAAATCAAGAAATTTCTTTCCACCTCCATTGTACCTGTAAATGATGTGGCTGTTGAGAAGAGTTGTCTCAAGCAATCTAAAAAATGTCTTCTTTTAGTATGTCTTAACTCCTTTTCTTGTAAACGAGGAAGCAGATGTGATTTGGTCCATTAGATCTATTCCTCCCATGTGACACCTTTTATACTGTACACATACTGTAGGTTTGCTAATGGGTTTTCCTGCAACCTGGACTTCTTCCTCATCATAAATTGTGCTCAGCATATGTACATATTTCTTGTCTAGCCACTTCATGTGCATGAGCTTACTCTTGAACCTAACATTAGTTTCACCTTTTTTCAACACTTTTTCATTTACTTCCTTGCAAAGGTTCTTCCTCGTGAAATGCACTGTTCCTATTGCATCTGTTTTGTTAGTGACAAGAATCTCATAAAGTTCAGGAAAGGCATAGAAATTGTCTATTCCAAGAGTGTATCATTTATTCAATAATGGTTCAATAAGACTCAAAACTATCTTCATTGGTTTGGTGAATCCTTTGCTAATTTCTTCAGATATTCCTGGAATATTACAGGGATAAGTCGTTTTTTTACCCGTGTACACTAGAAGATTCCAAACATAGCCAGTTTCTGCTTCTGCTAATATTTGACATTCAATGCCAAACCTGGCTCTCTTGAGAGGGATGTATCTTTTCCACTTCAGTCTTCCTTTCCACAAGAGCAATGATTCATCAATAATATTTTTCGCTGGAATGTAATGGGATTTGAACTTTCCAAGAAGAAAGTCTAGCACATTTCGAAATTTTATTGTTGGCACATCTTGATCTACTTTATCAGACAAGTGCAAATATTTCATAAGTAAGCTGAACCTGTCCCTACTAATGCACTTTGAGAAGAAAGGAGTGGATATCAGAGGTTTGATAGAGTGGTAAGATTCGATTGTCGGCTTTCTGACAATCCCTTGCAGAATAATGAGAGCTAGGAATACGTACATCCCACCAACACTTGTGTCCTTCCATAAAAGGTCTCTGCTTTTCCATCTCATTTTACCTGATCTTCTTTTGTAATCTCCTACTTTACTACCATATTAAGTTGTTTTGCTCACAATATATTCCATCAGCATTTTATCAAAAAATACTGAAATATATCCAATGGACATTGTGGATTTGAAAACACGAACTTCACACCACTGTCACCTGTGAATGGGAAAGGGTCTCTGGTTACCATTGAAGATTCAGTCCATGTATCAGATGCAGTTTCATCTTCCAACTCACTGCTGTTAGTTTAACACATTGGGGTCTCACAACGGGCATAGCCCGCAGTGCACTAAAAGTCAATGTGGACCAACGACGGGCATAGCCCGTCCTGCGGTATGCAATCGCTTTGCTGATTGAACAACGGGCTATGCTCGTACTTCGTCTCATGTGCGTGTTCATTCAAGCCCCTCTGTTGAAATTCCGACCGCTAGGTGACTCATGTGCTATTTTTATCTCGCACCTGCGACTGTTTGTTGTCGGGTTGATGTACATTGCATTGTTTAGAATGGCGTCGTTAGATCCAGCTGCATAGAGGATTCCGCCTCAGAGTTTGAAGTTAGCGACGATTTTGATGATGCAGATGAATTTGAAGATTTGGAAGGTATAGGTTATATTCGTAATAATTATTGTAGACAATATAAACAGTGTTGCAAACTCCAGTATTTTATGAATGAAGTGAGAAGAGGTAATTATTCATCTTGCCTCTTGCTTGATTCTCCTACATGCACTAATGTATTTTTAGTTTTCCATTTATTATTTTGTATAGTGTATGTCAAATGAAATTTTTTTTATTTAGTTTATTTATTTATCTGCTTAATTTTTACAGATGATGCAGAACGAACTGATACATCGTCTGGTCCTAACCTGCAGTCACTTTTTTCATACAAAAGATAATTACTTGTAATTTGTAATTATTTTTTGTTATGTGCACATAAAAAGTATTCTTATGCAAGATTCAAAAGATGCATTGATAGTTTCTGTAGTTAATTATTGAAATTTCCAGATTACGAACTTAAAATATCTCTATATTAACATTTGTTACAATGTTGTACTTTTTTCTTCTTCACAAAACATTGCTGAAAAAAATCTTAAAAAATGTCTGAAAATGAAAAGAAAATTTAACAAATTTTTGTTCATTGAAAAGAGGAAGTTTTGTAGATTTAAGAAATATGTGGTAAATAAAAACAAATTAAAAATATTTTTTTTATGATTTTTTTGAAGAACAACCAAAAACCGCAGACCAGAGGTAACAATGCTGTATCATGAGGCCAGACCCGAATGTGTTAACCATCTTTTTCTCCAATTCCTGTCCTATCGTCTTGAGCATCTTCATCACTTGAAAACAATATCTTCATTGCAAGTACCTTCATTTTCAACATCAGAGATTACATCCAGGAAATCATCATCTAAGTCATGCTCCAGTAGATGCTGAATATCAGTATGTCTGAGGTTTCTCCCCGCCTTTGCAAAAATTCTGTGTGCAATACTCAAAATAAAAAGGTACCATTGCACACCACTAGCTAATGAAACTTTCTCTTGGAAAGCAGCTCTCAAACTAAAAGAAAAGCCACCAAACACAAAGCAGTATACAATAATCAATAGAGTCCATATAGTAACAATGGTAAAATGCAGGAAAACACACAATACAAAGGTTGTTTTTTTCAATACCAACAATGCATAAAAAATGGACTGTTTGCTTTCAAACTGTTTGCACAGACCTGTAAAGCATTAAAAAGAGGAGTCTATATTTATGAATTGCCGCAATACAACAGCACTTAATTTTCAAACACCGTCTATTTATAGTCATGCAGCAAGAGTCTATATATAGTTCCACGCCGGTTAAGGGGTTAACTAGCATATAATTCTATACAAACCATTAATTTAATGCTAAAATATATAATCAACCTTGAAAAACAGGTGTGTGTGTCCAAGCAGAGGCATATTCTGGGCTGCATGCAGCGAAGAATTATTACTTTCTTTCACTTCAGATCCAAGAAATGTAATATAAGCTTATAAGTTTAGTTGAGCGCTCTCTTGTAAAATAAATATTTCTCCTATATGAATAAATTAGAATGTAGAAATGCTCATGTCTGATGTACTGCATCAGCAAAGGAAGATTTTAATGTGGGCAAGTGGTGCATGTCATGACAACATCTGCTATCTTGGTGACCACCATCTTGGATCCAACTTCATTTCTTTAAATGGGAAGGAGGGCATGTGGTGTAAGATTTTGGGCTAGAATTTCACCAGGAATTCAGCGGTGAAGTCAGATTTTAAAAACTTATATAGTAGTCAGCTATACTGCAGGGTGCAGTTTTTTGAACATTTATTGTGGGTGTACCACCACACTCAATCACCAATGAAGCTGGACTTTAACTAAAACGAGTGTGCCACTATCCGTGAACAGAAGTGTTAAAAAAAATGGTAGTTTGAGAGCTAATAAATAACACATATTTTTTTGTTGTATTTTTGTTAAGAATGATAGGGCTTTTAGCAGAGATGAAATTTATACATTATACCATCAATAATGAAAATTAAAAGAAGAAATATGAAATTTTTGCAAGAAAAATCGTATTCAATACTTCCCTTGGCCACCAAAATAGACGAAATCGAATAAAAATGTATCATGTAGCATGGTAATCTTCAAAACTTCTTAATTGACTGCCCTGAAAGAATTCCAAGTCCTGAATTTGTAAACTTAGAAATATTGCACTTCTGCTGCAGCTAAGAGTAGCCAACTTTGCATTGGTTCCTCAACTAGATGAAAAACGCTGGGGTGAAACTTTCCAATTTAGCACATTCCATGAATTTCAAAACTATAAACTGCTAATATAATACACACACTCAAACAGAAATAGTTAATTGGATTAAGAATCTTGAGGATTTTTTATGATTTTTGAATGAAATCAGATAGGTTTGAAACACTGAAGAGGGTTTTTCTCCACCTGGATAAAATGAACATCAAGTTTGTGCAGGAAGATGAAATTTCTGGGGAGTTTATGAGACATTTTCGTCACAATACCCTGCATAATATTAACAGTTTCAAAAAATCATATTTTTCACAACTTGTGGAGAAAATGTGCTTGGAACACAGAAAGTTGGATGTTTTATAAACGTCATTATCATTTTAAAAGTATATTTTCAGCAAGTTATTGTAGAACAGTAGAATAGATGCTGCTATTTTTATTTTTCACCAAACATGAGAGGTTACAGATTCAAATCCCACCCTCTACTACTTTTTTGTTGTTGACTGAACACAGGTCATTGATATTAGAACACTGTAAAAATCAATCTGATGTACACCTCGAGGGACATTTCATCGGTGTATTGATTTTCATTAGAAGCATAATGGCTATTAAGTTGATTAACAGTATTTAAGGTTAAACTTTTTTTTCAATTAGTTATTTATCATACATTGTGTTAACACACACATTATGACTAATTCACATATCACATACTGTGTGTGTATTTAAAATGCTGTATGTAATGTTATTTATGATACATATTGTTTATGCTATTCACTGCACAACTAAAATATTGATTATTTTGATATACTAACACATACACACAATTATATTAAGCAGTAATGAGTTTAATGAGTTCAAATTGCTAAGATTATTATGTTATGTCCATTCTTTCATAGTAACTGTTGCTAATACCCTCATCTCCATCTTTCAATGCATCTAAAACTAACAGGTAAAAAAAAAAGGTAAAGTGCTCCCCTGTGCATAGCACCACGCCATGAAGGCGTATAGGGAGTGTGGAGGTAATGGACCACACTTTCTTGATCCGATCGTGAGTGGGGATGATGTGATCAGCATCACGCCCCTGACTGCCTTTACCCCCCAGGGTTTCCATGTTATTCGACGCTGGGTGGATGCCGGGGCCGCTTCCAACGTTAGAAAAGTTCCTGGATTTGAACCGGCCGGGGATGGAACCCGGGACCTTTAGCTTGGTAGTCAGAAATCTCCAATTAATGTAAGCATATGGCTATTGCAACCGAGGATGAGAATGATCATTAATTCAACACTGCCTTGTATCAAAAATACTTGTCTTATTTCATCATAAAATGTTAGATCTAACAAACTTTCCACTAAATTTGCAATATTCCAAACAACTGCTCTCAGTTCTATGTAACTTAATTCTGCACATTCCACATGGCACAAGATTGTCTCCTATCATCAAAATAAGTTTCCGGAAATACTGAACCTCTTACTCTTCCCTATTTTATTACCTTGTGAAATACAGACCAAGGTTAATTTCCAAGGCAGGTGGATAAGCTTCATGCCCAACCCTATGCCCTTGAAAAAAAAAAATATGCCTTGATGGAGACAGGCATGCATCTAAAGGGGGGGTCAGAACCAAGTGTCTCAGGAATATTAATAATAATAATTATTATTATTATTGTTGTTGTTAGTAGTAGTAGTAATAGTGTTTAAACTAAAATAATTATATTAAATCAAATTAATATTATATTATTATTACACAAATAGGTAAAAAGACTGTACAAGAATAGAGATATAACAGCACATATTCACTATGGAGCTTACCTGTAGTTAAGATCAGAATGATTTACATAAAAACAAATGCCTTGGCAATGAAATTAATGTCAAATAGATGAATAAATGAATATTAATCGAAAAACAAAATTGATGGTACATGGAGAAAAGTAAGTTTCTGAATAATATTTTATGCATATTAATTTGAGTAGTAGTGCATATTTTCAATACTTAATTTTAGTGCTTGGTAAGTCTATCGGGGGTTTAGACTCCTGGACCCCCCTCCACTAAATATGTCCTTCATGTCCTTCAAAGCCGTATGATCCCAATAAAATTCTTGTCTTCCAATAAGTTCAGAGAAAATTATACAACAAAGGCTAAACAAATATACTTTTCATATTTAATTTTAGTACTTGATAAGTCTTTTGGGTTGAGGGTCCAGACCCCCTGGACCCCCCCCACCCAAAAAAAGAATATGTCCTTGAATGGAGAATTGAACCTATGGCAACCCTTGTCAGGAACAAGCATGTAGAATAAAAATAAGCTTCCAGTTTGAAGAACCCCAGTACACACGTGATGTCATATCTATAATTTCCTCATGGAAATTTTCTGAAAACTTATTCAGCAAAAATCGCAAATCTCTGAAAGGGAAGGATGATGAACATTTCCATTGGTGTTTTGTTACATATTGTAAATAGTGTGTAAATGCAATTCATTAATTATGAAGTTTTTACTTCTTTGTTGAAAGAAAGGATCTGGAAAAAAAAAAATCTGATCCAGACTCCGGTTGCCAAGGAACTTCAACCTTTTTCCACAGAATGTAGAAAGAGAGAGAGGACAGGGATATTCAACTTCTGAAATATAAAATATGTGTGAAATTAAAACAATGGAAAATCTTATAAGTGCAAGATCAAGAAAGTGTGCGGCCCTAACCTACACCCTCTATACACCTTCATGGTGTGGTGCAAAGCACAGGGGAGAACTTTACTCTTTTTTTATGTGTGAAATTAAAACAATGGCAAATCTTATAAGTGCATGTTAACGAACTACAAACTATGAAAAACCCATTTTCCAGTTGGTTTTGATTGATTGATTGAGTTGGTGTTTTAGGTCAACTTCATGCAAAGTAAGGATAATCGAGACTGGACCTACAGTTTAAAGTGGGATCTGAACCACCATGTGCTTCCATCGGGAATCGAATCTGGGACACCATGATTATAAGGTGACAACATTACCACTGTGTCATCAGAGAGGCCCTTATTTTCCTGTTGGAAAATGGCATTGGTCTTCAAGTTATCCGAATTTTCAGATCCGGATCCAGGTCCAGAATTTTCAGATCCGGATCCAAAACTTTTGGATCCGGATCCGGTAATTTCGGATCCGGATCCGTCTTGCCATCCCACATGCACTTCTTTGGAAAGTAAGAATGTGCTTATAACATATTGTGACCTGCTAATATACATATATATATATAATATACATACATACACACATATATATATATATAGTGTGTGTGCGCGCATGCGCGATTTGTAATTAATTAATACACTTACAAGGGAGGTCTAAGTCTCCCCCTCCGATTTCCATGAAACTTGGCAGGTGTATAGAGGGCCCCCCTCAAATGTCAAGATGAGGAGAAATTGAAGTGGGGATCTGACCCCGAAACCACGTAAATATGGCATATGAAGAAACAGGGGGCATAGGGCCTCTCTATACACCTGTCAAATTTCATGGGAATCGGAGGGGAACACAGGGGTCAGATCCCCACTTCAATTTGTCCTCATCTTGACATTTGAGGGGAGGTTGCCCCCTAGAACAGATTTTTAGCCAAAACAAAAAACACGTATTTCTTCATTTGGGCCCGTTTATACACACACCTGCCAAGTATCATGGAAATCGGAGGGGGACACATGGGTCAGATCCTCACTTCAATTTGTCCTCATTTTGACATTTGAGGGGGTTTTGCCCCCTAAAACCGTTTTTTAGCTGAAACAAAAAACCACGTATTTCTTCCATTGGGCCCCACTATACACCTGCCAAGTTTAATGGAAATCGGAGGGGCACAGGGGTCAGATCCTCACTTCAATTTGTCCTCATCTTGACATTTGAGGGGGTTTTGCCCCCTAAAACAGTTTTTTAGCTGAAACAAAAAAACATGTATTTCTTCCTTTGGGCCCGTTTATACACACACCTGCCAAGTATCATGGAAATCGGGGGGGGGGGACACACAGGGGTCAGATCCTCACTTCAATTTGTCCTCATCTTGACATTTGAGGGGGTTTTGCCCCTAAAACCGTTTTTTAGCTGAAACAAGAAAACACGTATTTCTTCCATTGGGCCCCACTATACACCAGCCAAGTTTCATGGAAATCGGAGGGACGCAGTGGTCAGATCCTCACTTCAATTTGTCCTCATCTTGACATTTGAGGGGGTTTTGCCCGCTAAAACAGTTTTTTAGCTGAAACAAAAAAAACACGTATTTCTTCCTTTGGGCTTTGCCAAGTTTCATGGAAATCGGAGGGGGACACTTAGATAACCTCCCTTGTTAGTCTTACACTTTGTAATTATATAACACTGCATATATTATAATGTTTTATTTTAATTTGCAAAACTATAACTGTAGATGAATTGTATAATTTTTGTATAACATTTCTATCTTGTTATATGTGTTAAAGGTTTCATCCTGGAATGGAATGTCTCACATTTATGTGTGTTTCCATTTCCAATACATTCGAATGAATACATATTCGTTTCAATGGCATTTACAAAATCACCTCTGACATTTTATGTTAAACAAGAAAGATTATTTTTGTGCACGAGTGTGTTAGCCGATGCGTAGCAAAGTATTTTAGGAACAACACTTGAAAAAAATTCTTGTAGGACTAACTAATGAAAAATTTCTTTGTAATCGAAGATCATAATACCTTTTAAGGTGTGGTAATATTATAATGGGATTGAGATACGAAACTTTCGGACCCGGATCCAGATCCCGATCCGGAACTTTAGAACCGGATCCAGATCCGGAAATTTTGGATCTGGATCTAGATCCGAAACTTTCAGACCCGGATCCGGAATTTTCGGATCCGGATCCAGATCCATAACTTTTGGATCCGGATCCGAATGGATCCGGATTTTGTGGATCCGGATCCGTTTGGCCATCCCTAGTATGAACCTGATTTTTCTGAATTATACAGTGGAGATATGTGACGATACTATTCTTCAGCAAGGAAAATTTATGGAAGTTGCTGCCTTCTGTCCAATTTATTCAATGGCTATAATGTTTAATCCTACAAAGCATTCCTCAGCTATCCTAAAGGCTCGAGTAAAATCTTAAGACTTAAGATTCTCCACTTCCAACTACAATACACTACTACATAAATGTGTATGTCTTGATCCCTTCAAGAGAGTGGACAAAATGATGTAACAGTGTGGTGTAGGGAGGATTGTGTTTGCTTGAAGAATGGAAGGTCTTGGGTTCAAATCTCCTTCCTTGCAGAAATTAAATGAGAATGTGTATCTACATTTCTGGTACATTTCCCTTGATTTTCATCCAATTTACATTCAGCATTTCCGGAAGACATTTTAATTGTAGTAAACAAGATGCAGTGTGGATAAGCAGAAGCATGTGAAGTAAATTCTGAGGTGGGTAGTTTCAAACGTTGACTACAACATAAAATTTGTGGTTGTATCATGGAAAATTTGAAGCATATTTTAAGTCCACAGTGAAGACCCAAAAAAAAAAAAAAAATCCTGTTTGTATTGCTGTTTAAGGCAAGGAGTGACAATTATGCACTAGTTGTGCATTTATTTCAATATCGTCAGATTGGCCACTGCTATTTAAGAAAGGGTTTAGCATGCCGGAGAGTATGAATTTCTCTCCATGTTGCAAGTAGAAACTGTTTTTCAAGTTGATTAGTAAGCTAGACAGGATGTTTGAAAAATATGATTAATAAGTATTTACAGAATCCCATGTATTCCTTATGGGACATCAACTTCAACTTCAAGCTACGGCTAATCAAATGGTAGTTTCGGCTTTTCCATCTACTATGACATAGTTCAACAAGTCCTTTTCCATCCATGCACATTTCTATATCATTGGATGTTTGATATTCCCGAGAAAACTAATAAAATAATGGTCCCATATGCCTAATACATTTCTCCTTGCCTCATACTGCCATCCTGGCAGTGTTGCCAAACCTGATGTGCATAAAAGAGCTACATTTCACCATTAATAGAGCTAAAGATGACTTTCAAGGAGCTAGGTTAACGAAGGCTGCATAAAATGCCTCCTAGGGTAATTTTAGGTGTCAGAGGGGTGTGGGCATTGCTATTACCTTAAAACTTTACCTTTAAAGTGATGACAATTTATTCTTAGTTTTCACCACCTAGATTTGGCAGCATCACCCATCTCAATAATCCAATGATTTTCATATGAAATAGAAAATAAAGGATTCCCGGATAATAATATTGTCATCTTCACCTTAGCCACAGCGCTATATTTAAAAATAGCTGGGGAGGAAAGAAGGGGTGGGTGACGCAGCCTATATATGAATATCACGTCACATGCAAAATGTACACTCATGGCAAAGGTTGGTCTTTATGGGCCGGAGCCAGTGGTGGCATCATAGTGGGGCAGAGGGTGGGTACCACAGTTCACATGGAGTGCATGAAAGAGTCAAATCTGGCTCCAAAAGAGCAAGTTGGCTACAGTGATCGGCAGCTGTCACAGTGAGAAACACCTAGAGGAAATTGTCCCTCTCCTCCTTAAAGTACACTTTATGCACAGATAAATAAAGGGGAGAGGGGACCTACAGTTTTAACTGGAATCTAAACCACTATGAAATGTGCCTACATCAGGTATCGAACCTGGAACCACTTGATTACAGTGTCCTATTTAAGAACAGATATTTATGACATATACATTCTTAATGTGTGCTAAAACAACTTACGACAGCTGAATAATAAAAAAAAAGGTCTTGTCAATCACTGAATATCATTCAACTTGGGATGAGACTGCATCATTGAAAAATCAATCAAGCTGTGCAGAAACTAATGGTGATGAATGCATAAATATTTATTGATTTAATATAAACTTTTATATTACTTTATAACAACACCTCATACTTGGTAATTATTGGGTCGGTGCATAAGTTTGAGGTATTTTGTTATGGGCTGGCAACACTGTGTTGCGAAGTGTTTGTTTGAAGTTTTGTGTTCATAAAAATACAGTGCATTCTAATTCTGAGCATATCTTGTCTATTTTGCAGACAAAACAAGGTGGAGTTTCAAGTGGACAAGTTGAACATTTCCTGCATATTCTGCTCTTCCAAGTTTAAAGGAGGATCACGTGCAGCAGTAGGAAGTCCTTCGTAATGAAACTGTTCTGGAAACTTGGGTAACTGATTTCTTCAACTCAAAAACCATTTGTGATGTCTACATGGCTAATGCCATATACTGAAAACACAACAGTTCTACAGGCGAGGCATCAAACTCCTCCCCAATATTGGCATTGACCAGGGCCAGATTAACCTATGGGCAACTGGGGCCACCACCAAAAGGAAGCTGTGAAGGGTCTCCACCAAAAAATTGTTTAGCCAGCTGGCTATGCTTGTAAAAAAATACATAAGAAGTTGTATTTTAAAAAAACAACAACAGAACTTCAATATTGTCGTATGTCTACACTTTTCTGGATCCAATTGTAGCACAGCCTCTCAGTCGATCTGTTTGTAGATATCTGAAGCTCAGTATAGGTTATACCATGGATTGATTTGGCTGTGACATGGAAATAAGGCAAACTTATTCAATCAATCAATTCTCAGATACGATTAAGATAATAAATAATCCTACGAAGTACATAACTTTCTTTCATTAATAACATCCTAATAGAACTGTGAGTTTTTCTAGGGAAAACAATTGTGGAGATACTAGAGCTCTCTCTCGGTGCATCAGTGAACTATGGGACACCTAACTTTAAGCAGCGCTTTATCATCTTTTCATTCTCATCATCGCGATTAACTTCAATAGGAAGAACAGTGACGTTGAATAACGTAAATAACAAATAATCGTAAAAAGTTGGAAATGCTGTTCCAATTCCTAACAATAATGAAACACACTTCTTCTCTATCAATTAAATATTTTGGTTATTGTGTTTTAGTTCCCTTGCTGTTGAATTGTCATGGATTGTTCGTGGCGACGTGTGAACATTTTACTTGAAATTCACTTAGCTTCAGGGTATAGTTGAAATGTTGCATGGAAATTTTATGTAAACGTTGATACCTCTTGCTCTAGTAGTTACGTAAGAGATGTTGTGACTATTTTAAAGTGTTTTATGGGGAAGTTCTAGGAAAGAGAGAGAGAGAGATCAGTATTACAATTTTACATGTACCTATCACTCAGTAGATATGAGTACAAGGGCTCGAATGGAAGAGTAGGTTTGAAGCACATGAACGACAAACAGCCCCAATGGGACCGTGACTGTTTTGTTTATTGTGTGCATGCAGGCGGTTGTTTAGTATTTACTATATATTGTAGTTATGGTGTTCACTCTTCATAATATACTGTAGACATTTAGATGCAGGATTTTACTGTTGCTATAGCTTTACAATTTTCGTCCTGTAACTTTATTTTACTGCGTTATTCTCCCTGCAAACCTATCTGCGATATGTTCGACTGTGAATGACTACTGATTCTAAAAACAGGTCTACCATTTCAACTGCAGAAAATTGGTGGTTAACATATTGAGCTAATAAAACTCCTAGTAAAAAATAATAAAAAAATGGGGGGCCCCCACAAAACATTTTGCCCAGGGGCCTCCACAAACCTTGATATGGCCCTGTCATTGACAATGGAGGCAAATACATTACTGACTGAGTGTTGTGACTGTGTATTGTTAGACTACAATAACAATTTTTCATCTTACCACCTGGGTACTTGTGTTAGCATTTCTGTTAACATATGTAATAAAAATTTGTAGCATTATAAAATGCTACAAACTTATACACAAACCCAATAACAAGGAAAAAAGATAAATGGGAGATGGTGGGATATGAACCTCTGTTGTTTCATTCTTGACAAAAAGGTATAACAGGGCAACCTTCTAACCAATTGCTCCATGAGATAACTAATGATAAACTTTGAAAACATGTTGATTTCAGTAGAAACAACCTTGTGCTGGAGTTCTGAACAATTTTTCGCCAGAGATTAAGGAATGGATGCAATTTTCAGAATCATCCAGTATTGTGTAAAATATTTTCACTGAAATTTTGCCTAAAATCATGAGAAATTTGCCCTTTTGTGTTCAAATGTGACATCAACTATGGCCAGATGGAGGTAAACCTGTTCAGTGTTTCAAAATGCACATAAATGTTACAATTTTCAATTTCAGAAAAGAAGAATCATAGATATTCTTGAACATTCGTATTTGTACTTACGTATTTTGTTTAATTGTGCATTGTATTATTGGTTTAGGGTTTCTAGCTTCATGGAATGTGAAAGAATGTAAAAAAATCACAAGAGCATTTTTCTTTAGAAAGAAATACTGTTGCAAGGTTTGCTACTGTAAATTGGCTATGAAGTGTTATGTTGAAAAATTTATGAATTCAGGACTTTGATTTTTTACAGGGCAGACAAACAAGGTGTTGTGAATAGTACATTCCTACAATAATGCAAGGGGTGTTGAAAATAGTCTGATACTTCTTGGGAGGGGGGATAATAACCATGTAAAAAGAGTGGCAGCGTTGCCAGCTTAAGGAAAAGTATCTGAAATTTTGTTTCCAGCATCAGTCCCATGGATGCTGGATTGAAATTTGCATGGAAGTATGACAAAAGACCACTCTTTTGAGTATATATAACATAATGCCCATTCCCAATTCTGAAGAAAGAAAAAAAATATGTAGCATTTTTGAAATTCATAATTTTGGAAAATTTTGAAAATTGGGGATTTCCTGTCGGACATCTAACTGTCAAACATTGTGAGAGTATTATTTTTGTTTTGATTATTACATGTAAAAGAGAAATATGTCAGAAAACAATAGTGGTTGAAGAGTTATACCCTATTTTATTAGATCTATCACTATCACAGACATTTTCAAGGGCCTCCCAATGGTGCAGTAATCAAGGGGTTCCGGGTTCAATACCCGTTTGAGGCACAATGTGGTTTGGATCCCACTTTAAGCTGTAGGTCCAGTCCCGATTAGCCTTAATGTGCATAAAGTGGACTTAAAACACCAAATCAATCAATCAATCAAATCAAATCAGACATTTTCAAATTGCGTTAACAGTTAATACAGTGAAATTGAAGTTATACATTTGGCAATAGTACATTTTTCTCATTAATTCCTTTTTTCTTTGGGGGGGGGGGATCCTTGCCAAGGTTAGCATACTCTTGTATTTCAGTTATACATTCAATGATTTCAGTCCCAACAAGAAAAAGATTTCAGTTACAGTAGAACATCGATTATCCGAATACCGATCAACCGAAACATCGGTTAACCGAAAGTGGTCCAGTCGGTAAATTCAAATGTAGTTCCGACAATTTTGGACTTATTTTCCTAAACGGTAGGCCTACTTTACCGTACTACTTTATATAAGGTATGCATTTGTAAGATGTGTGAACAAAATATATACAGTTTTGTGTTTAATATCACTGTTTCTTTGTTTTATATTGCTCCTATGACACTGGTACAACTTTTTTCATAAATGATCGGTTATCCGAAAAATCGATGCTCTACTGTATATGTTTTTAACTATGCTAACTCAAAAGAATGGTGAACTTGGTGCTCAAGATTTCCATGATGATAACATGTTCCACCCATTCCCCATACAGGTTTTCTTATCAGCTATAACCACTTCACCAAACACTTGACTTGGAAATTATATTTATGTCACTTGTATTGGAGGGAAGTGGAGAAGGTATTCAACCTTGAACCAGATTGATCTTTGTCTCTTAGCCACAATATAAGAGTTGCATTTTTGTTTATCAGAAGGTAGGACAAGAACGATTTGTGAATTGTTTGTATTTTGTAATTGGCAAAGTGAAACTGTTTTATGTTGGGTGAGTCATTTCTGGATGCAGTAGATATCTGCAAGCAATTGCTTTGAAGCAGTTATTTGAACCAGTGTTAATTTGCACCAGCGGCAGCCTCCTTCCAGACAGACTGGCACCAATGGAGGGAAGGGAAGTTGAAGTAACCAGTGCCAGTATGAAAGGTCTTGGGCTAGCATTAATTTTGTTCAGCAACATGCTCTCCCTCCACCCACCCCCTCTATCACTCTCGGTACCTTCACTGACTATTTCACATGATTTCTTGAATTTATATTAATGATTTAGAACACATTAGTGCAATATGGCAAACTTAGGTGCATGTATTAGTACTTCTTTTCTTTCATTGTGTACCTAATTTTACCATTTTAAATATCTTTCAAAAATACATTTTTCTCAGTGAAACATTTTTTTTCTTTATCTTTTGTCCCCCATAAAACATATGACCTAAATTTCACTGTAATTGCAATTTGAAAGCATCATACTTCCATATGTATACAAATGAACAAAAAAGACAGAACTCTGAAATATCTTGGGTATATTTGATGAAATGATGCAGTAACAGCTACCATGTGGAGGTAACTTTGCATGGAAAACCTGTGGTGGTAAACATAGCTACCTCCTGTCCAGTTAAAGGCTAAATGCCTTTCGCTTCTCACAGGTTAGAGATACAACCTTAGTTTTTGCACCAAATTCAATGGAACAATTTGGAAAATGTATGTAATATACTATACTATAGTATTTGAACCTGGCTCTTATTCCAAACTTTGTTAACAAAAAATTGAGAAAGTTAGGTCTTTCATCATCTGTTTTAAGGTTTCGATGTCAATAACTACCAGTTCGATTTGATATTGCATTCAATTCCTTGATTCAATTCAATGATTCCATCAAATAGAAGTATATCATTATATTATTTAATTATAAATACAATCTTTGTTTGCTGTACAAGAAACAAAGGAGATTTAAGTTATCTCAGCTTGACACTGTATAAAGCAAATGCTGAAAGACATTGGAGGGATGTAGAGTGTGTTCAGCTTGTTTCTTCTTGTAGCTGCCATGAATACTATTTCCTACTATTTGAGAAACATGTGGATATCCTTGTCGAACCATAAAATAATTAACCCAGAGTTCTATCGACCAATAGCTCAAGCAGCAACGTTAACAAAAACTTCCAAGTTTGTGTCACTTTGGCACAAATGCAGTGCAGATGGAAGTGGAAGAGAAACAATACCAAAAACAGAAAAGGTGTAGAGGAAGGAGGTTGTTTGGCCAATTTGAATCTTCAACCCAGTACAAGTATGTCTGCAAATGAAAGTACTATATTTTGCTAGTATGTATCATTATACTTTTTGTTAATGAATAATCAAGGGGGAGTAGGGACAGGCTCCATGGGCCCACTCCCTAAATCCACCCTTGCCCAACTGCATTTTGAACACTGTGCTGAAGCAATGAGCATTTGGGTTTTGAAATGCCTAGAGTGTGAATTTGCTACTTTTGCTACTTTCACCTCTTTCAAGACCATTATGATTATGAGAAAATGTCAAAAACCTGGACATGATTTGTCCTGTTATTATTTGTAATAAAAATACTAATTTGTACAGGGTGGTGCAAAAATAATGCAAATGCATGTTTTTGGAATAAGTGTAACATCGTTGATTTTCAAGAAATAAACGTTTTATTAACACCAAAACCATCAGTAAGATATGCAGTTTGGATAGGTATACAGTGAAGATTTAAGTGTGGAAGATGATGTCCTTCTTGCTGTACACACATTTGGAGCCACTCATCAAAGTTCAGCATTGCCTCATCACTCATCAACACAACATCATTTTGGCAAGGCCAATGTGGGGCTTTGAGGAGAGGCTCTGGATGTGTGTACAGCAAGAAGGATGTCATCTTTCCGACATCATCTTCCACACTTAAATCTTCACTGTATACCTATCCAAACTGCATATCTTACTGATAGTTTTGGTGTTAATAAAACATTTGTATTTTGAAAATCAACAACGTTACACTTATTCCAAAAACATGATTTCCTTTGAGCCATCCTGTATCAGTATAAATTTCATGTTGGTATACTAAAACAAAGAGATACCTTTATGAATTTCTGCCCTGGAAAAGAATGCCCAACGTTGTTCTCGTTGAACCCAGCAGCGAGTTATACATGAGTAAGCACATGTCTGGAAACGCTGGTTCTCACAGTTTTTGAGTTTGCAAAGATGAGGACTGCATTCAACTCGGGATTTTCTATGAATAGAAATATTTTGTTATATTATGTAATTAAAAACAGAAACTTTACTTGATGTACAAGAAATACATAAATTCAAACAAACCAGCTCTTATTTTATTTCTAGCAAATATGAAAGACATGAAACATTGTGTTGTACTGTGATCCTTCATGCTCACAACATGTTGTACATTACACAATATAAAAATGACCTTGCTACCTTTACATTTATGTATTTTAAGGGAAAAAACAGAAGATAAAAATTAGACTATGAAATAAATATAAATACACTGCCCTCCAGAAATTAAGCAACAACAAGAAAATGTGAGGTAAAAGAGAAAACAGTTGGAGAAAAGAGAAGAAGAGTGGTGGGCACGCTGATAGAAAGCAACAAATGTGTTAGGGAAAACAGGTGAGTCATAAAGTGTGATCATCGTGCCCTCGCACGGATTTCTGGAGAGAGGCAGGAACTCGTTACCATCCCTCCAATATTGTTGAAAGGGACAGATATGGTGCTGGAGGTGTGCTTGTATGGGGTGGCATTTCTATTGGTGGACGTACTGACTTCTATATCCTCCCAAGTGGCACCATGACAGGTCAGCGCTATAGGGATGAGGTCCTTGCACGTTATGTGGAACCCTTTGCACGAGAATGAGGTCCGGGCTTCATTCTGCAGGACAATAATGCCCGTCCCCATAGGGCACGACTAGTCGATCGGTTCTTGGACGAACACCATATTCAACGCATGGTGTGGCCATCCCGTTCCCCGGACCTTAACCCCATTGAACACATGTGGGATGCTCTGGGGAGAAGTCATGCTGGCCTTGTGCCCCCTCCACAAACACTCCAAGACCTTCAACTGTCTCTCTCCCAACAATGGAGCCTCATACCCAATGAGTTGGTGGAAAACCTTATTGGCAGCATGCGGCGGCATTGTGAGGCATGCATTGCTGCGCGCTGTGATCATATCCCTTATTAGTGTCAGACAACGGTCACTTTCTGTCTCCAACGTTTACCACCTGTGATGCTCCATGCGTACATTTCATTTCTTTTGCCCACGAGTGTACCTTGTTTTGTGTTTCTTTTGTTCTGTAAGGCGTGGGACACTTGTTTCTTTCGTTACAAATAAAATATGTACACCCTCCAGCCTTGTGTTTGATTCTATTGGATGATCACCATTTGTTGCTTAATTTATGGAGAGCAGTGTATTTGGTAGAGCTTTGTTATTAATTAAAAAATGTTCATAAATCAGGGAGAGGATGCTCTTTGAAATTCATACAGTTCTGTGATGCTTGTTTATTTTATGATTGGATATGTAATTAATATTGGATCTACAGTTTAAAGTTTGATTCTAACCATTGTGCAATGAGCCTCTAGTGGGGATCGAACCTGGTACTTTTTATTACAAGGCAACATCATTATCTCAACACCATCCAGAAAGCCCATAGAAAGCAATCAAAATACCTGTAGGGCTCATACCATACAGATACACACACACACACACACACACACACACACACACACACACACACACACTGGAATAGGATGAGAAAAGGTGCCAGAAGGGTGGATAAACACAAATAAAGAAGGAGACAGTAAACACTTACCACATTAAAGGAAAAAGTTTGATATTTCGTTATTTCGTGGCCTTGGTCACATTTTCAACAGAGAAGAAAGCAGTTCACAGATTGACGAAGAGTAGGAACACAGAATACTAACAGTAGCATTGGTACAATGTTGCCAGAGAAAGACGATAGGAAACAAATATAAGGTACTTTCACCACCATAGGGTGGGTGGTATCGGAGAAGAAGGGAATAGGTTATTGGTTGGCCAGGTTAAGTCCGGGGGGTATAGTGGCGTGCATGCCCTTTCCCATCGCCTGCGGAAAGACGTGTCTGAGTGGGGGGGGGGGGTAAAAAATGGATTATAGCAACACGGAAACAGTTATTGAAGGTGGTGTTATGGCTGTTGGTGTGGATGGCAACTGTGAAATCAGAGTTTTGGGTAGAGGAACGGTGTTTATTCATTCTTAGATTCAAGGGGGTGGAGGTTTCGCCCAAGTAGAAGTTGCCGCAGATTTGGCAGATGAGGGTCTAAATACCCCCCCCCCCCTCAGACACGTCTTTATATGGGGTGTCTACAATTTCGTAAAAATGTCATTCTTTGATTTTTCCAAGTTTTCCCCGCCAAATCATTAGGGCAATTATTGTACATGAATATGTCTTAAAGATATCACAATATTTAAGCTAAACACTCACACTAAGAATCTCACTTAACCAAGTTTTGGAATATTCATTTCACATGCAAAAGTAAAAATGAGAAGGGAATCTCAACAGTAATTGGCTGTTGGGTAGGGGGAGGGAAGTAAGTATTGACTAATGATGAACAAAGAATTATTTTTTATGAAAAGTAATCTCAATTTTAGCATAAATAGTACATAATTATGGTGCAATTGATTAATATGTGTCTTCATTCTAATAACTATCTAAAGAACATCCCTCCCACAAAACAAGGAAGTAGTAAATTCTAATAGCCGCTTATTGCACTAGAGCTCTGGATAAACATACTTCAAAAAGTTACCCTTTTCCTACATTATAAGTTGTCCGCAACAAATTCAAAATTTCTTGATTCTCCTTTCTTTCTTTGTTCAAAAACCTATTGTTAGTGCACTACAATAAAAATTTTAATTTTTTCAGAATCACAAGAAATGTTCCTGACATTTCCATGACTTTTCCAGAGAAAAGTAAATTCCCAACTTCCCACAATTTCAAAGTTTTCCAGACTGTTATGAAAGCCAGGTACCTATTATTTTCTTTAACAAAATTTATGTCAAATGTATCATCTCTATCAGAATGACATCTTTTATGTCACTTCCAAATGTTCTCTAGAAGGGTTCCCATGTGAACTCTAACTGCACATTAGGGTGTATCGAAAAAAAACTTTTTTTTCGAAATGTTAAGGTGGCTAGTGCGAAAAAGTGGCCATTTGTGATCAAAAACACGTCTGATTTTTTTCAGATTTTTTTGCGCATCGACCTTGAAGTTTTGATAGTGATTTGGTTATGCAACACGAACAACAATTTCACAAAAATGTCATTATTTGGCTATTTCATGTGTTTTTTTCTGCATTATGGTCATTTATTGTTTTGTTTATGGCAAATATGTTACATTCGTGCCTTAGGGGTGGTTTCCTATGCTGTTTACGTATGCTTTTGGTCAAAAATTGTCAATTTCAGGCTAAATATTCCATTTTTTTCTATTGATGGTTTCCAATTGGTTTCGACTGTGTTTTATTTGAAGGTTTTCCGATATAAAAGACTAAATAAAATATTTTGGCTTTCTAATTGCTAACAGTTCCTCAATTACTGTCCAGCGCTTCGCTTATTTTCATAGCTTATTATGCTTTGAAAATAACCCAGAGCTCACCACGAGGAGGTGGCTGGACTGCGAGCTCCACCCACCCAAATGATGTTGGCAAACATAATTTTACTAAGGGGCAGGCCAAGATTTTCTTCTAGTTTTCTCCTTGAACTTTATAGTAACTTTTTGTTCGAAATGTTGGCATATGTTCTCTAGATTCCAATTCCGCTTTGATGTAGCCATCACATGTGCTGGTGCCGAAAACGGAAGAAGCAGCCTCTGTGATAGAGTAAGGTGGGGTAAGACTGCGCGGCGGGTAAGACTGCGCACCGGTTTTTCGAGGTGAAAATCACACACAGTTGGCACCATTGCGCCACCGTTACTTCGTCCAAGATGGTAGCCAGCTGTGGACAGTGGTGAAGATACGTTTGAAATTCGTTGTGCTGAGAGAGGTAAGTGAAAAGATTTTGAGGGTGTTTGCTATTTACTTTGGTACTTCGTGTTTTGAGTACTACGTCACTGTGAATGTATACAATATTATGATTTTCATGGATAGAAGAAGCTGTGTTAATGCCGAGCCCACCTGTGTATTAGTTTCCATTGCTTTGTGCAATGACTGGGCAGCATCACGTGATTTGTTCAGGAAAGCAGCACGGGGCAAGACTGCGCACGTGCACAATTTTACCCCACAAGTGTGTGGCTTGCAGGTGCAAGTGTGTGGCTTGCAAGGCCCAGCCATTAGATCATTTTTTGGTCCACTGAAGTCCTTTCATTCATCTGAATGTGATAAGTGGATGAGTAACCATCCGGGTCGCCCAATCACAGTTTACCAAGTGGCATCCATTTTTACAAAGGAATATGGGAAGGCAGCTACAGTTGGGAATGCCATGAAGGGCTTTGAAGTGACTGAATTATGCCCATTCAATCAAGACATCTTCACTGAGGACGAGTTTCTTCCCTCTACTGTGACAAATGTATCAGCTCCAACTCCATTTGAGCAGCCTTCAACAAGTGGGGTTAACAATAATGGATCATACGGGCACATTTCTGTTAACCAGATATCACCACTTCCACGTGCAGAGCATATTCAGCACCGCCGACGAAAGGGAAGGCAGTCTCAGGTGTTAACTGGATCTTTATTCAAAGTCAACTTGGAAGCCTCCTTGGCTGAGAAAAGTAAGAAGAAAGTTCAGGGGAAACAGAAACGGAACATCATTGTTGAAGCAATGTAGCAAGCAGAAAACGCCAGAAGAAAGAGTACAATTGCCCAGGTTGTAATGAGAAGTACAGCGATCCTCCAGTAGAGGATTGGATCCAGTGTTCCACATGTGACGTGGTGGCATGAAAATTGCACCTCGTATGAAACAGGAACCTTTATTTGTGATTTGTGTTAGCGATTCCTAACCCAAGTGCAGGACGGGATTCACTGTGCCTACTGTGAGAATGCCACGAGAAACGTATCCCATATGATAGAAGAACTTTTTAAGGTGATTTGTGTTTCTTTTTATACAAATGTGACTCTGTGTAGAAAGTGCGCATTCTTACCCCAACTTGATCGCAGTCTTACCCCGCGGTGCGGGTAAGACTGTGCATTTGCATGGTCACGGTTTTGTAATTGTTTCATGCAGAAATATTGTTCATTCAGCTTTCGGAAATTTACTATGAGTCAGCAAAGGATAGTGCAATGTGTATTGCATTTTTCAAGTGTGTCTGTAGTTTCATAGCTTGAATATAAAATTATGAACTCAAACTGCGCAGTCTTGCCCCACCTTACTCTAATTTTCACAAGTTGCTCCACTCCTTGTGTGTGGCAGGGGAAGTCTTGAATTTCCGCTATATTTTTGTTTTTAATGTAGTCATCTACTTCTTCATTTGTAATATTATTGGCCAACGTAGGCTCGTGGAGGGAGCATGAAGCCCAATCAACCATGTCATAGTATTGGTCTGCATTAAAATTGATGGTTGGTAAAACAAAAGTGCGAATTCTTTTGCCTTTTTTTAATCCTCTTGCTTTCTTAATTCTTTGCCAACCAAAACTTCTTATTTCTGGGATTTTGTCGGTTATTAAAGCCAGCAGATTTTCAGAATGGGCCAAGAATTTGTTTTGTTGAATGACCCTATTAATCAGATCTCTCAAGTGGTGTGGGAGAAATCGGGACAAGTAGATCAAATTCCACATACTACATAATGAAGGTGTACGCACCGGTGCGGTTTGGGATCAAGAAGGAACCATTGATAACTGACGGAGCCCGACACCTCTGGAATTTGATTTTTTTTCGATACACCCTACTGCACATTCACTGAGATTTTCCTGAGTTTTCCAGACTCTTCACATTTTTACAGAGTACAAAATGCTCAGTACATTACTATTTATAATATATTTTACAATGTCCTATGGCATATCTGCTTTATCATTAACATTGCCAATCTGATATATTTATCAACAGTCTGTAACAGTCTTATAATTTATTATTCTTAATATTTTTATGAATAAAAACATATAATTTAAGGGATGGTTTTGTAAAGCAAATGTCTAAATAGGCAGTTACTTTCCAAAGGCAAACCCCATTCACCTAGTTACATTCATTACTTAAGGAGGCGAATGAACCATTCATGGAACATTCAAGGAATATTTGCAATTTTATATCAGATCAGTATAATATTCACTATCAGTAAAGAAAAGAAAGTAATGTGCTCCCTTGTGCTTTGTACCACACCATGAAGGGGTACAGGGGGTATGGAGTGTACCTTACCCCCTGTAATTGCAGTAGGCCAGTTAATGAATTTTGTGCAGTAGTTTATCAGTATCAGGCAATAACAAAACTAACTACAAGTAAAGTGACATCTTTGTACACATAATTAAGTACTAATGTTTTTGTGGGAGTTTTTACACTGTAGTACAGCACACAAAAAAAATTCAAACACAACATATACCTGGCATTTTCATCAATACTGTCACAACTTTGTAAGGAACCACCTGGTGGTTCCTCACATGGTGTTCAAAGCAAAAACTTCTCCCAGAGAGAATTAACATGTAAGTCATTGCTAGTTGAGCTATAAAAGTGATAGAAAATTTAGATGGTGGAATTGAAAGATTACAAAAACCATGTGGCTGTTATAGCACCCTGTAAGATAGGGAAGTCAGTTGATGAAATTTTCAAGGTTCTCCAGAAGTTTTGAATCTCCAAGTGGTTCATGTATAGCAACAATCCAGTGTCTCATTGACACTGGAACAGTGAATGACAGGCTCAGGCAAGGACAGCCACACATTGTAAGAACTGCGCAATTGGCAAAATTAGTGGAGGCCAGTACATGCAGAAATCCTGTATAGTATCAATCAGTGATGGGCTCTGAACTGAACATTGCCAAATGTCCATGTTTCATGTGTTACAAAGTGACGTAGGACTGAAAGAAAATTTAAATACCACAAAAAAGGCAAAGATACTGCAAAATTATCTAAAATACAAAAAAAGCCGACAAATGCACAATAAAGATAATGGAAGGGAAACGAACTGATATCAGGTTTAGCATTGTTTTGAAGGCTCAGAAAAGAAGATGATTCTTCATTAACTTCCGAGCCAAGGCCATCACATTCTTCATTTCACCAAATACTTTCTGTTGGATTATGACAACAATTTGGGTATTTTTCGATCCAAATTGATGAGAGTTACTATTGCTTTTTAAAAAATTATAAAAACTACTTAGAGTGTATGGTAATAATAATCAAGGATATATAAGGTAAATTAGTTTCAAAATATCTGCAGACTTTTCACATCTAGCACGCATAGATTGACTGGAAAATTAGTGCTTTGAAATAAATCTCATCTAGAAATTGAATACCTTAGTGCCGGAAATAAAAAAAAAAATACATTGGGTTGTGGTGACAAGAAAAAACAGCATGAAAAGCAGAGGTTAAGGTCCCCAGTTGACCGGAGTATCTCCAAAAATGGGACATAATTGGATATGGATATCGATGCCCTCCATGCATTCCACTGGCCCTTTGGCTCTGTGCCAGAGGCATTTGGAGAAGCAGCATGATGACGGAAGATAGCAACCTGTAACACACGAATCATTACATTTTTTATATATTTTTTTCTGCTGGTTTTGGTCCACTCCATTGCTTCCTTTCTTTTGATGAATGGTACCAGATGTCTTTCCTTATTCATTGAGACACACAACTTAGTCGATTCGGCTAACCTAGGGCACCGAAGGCGAAATCTGTGTGAACCATTACCCTCTTAATCGTCATTATTGTTGCCATATCTGGTTTGCGCCAAAAGAAGATGTTGTCTGAGTGCAAATATATTTTAGTGGTGATCTACCCTAATTAGAAGGAAAAAAATTAAGACCCCTTTTGTTACGAAATGTTATCCTTTGTTCATATAACTATACCCTAAAGAACAACCTATATTTCGGATAACATTAGCCACAATTACAGGTTTTGTAGTTGTGTGCTTGTGCGTATGTGTGTGTGTATGTTTCTGTACAAATACACACATACATACACACACACACTTCTTACTTTACCTCTAATTTTATGTCACCATTCTCAATTTACCGAGTACAGTATGGTGTTGCAATAACGTAAATGCCCCCTTAAAGATGAAGCATGTGGCAACAAGGCAACGTCAGTTCTTATTGAAGCTCATAGCAGGGAACAGCCTCAACGGTGCATGATACATTGAAAATTCAAGCACATTTATATTGAGAACCTCATATTTCCAACAACTTTCCCTCTTTCCGTTTTTCACCATCTGCACTAATAACGCAGTTGTCCTATGGTGTCAGACTTTTGAAACACCCTGTATATATACAGATTGTCAAAAATTGAACTATTCTTATTTCATGGGCTTAGACTGACACTATTTTATTCTGGCACATCCAAAGCATAAGGTTTGATCCAAAAACATGATCAAATAGCAGAAAGGGTTATTTTTAGACTGTTCGCAGCCATGTTGGCCACCATATCTAATATTATTTGATAAAGTGGGTCTTTTTAATTTCTTATTATCATAATACAGTTAAAAACTGCAAATTAGGTCAAAATAAGATGTCATGAATGATAAATAAGCAATAAACTAACAGGTTTCAGGTATAGAATCTTCGTCATGACTGCCATTTTGAAGATGCCATTACAGACAAACGAGGGCTTAAAAACCTGGGGTCTGGGGCATTTTAGGTTCCTGAATTAATATTACATCCCCAAAGGGCATGCTCTCTGCCGGCAGTAAAATATTCTTCCATTTTTTTTTCTTGCGTTCCAACCACATTAAGAATGCAAATGTGTAGAATAACCTTCCGAGTGACAACAATGTAGTCAATTAGGTTACATATAAAGCTGGTGAAGAAATATTTATTAGATCATTATTTTTATTTAACAAAGTAGTATCTGACAAATAGTATTTACAGGTATGCTAATCTTGAAAAAAATAATTGAAATACTGGTAATATACAGGGTGGGAAATAACCTTTGCTAGGGTTCTGCAGGAAAACTGTGTCAACATGGAGTCATTTGAAGTGTGGTGTGTTAAAGTAGGTTTTTTTTTCTGTGTTTCAGGAATAAATTACAAGATGGTGAATCAATCTATTGTGTGACAGTGAGGAGCAGCGAGTTGTCGATCGAATAAGAGCCAATGTGTTTCGAGAAGCAATGTAAGGTGGAGCAGAATTCATCAACTGCAAGTAGGTCGCCAAGAAACTGCATCGAACTGAACGTTGGGTAACTGACAATTGGAAGAAAGGGTACGATGATTGCTATGCCCACTTTAGTGGTGGGCATCCACAAAAACTATCTCAAGAAAGCAAAGACATCATCAGTGGAAACAATGGGAAATGGCGACTCCTCCATTGCCTACCCTGAATCGTCTTCGTGTTGTGAGAGAAGCAAACAGTGGACATACTAACTTCAATTTTTTTTTTTAACCACAATTGTCGTAGTAAACATTTGGTATTACCAATGCCAATGCCAATGCTTTATTGACAGGTTTTTTGTAAGTATCGGGACCATTGTGCCCTTGATTTACTATCATGTTCTTACAAAGTAGTGTATGTACAACATTTCTCTTGCTATAACCCGGGTCGACTGTCGGCCAGGATTTGGACAACAGTTCATCTGTATTATTTCACTAATTTGAAATTGTTGAGTTCCTTGTTATAATTTTGCATTGACAGAGGAAGGAAATAATCACTATTATTTTTCAAACCATACAATAGTTCAGTGCACTGTTTAATAGACTTACTTAATTGTGAAACTATTGAAAATATATAGATAATAGCAAAAGCAAACCACATGAAAATTCAGGTCAATTCTCTAAAAGGAATTCTAAGCTGATATATATATTTTTTCAGATCTTGGAATATCACAGCGGTTTTTCGAAAGGAGAGGAACAATTGAAAAAAATCTGCCCTGGTGGCAGCCAAAGGTCCAGCTGAGCCTCAGCATTTGGAAGCTGCACAACATAGGCACACCACGAGCAGGATTAGTTATTCTCTGGGAAAAGAGAGAGGGAATGTTCTTGAATAGGAGGTGGAGTCGAACTACTGGCAATATTATCGAAACGTTTTATCTGTAGAACAATCTCGAATATAATGAGAATATAAATATACAGTTTGAATTTCCAGGTCTATGTGTTCAACAGAATCAGTTAATGAGACTTCAGGGGTAAATGTGACAGTTTATACTGTCAATTAGATGATTTATTTGTGTTTAGACCAAATTCCTTTTGTGCAGTCCGATACTTTCATGAGACAAAAAGGAATTTTTAAGCCAAGTGGGTTCAACAATAATTCAAATACTAACTACCACAAAGGGTCAACCATTAAGGCTGAACATTTTATGAATGTCAAGAAGAGAAAGCAAGAATATATTGCATATGTAGAAATTTTAGTTGAAAATGCATGCTCGACCAGGACCTGGACCAGGGGGTTTCTGGCATACTATGCAATTTCCCTGCCAACTGATGTACCCCAGGCTTCACCTGATTTCTTGCTTTCACTGCAGGTAGCTCAGTTGATAGAGCAATTGCACAGTATGCCAGAGACCCTGGTTCGGGTCATGGTCGAGCCTGCACTTTTTGCTAAAATGTCTACTTAGTGCAAACCATAAGATGATGCCTGTTGAATGAACAAGCACGGAATAAAGGAAAATAAAAAAACTGAGATTTCCACTGGTTGAGGAGACATTTTTTTCTTCTGTGGTCAACACGAGCTGCCATTTCAAGGTGACAATGACACAGTGACCCACTAAGGGAGATTTATTTCACACTGTCATTGCAGTGTGAAATGTTTCTGATGATTGTTCCATTCCGAACGACATGTATCATGTGTCCCTTTGGTCTGAAATATTCCTAAGTCTTGAAGATCCAAGTCACAATTAGGAAAATTAGGGCATTGTTAAGGTTAGGTGTCAAGACAGGGGACCACACACTAAAAGATCATATCATAACCTGCAGGAACTGAACCTCTTAGTTCAGTCTCCAATACGAAATGATAAAAACTTTTGGTGACCTGATTTAAGAAAAATGTCTGAGATAAATGAGTCAGAATTTTATCATAATATTGGGAGATGAAACTTTAGACATGTTGGGAAAGAAATAGTTTTCTCTGTGCATTAATTTCTTTCATGATCTTTCATGATCCAGCTGTGTTCAAGAAGGTTTCTTTTGTTTAATGCCGATATATGACATGACTGCTCAGGCAGTCGCAGAGACAATTTTGAACACTTGTGAGTACTTTGGCATGAATATATATGAACAATTTGGTGGGCTTCAGTTGCACCCCATTTCTTGCACCCACACTAACACTAGGGCCTCTTAATGCCCCCCATTTCTTGTACCCAAATGCCACCACTGGCCATAAATATACATGGGTGAAGATTCTGTCTATACCCCTATAAAAATATGTTGTTTAACCCCCCGAAAATAATTTCTGGATACATGCCTGTTACTGGGTGCACATTTCATTCCAATTACCGTATAAACATCAAATTATCAGAATTTTGTTTTAAAATATTCAAAAATTACATTTGAATATAAATATCTGTTATGTAATCACAGAATACAGTAACATTCACATAATAGTGGTACGAAATCAGTGAAGGTGTGCACACCATTTTTGCAAATCCCACAAATGGTCAAAAACCCGGAAAATAATCAGCCAGTATTGATAAATAAAATCCAGAAGATACCTTCTGATAGTGATATTACTTGTATTGGCTGATACCAATACAATGGCACTGGTATGTTATAATACATTTTAAAATCCCCATGCTGCTTGCCAAAAAGTCATTGATCTGTTGATATGATTAAAATGAGTAACAATTAGAGCATCGTTAGAAGTCACGAAGTTAGGCTAGAAAATAAATTATTTACTATGTCTTAAAAAAACCTATTACATTTAAGTTACTAAGATATATTGTTTTAACAATTTATATTCAACCCATGTTGCATGTAGTCTAAACTTTACATTTCTGTTATTTGTGCTCTACCATTGCTTTTTACCAGCATCTCTCTGATATTTAACTCAAGGGAATCAGATATCTGTTATTTTCATTTCGGTCACAGCAATGAGTTCTTAATTGTCAGATGCATGGCGACTTACAGTGTTGCATGATATTTCCAACCACCTATGTGTGTGTGTGTGTGTGTGTGTGTGTGTGTGTGTGTGATTGCTGAGAGGTTAGAGTGAAACTCTTTGTTTCGGGAGTGATGATGAATCAAGAGATCGTGCTTCATCTTTGATATCAGACATAAATGTGAATACTTTCGCAATGGACACAAAACAAAAGAAATAATTTCATCATGAATATGATGTGAGCTATTTGAGATTAGAATTTACATGGTGTGGTGATAAAAGATGAAGGAAAACCCCAGTGTGTGCTATGTTATGAAGTTCTCTCCAATACTTCCATAAAACCAAAAAAAAAATGTGATTACACATGGAAACAAAACATTCAAGTGCTAAAGATAAAAGTGAAGAATATTTTCTTATATGTTTTATCGAGATTTAAGCAGGAGAAACATGTTGTGTTCAAAGTAGGGTCACTGAATTTGAAGGCTTTGGAATCATCATATTTAGCTATTCTGCATATTGCTAAAGGAGGAATAGCCCATTCTATAGGAGAGGAATTGACCCTTCCAGTAGCTAAGGATATAGTTAAAACTATGTCTGGTGAAACAGAAGCAGTGAGATTTAATTCCCCTGTCTAAGGATGCAGTGCATCACCATATTAATGAAATGGCTAGTGGCGTGGAAAATCAATTGGTCGCAAGAACAACAAACAGTCAATTTTTGCCTTGCAGATTGATGAATCAATGGACATTGACAAATCAGGGTACCATCACTGAAAATTTCCTTTTCTGTGAAAAGTTACGCATACACACAACAGCAGAACATATTTTTGAAATTCTCAATTCTTAACTGACTAATCACAACATTGACTGGAAAAAATGTGTTGGACTAACCTCTGATGAGTGTTGAACAAAGTGTGGAAGGAAGAGTGCGTGTTTGTGGAGTGGCACCAGAGGTGATTTGGGTGCACTGCTTCATTCACTGGAAGGCATTGCCTGCTAAAATTATGCAAAGGGGTTTCAAAGCTGTTTTCAACCTACTTACTTCTTCTTCCCCTTCGTGCTGTCAGCCATCTGCTAAAACTGTTCCTCTCTTGTGCCATTCTCTTAACTTCCATTAGTGTCTTCCCTCTTTTAGTAGCCATCTCTGACAGGTATTGTTCTCATTCTATCAGAAGTCTTCCTTTTCCTCTTCTTCCTTCTGACCTCACTACCATTACTTGTTTCAGTTTTCTTTCTTCTTCCATTCTCATAACATGGCCATACTAGCCCAGTGTTCTTCTCTCTAGTAGATCTCCAATTGATTCTACTTGTAGCTGTTCCCTGATTTTAGTGTTCCTGATTCTATATCGTCTGGTTTTTCCTACGACTCCTCTGAGGTATTTCATCTCTGTTGCTGTTAACTCTTTCGCTGCGGTCGTCGCTTTTATGCACAGCACGCCAGGTGCCTTGCTCCGCGGAAGTCACATTATTGCGAGTTCATACTTCCACTCGCTGCGGATGTCGCATTTTTGAAGTACGTCACTTTTAGTAGCCTTCTGACATCTGTTGATAGTATTTTGAACTATTTGAACTTGTAGGTTTGTTTATATCCCTATCATGTCACTAATTTCGCCTCCGTTTAGAATTATTTGACAAACGAGTGTTGAGTGCTCTGACATGTCAGTTTCAAATGCATGTTCGAATGTAAACAACATGGCTTCGTCAAGTCTTCAACACTTGTCTGATAATGATGTTACTCAACTGTTATTTGCAGACTCAGAATCAGAAGGTGAATTAAGTTGTGACGATAATAGCGACAGTTTTATGAGACTTCAAGTGGTGACAGTGATTGTGTAGTGTCTGATGAAGAATTTGTACCGCCCTCCGTAACATCATGAAGCAGAGTGCAAAACAGCATTGATCTAGGTGCGGGAATTTCAAAATTTTTCAAAATATCATACCACCAGGGACTACAGAATGGTTTGTCAGTGCAAGGAATGACTTTTGTAAGTTCTCTATAACATATTTTGCAATGTAATTTTGTAAAATTATTCTTTCTAAAAAAATGTTGTTTTTTTTTCAAAATTTCAAAATTTTTCAAAATATCATACCACCAGGAGCTACAGAATGGTTTTCAAGTGCAAGGAATGACTTTTGTAAGTTCTCTATAACATATTTTGCAATGTAATTGTGTAAAATTATTGTTTCTAAAAAAAATGTTTGTAAGATTATTGTTTCTAAAAAAATGTTTGTAAAATTATTGTTTCTAAAAAAATGTTTTTTTGTTTTGTTTTTTCAAAATTTCAAAATTTCAAAATTTTTCAAAATATCATACCAACAGGGACTACAGAATGGTTTTACAGTGCAAGGAATGACTTTTGTAAGTTCTCTCTCATATATAATGCAATGTAATTGTGAAAACTATTTTTTATAAAAAAAATACATTTTTCAAATTTAATTACGCAGCCAAGGGATACTGTGTGCCAGAGAATTCCGCAGCGAAAGAGTTAATCTACTTTTATGCTTATTTTGGAGGGCTAAGCTTTCTATGCCATGCAGCATTGTTAGTATAATTATGATTTAAAAATCCTTAATCTAGTGTTTTCTTGTACAGTGTCTCTCAAAAGTTTTAGGACGACATTTTACACTAGGCAACCCAATTTACACAAGGCGTTGGTGGGTTACTTGTAGAGTTAGGCTCAATTTCAGGGTTGCCACAAGCACAATATATATTTATGAAATACGCGAAAGAAAGAAATCTAAGTACTAATATTATTGTATGAAACTAGAAAAAAATTCAGTATTACATTTGATGTAAATGAAAAATACTTTCTGAAAGAAAGAAAATCTATTTTCTAGTACTTGATTGCTGATGAGTCTACACAAAGAAAAGAGGAGAGAGGAAATGGAAAGGGGCAAAAGAGAGGAGAACAGAAAGGGGAAGATAAAAGTAAAGGAGGGAAGAAAATAGAGGACAGAAGTGGATAGGGGAAGTAATGAGGAGAAAGGAAAAATATTCGAGGAGAGATGAGGAAAATGGAGCAAGAGGAGATACGAGGAGAAAAACGAGATGATAGAAGAGGAGTTTGGAGAGGAGAGGAGGTGACGAGAAGAAGGGAGTGGAGAGTAGAGTAAAAGAGAGAAAAAGAGAAGAACGAAAAGAAGAGGAGAAGAGTGCAGCGGAGTCGAAAATCGAAGAGAGGAGAAGAGGTAAGAGAAGTGGAGAAAAGTGGGATGGAGACAAGATGCGAGAAAAGTAGGGAAGGCGATATGAGATAAAAGCAGAGGAGAAGGAGGGGAGAGAAGAAGGAGAAGGAGAAGAGAAGAACAGAAGGGACTGGAGACAAGAGGAGAGAAGAGATAGTTGCAGAAAATATCTTCTCGGCGTCAAGAATTGATGCGTTGATCAGTTATCAACATGAAACATTCAATAACATTTTAAAATGTATTAGAGAATGTATTAGATTGGTGCAAAATGCCTTTGGGTTGAGTTCAGAGCAAAATAAAATCTTCCACGTAAGATCTTTGATTCTACTTGCGATTATATCACTAAAAACATGAATGTAATTTTAATATTTATAAGTATTATCGAACTTTTCTCGGTTCGTTGAAATGGAGATTCTGTAATTTAATATTTCCCCTCCCCTCATCATTAATTCCAAACTGAATCATTCCGTTTCACATGGCGTGGACAATGAACACAACGGGATATGTCTAAAACTTACAAAAATTTTCTGCCACCGGAGGGGTTTGAACCTATGACCATTAGGTTGCCAATCCTTAACGTTAACCACTAATCTAAAAGCTTTCGCTCCTGAAAGCAGGCAGAAGGAGCTGCCCAAGGTGAAATATAGATGCAATATGCAAAGAATACTTGTTTGTAACAAAGCAAACAAAGACACTCCTAGTACAAATCAGCAAAAACATTTAATGAAGAATTGCACATGATGAAAACTTTTCAGTCGATATTTGTGGAGATTTCTTTGCATTGAACTCAAGTTGGAAAATGGGTAAAATTAGTGTGTCCTGAATTGCGACAAATATAGATAGTTATTTCATTAATATTTGTCAATGTCTTTGAAGCAGCACACAATTGTCGTTAGAGTATCATAATTCACGATCTTATACATGAAAATATCCCTTTGAATGTTTCATGTCGATAATCTGATCAATACATCAATTCTTGACGCCGAGACGATATTTTCTGCAACTATCTCTTCTCTCTTCTCATCTCCAGTCCCTTCTGTTCTTCTCTTCTCTTTCTTCTCTCAACTCCTTCTCCTCTGCTTTTATCTCATATCGCCTTTCCTACTTTTCTTGCATCTTGTCTCCATCCCACTCTTCTCCACTCCTCTTATCTCCTCTCCTCTCTTTGATTTCCGACTCCACTGAACTCTTCTCCTCTTCTTTTTGTTCTTATCTTTTTCTCTCTTTTACTCAATTCTCCACTCCTCTCTTCTCATCTCCTCCTCTTCTCTCCTCTCGTTTTCCTCCTCTCTTCTCTTCATTGCTCCATTTTCTTCATCTCTCCTCAAATCTTTTTCCTTTCTTCTCAGTACTTCTCCACTCTTCGTCTATCCTCTCTTTCTTCTCACCTCTACTTTTCCTCTTCTCCTTTCGCTTTCTCTGTTTCCTCTCCTTTGTCACCTTTCGTTTCCTCTCACCTCTTTTCCTTTCTGTAGAGTCATCAGCAATGAAATGCTAGAAAACTTTTTTTTTTCCTTTCAAAAAGAATTTTGTCATTTGCGATATAATAGTGATATTTTTTATATTTTTATACAATAATACTTTTTTTTGTTTCTTTCGCGTATTTCATAAATATCTGTTGTGCATGTGGCAACCCTGAAATTGAGCCTAACTCTACATGCAACCCACCAACGTCTTGCATAAATTGGGTTGCCTAGTTTAAAATGTCGTTGTCCTAAAACTTTTGAGAGGCACTGTACCTCCTTTTTTTCTACTATTATCTGGTAATATATTTTATTTGTTTCTAGAACCCTTCTTCTACCCTTCCATTGCTTGTTAATATTGTTCCAAAATATTAATATATATTCACTTGTTCTAGCTGTTCTCCTTGCCATTTAATTTCCAATCTCTCTTCATTCCCATGCTTTGATATATGAATTACTTTACTCTTCTTTGAGTTCACTATCATTTCTCTATCTTGTATTGAGCTGGCCAATTGTATGTTGTAGTTCTTGTTTACTTGATGTTATTAATGCTATGTCATCAGCATACAGAAGTGATTGTACAGAACATCAGTGCAGATATTTCCGGAAGTTAGTTTTACAAAGAGTAACAACACGTGCTAACAGTTAGTTAACACTTCATTAGTGTCCAACACGACCGACCGCGACGCGATGTACAGTGCAACATTTTTGGTACATGACAACCTTCTTGGAGAGCATTCTCCACAGACTACTCACTACAGAGCAAATACAAATTGATAAGTCAATTTGGCCATGTTGGGAAAGTGTGTCTTTGGTACAACCTTCAACAGTTTCCTATTTCCAACCTTACATTTTTGAGTTCTTCTTCAACATTGTTTATGTATTTGATCCATTAGTATTATAAATAGTAAGGTGCTGAGGCTATCTCCTTGTTTAACTCCTTTGTTCATGTTAAATTCTTTTGATCTCTCACCTCCTAATCTCACTATTCCTTTAACTGTCTTGTAGACAATTTGTATTCTTCTTACTAGTTTTTCTGAGGCTCCTATTTTCTGTAATGCTGGAATAGTTGTTGTGGTACTGTATCAAAAGCTGCCTTTAAACCCAAAAAGGCTACAAATAGTTCTCTTTCTCTGCTAAGAAATTTATCTACAACTTGTTGTAGCATGAAAATGTGAATTTGCGTTTGTCTTCCTGTTCTGAAAGCTGCTTGTTCTTCTTCTAACTACTCCTCTACTTCATCTCTTAGCCTTACATCTAAGATTCTTGTGTATATTTTTAGAGCTACTAAAGCTAGACAGATTGGTCTATAATTTTCACATTTTAAAGTGCTACCCTTTCTATGTATTGGTATGTTTTTTTCCCAATCTTTGGGTATTTTAATTCTCTTCCATGCTTCATTACAAATCTTCCACAACCATGGGTGTCTTCAGAAATTTTCCTGGGGGGGGGAGGAGGGGGGGGGGTCGAATCAAAGATGTCGAGGACACGTGATACAGACCAGTGGCATATGCAGAAGTTTGTCAAAGAGGGGTTCATTTTTTATATTATTTCATTATCGGTATTTTAAATTATGAAAATATTATTATTATTATTATTATTATTATTATTATTACTACTATTACTACTACATTTCTAGTAGTAGTAGTAGTAGTAGTAGTAGTAGTAGTAGTAGTAGTAGTAGTAGTAGTAGTAGTAGGAGCAGCAGCAGCAGCAGCAAACGCAGTAGTATAAAAAGCTTCAAAACATTTCAAAGTTACAAATTAACAGAGTTCAGTGTTGCAAATTATGGAAGTTTCGTACCAAATTTGATATCTCAAGACCATTTTTAAACAATGATGCAAAATGTGGTGAAATAAAGTGCTTGGATTATAAATTGCTATAAATGGAAAAAACAGTAGATGGAAATTCCTGCCCGGTTCGATTCCCCTCCCCCCCCCCTGCCAATGCCAATGTCCACAACCATTGTACAACTTTCTTTCCTCCCAGCTTTATTAGTTCTACTCCTGCTGCTTTTCCTAATTTCACTCTCATTATTGCATTCTTTACTTCTTGCACTTTGCACTTTTATTTCATCTCTTCCATCCTCTTCTACATTTGCACTCTCCATTGCATCTTCTTCATTTATTTTCCCATTTTCATCTCTAAATGTGTTTTCATAATACGTACTCCATTTCTTCAATATATCTTCAGTTTCTGATTGGATATTTCCTGATTGTATGTTCCTTATTCTCTTCCCATATTTTCCTTTCCTTGCTTTTACTGTCTGCCAGAACTTTTGACTATTCTCTAGATAGTTTTTCTCTATTTCTAACCCAAACTCTTCACATGATTATTTCTTTGCTGGTTGGACTGCTTCTTTTGCTTCATTTCTCCTCTTAACATACTCATTCCATTTCTCCTCTGTCTTATTTTCCATGTATCTCTTCCATGCTTGTTTCTTCCTTTTAACTATCTCTTTAACCAAGTTATTCCACCATCTTGATCTTTTCTTTTGATCTCCTACAGTTGTTACGCCACAAACTTCTGTAGCTGTCTTAATCAATGCTCTTTTTAGATTCCATCTTTCTTCTAATTCTTCTTTATCTTGGTTCTGGATACTTAGCTCTCTCTCTCTTTTGTTAAACTCTTCCTTCACTTGCCTTTTAAATTCCTTTTGCTTGCATTCTGTCCTTAGTTAACTTATTTTATATTTTGCGTACTTTACTTTTTCTATTTGTTTAGGTTACTGAAATCTTGTTCTCATTATTAGTAATTTATGTTTGATGTTTAGTTCTGCACTTCTGTACACTCTGACATATTGTATTGCATACCTTGTATTTTCTGTGTAAGTGAAATAATCTATTTCAGTTCTTGTTCTTCTCCTTTCTGTGACAAATGTTATTTTTTGTATTGTTTTATATGGAAAACCTTGTGGTCAAGAATGTTTCTCTGCTGTGCAATGAAATGGACAATGAACATAAGCAGATTCTGCTTCACACAGAAGTGCATTGGCTCTTGCAAGGTAAAGTCCTTGTAAGACTTTTTGAACTTAGACAAGAAGTTATGCTATTTTTGAGTGATTGTAAGAATGAGTATGTGACTTGTTTTCTGATGAGAATTATTTAGCCACACTAGCTTATATGGTCAACATATTTATCAAACTGAATGAACTCAATCTATCCCTTCAATGTCAAATGATCACTGCAGTCCAAGCTTATGACAAAGTCAAGGCATTACAGAAAAAAATCAGTTTGTGGTCAGAGAATGTAAAACATTGTAACTTTTCTGCCTTCCAGACCTTAGAATCTTTTGTAAGTGAGAAAGGCCTTTTCTTACCTAGTGAGTTTTGTGATTCTGTAATATTTTTGCTCTCGGTAACAAGATTGAAAATTATATTCCAGAAATTTACAGTGAATTCAATTCGATTCAAGACCTATTCTTGTATTTTGGAAGTTCAAACATGTTGTCAGTAAAACTAAGATAAAAATTGTGTGATATCAGCTGTGATTCTGCCATTAAAACTAAATTTTTAGATTCAGACTTAACAAAGTTTTGGATATCTTTAAGAGGTGACTATCCTCAACTTTCTAATGAGGAATTAAATTGCTCATGCCGTTGTCCACTTCATATTTGTGTGACAAGGGATTTTCATCTCTCAAGTGAAAAGCAAGAACAGAAATATACTTGACACACACTTAGATTCATGACTTAAGTTAACCACCATTGAATCCAACATACTCCAGCTTACGCAGAAACAGCAGCCTCAACCGGCGCATTAGTTTGGTGAGTAAAAAAAAAAAGTTTTCAATTTCAGCATGTGTGTTTATTTAGATGTTAGACTAGAGTAAATTAGTCTTTTAAAATACATATTTACTTTTCTAGGATGAGGAATGTGTAATTTGTTTAAGCAAGCATAATATAGGACATCTTAAAATACTCAACATTAGCAAAAATATGATTATAAACTAGGTGCACACCTCTACTATACGACGCACGGTTTTAGAAGCGATATCAGGCGGAGCCACGTAGAGGGTGTGCGTGGCGACCAGCCAATGGCAGGAGTGCAACGTTGTACAGTTAGGAAACTGCGGCATGCAAGTTAAATGCCGTGTTCTGTATTTTTCTTGCACGCAAAAAGTTTTCATAAAACTCGCCACTTTAAGGTTCATCATAAGATGGGACACGACATTTTGAACCTGACTGTCCAAGTCTCATGAATTTCCGTCGCCTACAGCCGTCTCTACAACACGTCTCTACACACACACAATGACCCTTTCCTTTTCCTTCCATGTTCCACTTGTTGTTTTTTTTTCGTTGCCACCGTGTTGATCCCGCTGAGTTGTTGAGTCTTGGTAAAACTATGGGTGTTGAATTCGGCTGAATATGCACAATGACCCTTCATTGTCATGGGTGTTTACGAACATTGCGAGTCAGTTAAGTCAGTTTGACTTCAGCGTTTTCGTAACAAGGACGGTGTAAGATAATTTTATTCGTACACCATGAAGAACAGTTGTGAGAGGATTCAATAGAGCCCTTATTGATTGTTTTATTTTACTTCATTTTTCTGCCACTTTTGGATAAACGCAAAGATGAGGATGGGTGATGATATGATGAAATTGATGAAGGGACACTTACAAACACATATGTCTGGGTGGGGATTCAAACCCGGGACTCTTGGCGTTGTAGCACGTTGTGAAATACAGACTTTATGTTCGATAATTGTGCAAGTGTGTGTGTTGCGTGAATGTTATTTAATAATGTCGTGCCGGTGCCATGGTGGAGTAGTTAGCATATCGCACTATGACGCCAGGAGTTCCGGGTTCGAATCCTGGCCTGGACATGGATGTTTATGAATGTCCCTTCATCAATTTCATTATATCATCACTCATTCCCATCTTCGCAATTAGCCAAAAGTGACTAAAAATAAAAGGTAAAGTGCTCCCCTGGGCATAGTACCACGCCATGAAGGCGTATAGGGGGTAATGCCCCACACTTTCTTGATCCGGTCATGAGTGGGGGTGATGTGATCAGCATCACGCCCCTGACTGCCTTTACCCTCCAGGGTTTCCCCCAGGTACCCATGTTATTCGACGCTGGGTGGGCGCCGGGGCCGCTTCCAACGTTAGAACCAGCCGGGGATCGAACCCGGGACCTTGAGCATGGTAGTCAGACACGTTACCGACTGAGCCACCACGGCCAAAAGTGACAGAAAAGCGAATTAAAATAAAGTAAATTAATAATGTCATTCTTGAAACCTAGTATGTACCAGTAGTACAGGCACCAAGGGTAAAATACTCGTATTACGTTCACAAGACAGAAATCTTATGTTAAAGCTTATTCTTATTTCAAGGAATTGGCGTTCACAAGAAGTGCGTGCTGAAACAGTGTTTTCTCAGAGTCGAGAACTTACAGGTAAAGCTTTTGGTGTATTTGTGCACACCGTGTTGCGTATTATAAAACAGGGTAAAATATCTACCACAGAAATCGTTGAACCCCTGTTCAAATCTCCTGGGAAACATGCCAGAAAACAGAAACAAGAGCGATGATGATGACCTTGCAGTTCCTCTATAATAAATACCTTCAAACTTCTTTCAGGTACGAGTTTCTCCTATATGCTGCAGTGATATGATATAATCCTGTGTAGAATTATTCACTATATATTTCATTGTACTCAAATATCACATGCATGTATTAATATATATAAAAAGTTGAATATTGGATACAACGAATTCTCTGCATTTCCCTTCTGCTAGCAGTTGGTTTGGCAACAGCGCGACAGCAGTGACTGTGTATTGGCTGAACTCATGTTCCTTCTAAAAGCGTACGCCGTACAGTAATTCTGCCAGTACCCATGCTTATGGGTCCCATGAAGTATAATATCCTTCAAGGTGGGCTAATCAGGACTGAATCTAGTTTAAAGTGGGACCTGAACCACTGTGCAATGTACCTCCACTGGGGATCAAATCTGAGGCTTCTTTCTTACAAGTCAATAATGTTACCTTGTGAAGAAGAGGAATAATTAGAAGAAAAGAGTGAGATGAAAAGAGAGGGACAAAAAGAAAAAGGGGAGAGATGTACAAAGAACAAAAGGTAAGAGAAAAAAGAAAGCAAAGAAAAGAGAGATACTGGGAGGGAGACAAATTGCATTGAAATTAATTACCTATTGATACAGTTACTCTCTGGCCCACATGGGTGTCCTTCACTCAATGAACCACATTCACATGATGCCATCTTTGATTCATCAAACTCAATTGTGCAAACAGGAGGAACAAAAGTGGATCTCGATATCCATCTATATGGTAGTGGTATCTGAAAATGAAAGAGAATAATTCCCATGTGTTATTGTTGAGAATTAATAATGTGTTAATAAAACTAGCACCAATTCATAGGACATTCAGAGATTAAAAAGAAATACTATACATAGTAGAGATAAAAAAACTCTCCCCTGTGAACTTCATTACATAAAGGCTCATAGCAGGTGTAGGGGTAGAACTTCACACATTCTCGATCTCAGACATAGTGTAATTATAATCTGACTCACGTTACCTACTAGCCGGCCCCAATGGCAGGGTGTTTAGCACATAGCACTATGAAGCCAGGGGTCACAGATTAGTATCCCAGCTTGGGCATGGATGTTTGTTGTGAGTGTCCATTCTTCAATTTCACCATATCATCACTTATCCCTATCTTCGCAAATTAGCTAAAAGTGGCACAAAAGCAAAGTAAAATAAAGTAAATCAATCAATCGATCACTTAACCCACTATTGTTTGTTAGTTCATTTGAGTTGGAAATTAATGCTAAGTCCAAGGAAGTTAAATGGAAGTAAACGTTTATTTTTTCATTTCTAAAGTAACATTTTAGTTCTTTACTTTTTGACAAGGCATTTACATTGTTGTAACATATCTGAGAAACAAGGGATCATATTGCCCCATACACTTGGGGCAAAATGAATGTTTGCATCATCTTATCTTTGCCTTAACTTATACATTTCTGATTTAAAATTTCCAAACCAATTCTAAATACCTAGTAGTTTAGATATGCTCGAAAACACATGTGTAATGGTCTGCATTGTATTGCGATGTTTATGTGAAATATGGTTTAATATACCTTAGTGTGATCATTTTGACCTGGTCTCCCCTACATAAATTAATTGTTCCATAAACAGCCTGAGAAATTGAGGCTAATACTGTGCAAAACTGATTAGTTTGTGTGAGTAATATTAAAGAAAAGTTGATAAGTTTTCAGTCTGTACTTTGTTCTGCCATAGTGGAAATAGTATTGCACTTCAGAAATGCTTCACATTGAAGGATATCACATGAAACATATTTGGAGCTACATAAAAAAATATGAATCAAATAATTGTGCAAATACACTGAAAATGCTCCAATATTCAAATCACTCTTCCATAATTAATATCTGGTCAGTGGGATGCAAATGTGTTGGAAACTCCAACGACAAGATTACATACATTTTTTCCCTCTGCTTCACTGTATTCAACTAGTTTGTTTATTCTGTTTCTTCCCTTTTTACTGCATGCTTAGAGGACTCTAATGTTGAAATTTTTATAGTTGCAACCTGTCTAAAAATGAACAGGCCTTGTAGATGGGATGCTTAATTGCAGTGGTAAGATGAGACTAGATTTCATCCCCTCTTCTCTAAATAAAATAGTTGCTGCTTATGTCAAAACATTATTACCTTTCAGATGTGCACTTGAAATCAAGTTAGCACTGCAAGAACATTCTAACATATATCACATAGAGAACATACAATTTCATTGTAAATTATTATTGGCATTTGGTGCAACTTTTCACTGTAAATTACACTTTATCCACTTTTTAAAATATGTGAAAGAGCATTTGCGTGTACATACATTTTAGTAATTAAACACACTTTGTTTGTACCATGCATGGCTCCCGTTAAAACCTTAAAAGTTAGAAAATTGACACAACAAACATGAAAGATATTCCTCTTTGATCCAACTCCCCTTCTTTGGTTTAAAGATATTTTTTGTTAACATTTTCAATGCAAACCATTCTAGTATCTTAACATACACATTGCAAATAAAGACAGATTTTCTTTTTAGGATGTTTCATAGTGTAGAGTTTGGCAAATGTTCTGGTGGTGGTAGAACAATCTATTTTTCATCCACGATCTTGAAATGCTTTGAACAAATGCAAATGGAAAACAAAATCATTCCATAGATGTAACTAATTGCGATTAATTTAAACTAAAAACCTCTAAATTTGGTGAAGTTATCACAGTCTCAGAATTGGTGACTTACCCCCACCCTTCCTAACATGCACTATATTACAAAGTTTTTTAAAAAAAACTTAAAGCTCAAGTGATGCCCTAACATTGCTGAGACTTGTATTTCTTAATCTACGAAAATGTAACCTAGTCAAATATTACTATAACTTAAAGCTCTTGCAAGGCATGTTAAATTGGTCCGTTGTCCACCATCTTCAAACATCATGACCAGTTTTTGTCAAATACAATGTGAGAGCAACCCTTCAAGTTATCTTGCAACTGTAAAAATTGCAACTCAAAAGCTGTACATTTATGGCAGTTATCATTATAGGCCTCAGATATTTAGGTTCTAAAAATAGTGCTTTAGATTTCTAAAATTGGCTCTGAAAATCCTTAAATAGGTTCTAAAAATATTAAATTAGACTAAACAATTATTCAAGTAGGTTTCAAAAAATATTGATTAGGTACAATTGTTAAAAACAGAATTTCAGAGAAACCGTAAGAATATTTAATGGCAAGGCTGTGCATAGCAGCAGAGAAGGGGAGACAGAGTGGGTGGCGCAAAGCAGTACATACTGCTACAAAGGCTGATAACTGGAGTCATTTTACCTCCCATTCATGCAATCATGTTCCCTCTTGATGGTTTACTTGTCGAGTCGTCTCGAGTCACTACCTTGCAGTGGTAGTGTTGTCACCTTGTAATCAAGGGGTCCTGAGTTTGGTACCCAGTGAAAGGAACATAGTGGTTCGGATCCCACTTTAAACTGTAGGTCCAGTTGCGATTAGTCTTCCTGTGCATAAAGTGGACTTAAAACACCAAATCAACCAATCGATCAATCGATTCACTGCTTGTCCAGACACTTGTTTTTGTTCACTTGTTCCAGAGATTCCTGGGCCAGAGTATTACAGTGCTTTTTTTCCTGGGAAGAAAAGGTTCTGGTACTCTTCAAGGTGATTTGTTCTTGTATTCCTTGTAAGAACTACTGAAAACATTCTGGTATGTGCATAATAACTATCGATAAAAGGGTGCCCATATAGCGTACAGTTGTGTACTGCCAGAAAATAAAGCACTGGATATACATATCCAGTAAACATTAATTTTATCACCAAATTTTCATTTCTATGTATCATTTTCAAAATTATCCACAAATTATGGTAATACATAGGTTGCTATTTATGTATCTGGAACTGGCAACACTAATGTTGCTAGGTAACATCTAATATATATCCATCGTAAAGTTGGACATTTCTATGGTATATGCACCCAGAACGTTGTGCTTACGGATGCTATTTTCGTTTCATCGGAGACCAACAATGGAATTAATTAACTCGAGAATATTTTCGAGCAATGATTTTCTATGACTTTTGACATGGATTATCTCAACAACAGTGCACCGATAAACTCACTTCGACTTTTGGCGATGAAGCACCATCTAAAAGCACTGTATATCACTGGTTTAGTGAATTCACTCATGGACGAATCTAAAGAAGGCCGTCCAAAATCGGTTGTTGTGCCAGAAATCATTGATGCTGTGCGAGAACTGATAATGCAAGATCGTCATGTGACATATCGTGAGATTGAGGCATCCCTGGGCATTAGTATTACTAGCATACATAAGATATTGCATGAACATTTAGCCGTGAAGAAGATTTGTTTGCATTGGATCCCACATAATTTGACAAATCGCTCAAAAAAAAGGCTCGTGTCGATTGGTGCAAACAAATACTCACAAAATACAATTGTGGTGCTTCAAAAGCCGTGTATAAGATCTACACAGGTGACAAATCTTGGATCTATTCATATGAGCCCGAAAGCAAACAGCAGTCGACGGTGTGGGTGTTCCAAGATGAGCCAAACCCAACAAAAGTTGTTCGTGCAAGAAGCACTTCGAAGCAAATATTCGCTTGTTTTTTTGTGAAAAATGGACATGTGGCTACAGTGCCACTAGAGAATCGTAGAACCATCAATTCTGAATGGTACACAACCATTTGTTTGCAGAAGTCTTTGGGGAAATCAGAAAAAAAAACCAACCAGAGACGCAGGATCATTCTTCACCATGACAATGTGAGTTGTCACACATCGGTCCAAACAACTCAGTATTTGACCAGTGAAAACATTGAACTGATGGGTCATCTGCCATATAGCCCTGATTTAGCACCCAATAATTTATTTTTGTTCCCATACGTGAAGAATAAGCTACATGGTCAACGATTTTCGATGCCAGAAGAAGTGATTGATGCATTCAAAATGCATGTTTTCGAGATACCTCAATCGGAATGGACAAAGTGCTATGAGAATTGGTTCAAACGTATGCAAAACTGCATCGATCATCATGGAGAATATTTTGAAAAACAAGAAAACCATTTTCGATGATACATATTTTTTTTTTGTTTGTTTGTTTGTTATTCCGGATACATAAATAGCAACCCTCGTATTAATACTTGTGTTGTTAGCAAAAGTTACTTGTTGATATGAAAATGAATTATGTATAAATGCCTCCATAACACATAGCAATCTTTAACAGACAAATTCCACTTCTTATCCATGAACATCATCATTTATGCTGACAATGATCTTTCAACAGAAACATAGTGAATGGTGATAATTTGAATGTTGAAATGTTACTTCGCAAGGAATGAACGCCACAAAGCACCAAAAGTGAGCAAGATAAACAATAATCAGAAATTTGCACTTAGGACTGTACAGGATGTCATGTGTCCAATGGGGGTTGGTGGGAGTTTTATACATCCCCTTAGGCCCAGTATTCCTATAAAACAAACATCAAAGACAGTAAAATGCAGCAAAATAATGAATGACTACTAAAAGGAAAAGTATACATAATTCCCCTTTTCGAAAATCTTAGGCATGCCACTATGCACAGGCAATGGTGTGCCAGACATTTTGCTTTGTTCTGCACTTTCAAAAAACATAATTGACTTGGAGGATGGGGAAATTTACAGAGTATGTTTCAAACAAGTTAGTCATTGAATTTTTGCATCTCCTAACAGAACAAATACCTATGTGTGATATAAAAATCCTAAAATATTAAAAAATATATAAAGGCCTAAAAAAAGGTTTGATTTAGATGCAAAACCCTCCAAAAGGTTCTAACAAGCTAAATAAATTATTCTAGGCAATATACAACTTCATCAGTTATTCCATTTTAATGAAATGCTGATGTAACTTGTTATTTCTTATTTACCTGCAAAGGAAAAATTGGTTAAAAACCTAAAACCCCGAGGTCTAGTTATGATGAATACATTTGTGACTTTACCACCACTCCTCTCTTAAACTAAGATATTTTAAAAGTTCTACTGCAAAATTGAAGACTAATGAAATCTCTAAAATGACTGAGTTTAATTCATTGTACTTGGAAAATGTATTCTAGACAGTTTTTAAAAATAAAAAACAATGTCGAGCCTGCAAACATGGGGAAAATCAGTTTTTCACCATCTTGAAACACATTGTCCAATTTTGCTCACACGTTTTTTAGCTACACAAATAATTTTATCTAAATGATTCTGAAATTACAGCAGGTATCATGGCTACCAAATAAATGTATAGATGCCCATCCACCCCAAGTCATGCTGCTCCTAAAACATGCACCATATTTTGTTAACTTTATTGTCAATGAAAGTGTATACACTGAATTTACTTAGGTGCCCTATATCCTAAAAAGAAAAGATAGAAAGAATGAACTGAAATTGTGGTAGATTCTGAAAGTGCATGACTTACAGGGGTATAGAGCTCCTAACCATACATAAATAACATTTATCCCTCATAGGAAAACAACTCGTTACAATGAGAAATGAAAAAAAAACTCAACTAAAGAGTGTTTAAATTTAATTATGCCACAATTAACAACATTTGATTAAAATGTACTCAATTCTCCCTTGCAAAGCTTTAAACATGCAAAAAATTATTGCATCAATTGATCATCACAGGTGAAACTATGATGTAACACTATAATTTCCCCACACATAAGGAAGTGACTGCTACCAATACTTCAAAATATTAAGCTTTGTTCAGCTACTTTGTTCTGATACTTTTTATTTTTTCTTTCTTAAATGTATGTTCGCCTTTCTGTTCAAAATCCATTTATAGCATGATTTGAGGAAAATTGCCTGAAGAAATCCATTGCGATTTGCGCTATATTCATTATTTTGAGTATAATAAGCTCTGCTAAGCTTTTTCTTTACAAGATTTTGACAATCATAGAACCTCACAAGTATTTAAAGCAATAATTTACAACATTTTCTGGGAAAAAAAGACCTTATTGACTGGTTTCATTTTGGTGTTTTTTTTCAAGTAGGATTTTTTCTGGGAAAAGAAAACAAACACACGGGTCAACCCTGGTACCTGGGGAGTAAAGGTTGCCAGAGCATGGCGCTGGTCACATTGTCTCCAAAATCGAGGAGATCAAGAATGTGTGGGGCCCTATCGCCACATCCCCTAAATGTTTCTTCATGGTATGGTGCTCAACGAATGGAAAACTTTATCTTTACTCTCCTACATTTCACTTATACTGATCTGGTAACTGTATCATTACTGTATACTATCATCAAATGCATTTTTAAAATGTCCTTGTCCAAAGTGCATTAAGCACATGAAATGTAATGCATCACAATTCACAGACAGTGGTACGTTTGTGGAAGAGAAGGGCAGGCACCATACACATATGCACACACGAAATTTCTAACACAAAAATATTACATTTCTAAAAGTATTGTATTGTTCCACAGATTGTAAATCTGTTAATTGTATTTTTAAAACGAGTCATTCGTTTGAAAGTATTTTTAGATATTGATATTATCATAACCAGGGGATGGATTTACATAAGGTAAAAATGTGGTGACTATGTCAATTACATATTTTGTTATTTTCACCAAAATATGGACTTCAAATTGTAAAAATTTAGCTTTTAAATAATACAAGACATTACACGAGCTACATAAAATACAGTCTGAGCATTATAACTATTACTGTGACAGTCTTGAAGAGAAACCAGAAATGAATTCAGTACATGTGCAAAAATATTGCTGCTGTTGGGCACACAATAATGAAGGTGGGGTTAGCAATTGGCTGTTCAACTTGGAATTCTCTTCCAACATTGTCAAAATAACATTTGTAACAACCAAGAGTGGATGCTCAAGCCCTCATTCTCTATTTTTGACAACAATTGAAAATAAACAGGAATATCAAGCAACAGTTGGGAGGTGTAAAATTGAAAAAAGAAAATAATAATAATATGGTGTTATTGATCGGATGACAGAAAACATGTAATTAACACAATTGGACTTGCTAAGTTATTTGCATGAAATTCACCCAATCCTTTCAGTCAGACAGGGATATGTAGTTCTTGTGCCAATATGGAGCATATGTTGAGAAATGTTATAAAATATGGAAATAAATGTAAATGTAACTACAATATGTAAAATATGAGCCAGAACTTAATATATGAACTTATGCTCTTCCTAAATCATGAGCCATATTTTGATAATTTTATTGTCAAATTAGAGTGCAAGTAATAAATGTCCAGATAGTAAATACTCAGTTGATGGTGGCGTTGCAAGCAAACTGCAAATATAAAAAATATTAAGCTCAAATGTGTAACGGAACACACAATTTCCACCTAAAGTTTTTTAAAACTAAGATATTCTTTTATTCTGGGAGTTGGGTCCCAATAATATATCCATAAGGATCTGCATGGTGGCAGAAGGTAAGAAATTGTAGTGGTCTGGAAAAACAACAAAAAAGAAAGAAAATAAGTGAGAAGAAATATGCATCACTAGTGGTGAACTTACATATGTAGATAACCACCAACTAGTAGAAGCTGTAGGTGATTGGTCAGTCTGGTGAGAGCCACGCTAGAAGGAAGTTGTGCGAATTTATCGCTCACCCAACTCCCGACCATGCGTTATGCATAGCCAGCAGTGGCATAGCATGGGGATTTTGGGTGGGAACGCCAAGTCCGAAGAAAGGGTCGGAATTTTTTTATTAAAAATTTCCTTATGGAATTAGGCGCCACACATATTGTTTAATTGCCTGAAGTCAGCTGGGTTTTCAATAAAACAACATCCATGCATGTTTTAGCTAGAAAATTACATGCCTCACTATGCAACAAATGTCTTGAACTCTGGTGTTTTATAACTTATTTATACCTTTCGGCATGATGCAAGTAATTAAAAAACCTACCTGAATCACAAGCGATTCTGAACAACAGTAAATGTCACTTGTGGATGATCCAACTACTGATTGATTTGGTTTATTTTACTTCGCTTTTCTACCACTTTTGGTTAATCGTGAATATGAATATTGATGATTGATGATATTGATGAAGAGACACTCACAAAGAACACCCATGCTCACACTGGGATTTGAACCAGGGACATCTGTCATCTTGGCATGATGTGCAAAACACTCTGACACAGAGGTGGGTGGATGATCTAACTATCGTACACTCTAGTGACGTAACAGTGCCGATTAGTAATTCAGACCACTGTTTATTGCATCTTGAGAATGCTGATAAACATTTTTAAATAATTTTGTCAAGAAACCATTCGATGTTAAGAGTTTTCAAATGAAAGCTAAACATTTCCACTGACACAATATTAAGCAGTTAGATACTAATGAAAAAATAATAATAATAATAAAAAAAGAATAGATTTATAGGTTAAGTGGTAGAGCAGTCACAGGCTAAACTTCTACCACGAGGACTTCACCAACTTATTTGGCAGAAACTGTGTTGATCTTTCAGTTTTTAATGCACATCCCTGTTCGTGCAATAAATTATACAATGCAGTGGTCATTAAGAAGTGGTATATTTGAGTTTGGTAAAGTTACGTCAGTAAAATTGAATATAGTAACATCACACAGCCAATTTACCAACCAATTTACACTGATGGATAAACAACACCCTGAAATTAATGCCAGACCAGGTTGTAATTAAAAAAAAAAATGTAAAGTGCTCCCCTGTGATAGCACCACGCCATGAAGGCGTATAGGGGGTGTGGGGGTAACGCCCCACACTTTCTTCATCCGGTCGTGAGTGGGGGTGATGTGATCAGCATCAAGCCCCTGACCGACTTTACCCCCCAGGGTTTCCCCCAGGTACCCATGTTATTCGACGCTGGGTGGGGCCGGGGCCGCTTCCATTGTTAGAAAAGTTCCCGGATTTGAACCGGCCGGGGATCGAACCCGGACCTTTAGCATGGTAGTCAGACGCGTTACCGACTGAGCCACCGTGGCTATTATTATTAAGTATTAAAAAATACCTATTTTGAAAATGCTTGTATCTGAAACTAGTTTCTCAGCTTCCTCTGTGAATGTTTGTTGACCCAACCGAATGGCTCTTATGTGGAAGATGATTTGGAAGATGACCAGGAAATCTTGGTGATAAGGGTGGACAGTACGACAGTAATAGTACATCTTCATGTGATTCCTAGTGAACTAACCCGGACCTTTAGCATGGTAGTCAGACGCGTTACCGACTGAGCCACCGTGGCTATTATTATTAAGTATTAAAAAATACCTATTTTGAAAAGGCTTGTATCTGAAACTAGTTTCTCAGCTTCCTCTGTGAATGTTTGTTGACCCAACCGAATGGCTCTTATGTGGAAGATGATTTGGAAGATGACCAGGAAATCTTGGTGATAAGGGTGGACAGTACGACAGTAATAGTACATCTTCATGTGATTCCTAGTGAACTATCAGATGACCTGATATGTGTGGCTTACAGTCAATATGGCACTATACACACACTCGTGGACGAGAAGTACAATGATGAACACACATACTCCGTACGCACGGGTCAAAAAATCATTTCTTCAATCAGTGCCCTATTCGCCAGAAGCCATCAGCATGCACAAGTGACAATTCATATGCGGCAAAAGTGCAACCCACACCATTTAACCTTACCAGTGTTGAAGAAGTGTTACCTAACAAGCTGACAGAACTAACAGTTGCGATGACCAAGATGAAAACCAAACCAACTGTGGTTGCCAGCCCTGGTACAATACAGGGTGTTCAACTAATGTTGGCCGAATAAAACTGCACCCTGCCTAGTGATGGAAATTCCGACGATTCCATGGAGATTCCAGTGTCCACCAATGACGAGGCTACAATTTTGCCAATAAGTATCCATCCTACGCAGATGAATCCATTGGAAACCCTCAATATCTCGCCACTAACAGATGCAGGTTCTTCACAGATGCCTACCTGGAACTAGGGATGGCCAGATCCGGATCCTGATGGATCCGAAATCTGGACCCTAAAATTTTTCGGATCTGGATATGGAACTTTCGGAATAGGATCCGTTTTGCCATCCCACATGAGCGCTTCTTTGGAAAGTGAGAATGTGTTTATAACATATTGTTACCTGCTAATATAATATAATATATATATATATATATACACTCATCTTGACATTCGAGGGGGGGAGGTTGCCCCCTAAAACAGATTTTTAGCAAACAAAAAAAACAACACGTATTCCTTTTGGGCCCTGTGCCAGTGACCATTATTTAGTGATTGCTAAATTAAGAGAAAGACTCTCAGTGATAAATCATAAGCAACAAAATCTAAAAGTTATAAAATTTGATACAGGAAAGTTTACTGATGAAAGAATTAAGAAAGATTACCAAATTAAACTGTCAAATAGATTTGATGTTTTGCAGGATTTAAATGATGATGAAAATATAAATGAAACAGACGTAAATAAGAATTGGGAGCATATACGTAATGCAATAGAATCAGCAGCTAAAGAAAGTATAGGATACCATAAACCGAGAAAAAGTAAACCATGGTTTGATAATGAATGTCATAATCTAATAGAAATAAGAAATCAGGCTAGACTTAGGTGGTTAAATATAACTGATGATACAAATCTAAACAATTATAATAGAATAAAGCGAGAAGTTAACCGCACATTTAGAAGTAAAAAAAGAGATTACTTGAAAAGCAAAATTAACAAAATTGAAACAAACAGCAAAAATAAAAATATCAGAGATTTATATAAAGGTGTAAATGAGTTTAGAAAGGGGTGACAACCTAAAGTAAACTTGATAAAAGATAAAGACGGTGATTTTCTAGCTGACCCAAGCGATATTCTAAATAGATGGAAGAACTACTTTAATGACCTTTTAAATGTTCATGTAGGAGATAAATCAGAAGTAAATGAAGTCCACACAGCAGAAACTTTAGTTCCAGAACCTAACTTGACTGAAGTTAAAGATGCTATTAAAAGGCTAAAGAATAACAAAGCACCTGGAATTGATTTAATATCAGCTGAGTTAATTAAATATGGTGGAAATTCATTAATATGTCAAATTCATAAATTAATTTGTTTAATATGGAATAAAGAAGAAATCCCTCAACAGTGGAAAGAATCCATAATTGTTCCTGTGTTTAAAAGAGGTGATAAAATGAACTGCAATAATTACCGTGGAATTTCTCTACTCTCAACAACATATAAAATATTATCTAACATTATTTTAACAAGATTAACCCCGTATGCTAATGAAATTATAGGTGATTATCAATGTGGATTTAAACGTAACAGATCAACCACAGATCAAATTTTTCACATCAGACAGACACTTGAAAAAAAGTGGGAATATAATCAAAATGTCCATCAGCTATTCATTGATTTCAAAAAAGCATATGATTCGGTCAAAAGAGATAAATTACATAATATATTAGTAGAGTTTGGAATACCTAAGAAGCTTGTTAGTATGATAAAAATATGCACAAGTGAAACAGAAAGTAAAATTCGTGTGGGTATTAATATGTTTGACAAATTTACAATTCATGATGGGTTAAAACAAGGAGATGCATTATCTCCATTGCTCTTTAATTTTGCCTTAGAATATGTTGTTAGGAAGGTAAAAGAAACTAAAGAGGGACTAAAATTAAATGGTGTGACTCAGTTGTTAGCATATGCAGATGATGTAGACTTACTGGGGAATGATTTGAATACAATTAAGAATAATGCTAAAATATTTTTCAAAACTGCTAAAGAGATAGGTTTGGAAGTTAACAAAGAGAAAACTAAATATATGCTTACAGGTCGAAACCAAGTGTTAGGTAATGATCAAAATCTAATTATTGATAACAACTCGTTTGAACCAGTTTCCAAATTCAAATACTTAGGAGTAATATTAACAAATGAAAATTATATTAAAGAGGAAATAAAAAGTAGGCTTAGTTCAGGAAATGCATGTTACTTCTCTCTTCATAAACTTTTGTCTTCTCGTTTAATATCTAAGAAACTAAAAGTTAAAATATACAAAACAGTAATTTTGCCTGTAGTATTATATGGATGTGAAACTTGGTCCCTTACATTGAAAGAGGAACATAAATTGAGAGTATTTGAAAATAAGATCCTTAGGAAAATATTTGGACCTAAAAGGAATGAGGAGACAGGTGAGTGGAGAAGGTTACATAATTTAGAACTACATAATTTATATTCATGTCCAGATATTATTAGAATAATTAAATCAAGAAGACTTAGGTGGGCAGGCCATGTGGCACGAATGGGAGAGGAAAGAGGAGTTTACAGGATTCTTGTTGGGAAGCCTGATGGTAAGAGACCTGTAGGAAGGCCAAGACGAAGATGGAGGGACAGCGTTGAGATGGACCTAAGGGAAATTGGTAGGGATGGAAAAGAGTATATAGAACTTGCTCAAGATAGGGAAAGATGGAAGGCCTGTGTTGCTGCAGCCATGAACCTTCGGGTTTAAGAAGTCTAGGGAGTTAGTTAGTTATTCCTTTTGGGCCGCTCTATACACCTGCCAAGTTTCATGGAAATCGGAGGGGGACACAGGGTCAAATGCCCACTTAAATTTGTCCTCATCCTGACATTTGAGGGGGGTTTGCCCCCTAGAACAGTTTTTTAGCTGATACAAAAAACACATATTTCTTCCTTTGGGATCCTCTATACACCTGCGAAGTTTCATGGAAATCGGAGGGGGACACTTAGATAACCTCTTTTGTTAGTCTTACACCTTGTAATTATATAACATTGCATATATTATAATGTTTTATTTTAATTTTTAAAACTGTAACTATAGAACAATTGTATAATTTTTGTATAACATTTCTATCTTGTTAAATGTCATAAAGGTTTCATCCTGGAATTGAATGTCTCACATTTATGTGTGTTTTCATTTCCTATACATTCGAATGAATACATATTTGTTTCAATGGCATTTACAAAATCACCTCTGACATATTATGTTAAACAAGTAAGATTATTTTTGTGCACGAGTGTGTTAGCGGATGAGTAGCAAATTATTTTAGGAACAACACTACAAAGAAAATCTTGAAGGACTAACTAATGAAAAATGTCTTTGTAATCGAAGATCATAATACCTTTTAAGGTGTTGTAATATTATAATGGGATTGAGATACGAAACTCTCGGATCCAGATCCAGATCCAGAACTTTCGGATCCGGATCCAAACGGATCCAGATCCGTTTGGCCATCCCTATCAGGAACCCACCTCCAGCACTCTCATCTGTGCAGACTACATCCTCACGTCCATTGGGGAAGCAGAAACGGAAGAAGATATGCCACACAGACCCGATCCACAACCATCCGGCAAAGAAATCCAGCAACCAGCGTTCATTATCTCCAGTGAGGATTCCAATGTCCAAAAGTGTGCCCAACCTTCCAGAAACACCCCTCCCCCCATGATGATGAAAACTGTTAAGAATGGTTTTTCAGAAAACCTATATGTACATGAAATGTTTTAGTTGTTTATTTCATTTGTGTTTTATGACGTCTCCCATTTATCATTTTCCCACTGTTAATATAGAGCGAATGGCAGGCTTGTTGTGAGGAGTCATCTCCAATGATTGATCCCCAGGAACAGGCAAGCATTGCCCATGTGAGTGCAGAACAGCAAAGTGGAAAAAGAAAACCCATAACGAAACTAAAACAAGAGGATGAGTGTTTTACACAACATTCTGACATTCGTGCATGCTAATTTTAACATTTTGCAGACCAATTTAAAGCACCCCTGGCATCCTAGGCAGAAGAAGAGTTTGTGTCATTCCCTGATGTTCCCATGCTATCAGGGGAAGATGAAGCAATCTTGAAGGGACCATTCACCAAGGAAGAAGTGGATGCTGCTCCCCAAAGGGCTCAAAAAGGGAAAACTACAAGCATAGATGGATTACCCATTGAACTTTTTCAAACATTTCGGCCTACGATGGCAGACTTGCTTATGTGGTGGCCTCCGCCAGGTATCAAACCTGGGGCTCTCTAAGGTGACAAAAGACCATTTACAAGGTCCTTTGCAAGGTAACAAATTTCCACTGTGTCTTCAGGGAAGCATTTACAACAGGAAAGCGTATGTAAAGCATCTCTCCACCTCTTTCTCATTTATATATAAATGCATCCCCCAGTATATTGGATGACGGCTGCGGGACAGCATAGGTTCGATCCTGGGTTCAGTCTGCAGGAATTTTCAGCCCGTGTATAGGGCAGGTGGCAACCCACCATCGTGAGGAACTTGGGGAGCTATGAGTGAGTAGTGTAATCTGGTCTCGGAAATCTCCTACAATGGCTGGGGGTTCGACTTGCTGACCCCACGTTACCCCATTACTGGTTGAAGATATCCACGCCTCTAGGTAGGATTGTGGGAGGGAGACTGGCAGTCGGGAGATAGGCCATGTCTCTTTCAGGGCTGTCGAGCCATGGATTATTATTATTATTATTATTATTATTATTATATATGAATGGCTTATTGCAGAAAGGGACCTGAGTCACATTTTTGAGGTATTGGAGTTACAACCTTTTCATCTCCACTGTCGCTAGCAGCATACTGCAGGGGGGCGCATTGAGGGTTGCAAAATTAACTATTCATTATGCTGAAAATGTGAGCCAACAACGGCACATTTCTTTCTTACACTATCAATATTATACGATTTTTCTTGTTTTTTTCTCAGAATTGTGCAAAAGTGACTCAGGTCCCTTTCTGCAATAAGCCATTCATATATAAAGTAAAGTAAAGTAAAGTGCTCCCCTGTGCTTAGCACCACGCCATGAAGGCATATACGGGGTGTGGGGGGTAACACCCCACACTTTCTTCATCCGGTTATGAGTGGGGGTGATGTGATCAGCATCATGCCCCTGACTGCTTTACCCCCCAGGGTTTCCCCCAGGTACCCATGTTATTTGACGCTGGGTGGGAGCCGGGACCGCTTACAATGTTAGAAAAGTTCCCGGATTTGAACTGGCCGGGGATCGAACCCGGGACCTTGAGAATGGTAGTCAGATGCATTACCGAGTGATATATATATATATGTACCTCGTATGCACTATAAGCAGTGACATGAGCTGCAAACAATAAGTGAAAATGATAATCGCAATAGCAAAAGAAGCTTTCAATAGAAGAAAAAAATGTTTTTTGTGGACCCATGGACATAGGTCTAAGGAAGAGATTAGTGAAATGTTTTGTGTGGAGTGTAGCACTATATGGTGCAGAAACCTGGACGTTGAGAAGAAATTAAGAGAAACGACTCGGAGCTTTTAAAATGTGGACATGGCGGAACATGGAGCATGTAAAATGGACAGACAAGGTAAGAAAGGAAGCCGTACTGAAAAGAGTCGGTGAAAAAAGATCTATACTGGAGACCATCAAGAAGAGGAAAAGAAACTGGTTAGGACACTGTCTAAGAAGAACTGCCTGCTAAGGGATGCCTTGGAGGGAATGGTTGAAGGAAGAAAAGTCCGTGGAAGAAAGAGATATCAGCTTATGGATGATATTAAATTAACTGGGTAGTATGATATTATGAAGCGTAAGGCAGAGAATAGGGAAAGCTGGAGATTGCAGTGAAAAACCTGCCAATTAGGCAGAAAACAATTAATGAATGAATGAATATATATATGTGTGTGTAGGGTCAAGTGCCCATATTTCGGATAGGTTCCTAATTTCGGATACCAAGAAATTTCCACCTTAGAACAGCAGCGCCGAAGTGCAGATAGTGCCAACTAACACACTACTTCGTACCCCAGTTGTACCCTTGTGTGTGACCTTGAGCAATGTTTCTTTAGTGTGTGGCTGATATATCTGACTTTTCCGGAGTGTTGATGTAATATTTCACCATCCAAACTTAAGGCCTGCAACTAGAAGGTTAGTATTTACTCACTTCTGTCTAAATTTTATATAATCTTGAGAGATTCAGCAAACATTTTTACGTAGTTTCAGTCACATTATTTCAGAGGGGGAATGCACAGAATCGCCATATTGAATATGCGACTGGGTTTCCTAATTTCGGATGCTACACGGGTACCTAATTTCGACTATCTGAAATTGTGCACCCTTTTCAAACACTCATAATGTGTTATTTATTTCACAGATGCCTGGGCAAAAAAGGAAAAACTGGTCCCAAGAAGCAATGAAAAATGCTATCGAAGCTGCGAAGAAAAAAAATGGGATTTCTAAAAGCATCTTAAGTATTTAAAGTTCCAAAATCCACTATTTTGATTATGTAAAGAGTAAAAATGTTGATGAGCGATTGTCATCATCAATTGGCCGGAAGTGTGCACTTGGCAGTGAGCTAGAAGAGGAATTTTCAGAATATCGCAAGGTCATGGATGAATGTTTCTATGGAATAAGAAGACGTAACAACCGAATATTAGTGTACCAGCTTGCAGTGGGAAATAATATTAAACATCCATTCTCGGCAACGAATGGTTACCTGGAAAGATTTGGTTGCGACGCTTTTTAAAAAGGCATCATATACACTCATTAAGAAAGCCAGAGCTGATTTCGTTAAGTAGGGTTAAGAATGTCACCAAAGAAAGTATCTCTGCACTTTTTTATATTCTTCGAAAAGAACTACAAAACGTGACATTTAATCCCACAAAAGTTTTTAATGTTGGCGAAACTGAAATTTGTGTAGTTCAGGGTACTCTGTCTCAATTCCTGAGTATCAAAGGCAAGAGGCAACTAGCTCGACTGTCTTCAGCAGAGAGAGGTTCGTTAATCACAATTGTGACGTGCATGAGTGCATCAGGAACATTTGTCCCTCCACTGATCGTCTTCAGTAATATAATCATATTCCTTCTAAGCCATACTTGGTACGAGGCCTATTATTTTTATTAATTTAAGCACAATGGTAAACCTATTTTGATGATGTTTTTGTCGATTTTATACTATTGCAAATCTGTGATTTTTCACCTCGTACTTGATACAAGTGTCGAGTTCTATTGTTTTTTATTAATTTAACCACACTGGTAAACGTATTTGGATGATGTTTTTGTTGATTTTATACTATTGCAAATCTGTGATTTTTCATCTCGTACTTGATACGAGTGTTATAATTTCTTTCGAGTTAAAGTACGTAACATTACATAATATTGTGATGCCCTCATATTAAGCTTCCTTTATTGTATTTTTATAAGGGTAAACTATTGCTTGCATCATGCTTATGCAACAGTTTATTGCATAACATTATGCAAGATTACAATAGCATGGAAGGTAACTTGTTGCATCATGTTTATGCAAACAGGTTATTACGTAATATTATAATGACTTGTATTTGACGTGGTGTCTTCTGATTAGCTTTTTGTCTCAGATGTTTTTAGGCTACTTAAAAAGTTTTTTTTTTTTTGCATTACATTATTTGAATTTATGCAAACCTATCTAAATACCACACCAAAATACTCTGCGATAGTTGCAGAGTCTGATATTTTCTTGACATTTTACAATATATAACAACATGAAAAATAACACTAAAGACCACACATACTGAGGAATAGTCTTACAAGAAAAACAGAAACTTAATAAAATACTAACCTGTCATGATAAGATGTGACATGACAGATTAGTCAGTTTTTCGAGATCAGTTGAAGAGTACGGACGTGTTGTTGCAGTGCTCCTCTATACATTTTTTCATGTGCTAGCACAAGGTGATATTGTTTTAACTATATGTATTTATTATTTTTTTATACTTAGTACAAAAATATATATTATATATAATAAAAAAGTAGCTAATATAAAATAAAACATCATGAATATTTTTGGGTTTAAAAAGCAACAACATAATCAGCCTGTAGAGAGAATTCCAGTAAACATGGATGTATTTAGAGAAATTTATCATCAATTGAAAGGGTTACTTCTCCTTCACTTGAATAGTATTTGGTCTCATGTTGACGAGGATACTGGAAAGCACATATTTGTATTTAATAATAACTTATCATCATATAAGTTACCTGTTAGTGAGAAAATTCAAATAAACGTTTCAATACCCAATGGGGCAGTTTTCCACATAGGTCGAAATGTGTATAGAATTAAACATAGTACATTACTTCCTGATACGTCTTATGATGTGGAAGCTGGTGAATTTTTGTATGCTGAGATAATTGGAGAGTATGATAAATTGATTCCTCTGTTTATCGAAATAAGAATAATCTATTCTCTTATTAATATATAAAACACCTAAAAAAAAAACATGGATATATTTGGTAATAGAAGGCGACAGGAGATTCCAGATAATTCCAGCGAGATTGCTAGTTTAGAGGCACATCTAAAGAAACTGAAATCAGATTTACTCATATTACAGAATTTGCTAAATCTAAATATTCAAGCAGAGATTACAAATCTTCAAACTCAACTGATTGATCCTATAATAAAAATTGATGGAGAACTCAAATCCTTGCTTGAGAAATATACTAATTTAGCTTCAATAGATAATCTTCAGAACTTAGAAGAGAATATTGCCAACTTGAAAATAAGAACTTGATAAATTTAGACAAATCCAGAGAACGAATACCAAACAGCTGAAACAGTAATTAAAGGACCAGGCAAATAGTATTCGTACCAAACTGCAAACCATCATCCAGAATATCAAAACTCAAGAAGAATATGAGCAGGTAAATGCTAGTATTGCTAAATTGCAAGAACAGTTTCAATCTTTCCTACATTGCAAAGTATCAAATCTGAATTACAGACAGATGAACTGCATACAGCTATAACAGAAGTTCACTCGAAACTACAGACATTGGAAGCTTTTATCAATAATTTACCTTCATCTTCTGAATTAAATGCTATTGCTCGGAGTGTTGCCGGCATCAAATTCCAGTTGGAGACTTATGAAGATTTTGGGAAGATACAAGGTACCATAGCTCACATAGAAGATACTATGGCAACTATGAGAAATGAGCTAACAAGTGTACAGGAAACTCTGGAATCGAAACTGCCTGGCATTACTGATATTTTAGCTATAGTTCAACAGCAAGTTACTAAGCTTGAAAGCTTGAATACTGAATCAGAATTATTGCATTTCCATAATCTTATTGACGACATTCAGAGTAAATTAGAGACACTGCAACAGTCTACACCTACGCAGGATGACATAACGCAACTGCAAGAAATTTTGAAAAATGCAGCTGATGCAACAGAACTTGATGCTATAAAATTAACTCTTACCACACTTCAGAATACTGTAGCTGCTTTGCCTACTTCTGAGGAAATCAGAGCTATGAGGAGAGCAGTACATCGAATTTTAAAATCTGAAGATATCAAAAACATTCAAGCAGAAATTGCGCAAATCAGAGAAACTGTTGCTAGTCTCCCCACCAATCAAATAATTAATGAACTACAGGCATTATTTACAGAAATCAGAAGTCAAGTACATGATCTTGCTACCCTGAGTTCTAAATTGAAACTTGTAGAAAATTTACAGGGGATTATTTCTAATATTACGTTACAAATTACTACTCTTGAAGCAAGTCAAGAATCTGCTTTATCAGGTTTTGCTACTCAACTTCACGATCTCAAAGAGGAATATAAACAACTGTACATTGATGTAAAAATCAAACCTAGCTACGATGAGTTGGTACGTACTATCAATGAACACTTGGAACCGGTATTAAGCAGACTAGATGACGTAGATACTCGTTAATTGTATTCTATGGAAAATGTTAGGTCACAAAGTGTTCCAAATGCTCGAGAGCACTGGACGTATGCCAATGCTGGCAATGTTTACAAATTATATCAGTACACTCAGGTACATGAATTTTTTGTTGATGGTAGTTTACGATTTCTGAAGTTTAGTTTTCTAAAACATGGAAAACATATTGAAGTTCCTCAGTTTACTATAGTGTGAAAAGATGGTATACACAAGGCAGTTCAAATACCTATTGCATACTGGGATGAGTCTACCAATAAATATAAAGTACATGACGATGAACAATTATCAGTTTTTGATATTGAAATTGGTGACAAGCTAGTATTTGACATAAAGCGGTTATACCCTGAGGACAATCCATTTTATGCGATATTCTCACTTCGAACTCGATGTCAAGACAAGATATAGTTCATGAATTACACAAACCAGCCCGTCGCAATTACAAGCGATTAAGTGTAGTAACAAAAGGTGTAAATGATTTGTTTCAGGCTGATCTGATTGAGATGGCCCCTCCAAGGGGGACTTTCAAAAATTTGGATAAGATAAATCATGGTTACAAATATATGCTTACAGTTATTGATACATTTAGCAAATATGCATGGGCTGTTCCCCTAAAATCCAAGACTGGGACTTGTGTTACCGAGGCTTTTAAGTCGATATTTAGTGAGGGAAGGATACCAAATATTTACAGACAGATAGAGGGAAAGAATTTTACAATTCTACATTTGCAAAGTTAATGCAACAACATAATATTAAACATTATTCTACATACAGTGATCTGAAAGCTAGTATAGTGGAACGATTCAACAGGACATTAAAAAATCGCATGTGGAGACAATTCACTCTACAAGGCAATTATAAGTGGGTGCAAATTTTACCCGAGCTAGTTCATGATTACAACAATACAGTACACAGTACTATTCACATGAAACCTGCTGAGGTAACCAAATCTGATGAGCAACGATTGATTTCTACTGTTTATTGTAAAAAGTATAAATATACTACCAAGAAGCCAAAGTTTAAAATAGGGGATCAGGTAAGGGACAGTAAATATAAACAGTTATTCGAGAAGGGTTTTACTAAAAATTGGAGTACATAGTTATTCTCAGTGTTTCAAGTTTTACCAGGGAATAGAAATACATATATAATAAAAGAAAATCATAACAAAATATTGAAAGGGAGATTCTATAAAGAGGAACTTAGTAAAACAAGATATCGAGATACATATCTAATCGAGAAAATATTGAAGAAAAAAAATAATAAATTGTTTGTGAAATGGTTAGGTCTGCCAGACAAAAGTTGGATAAAAGCAAACCAGGTGATTCTTTGACACCAACATGGAATGTGGTACAGCGTTTACCAGATGTAGTGGAAACTAATAAAAAAAATGGAGAGTTGTTACCTGGTAACATAAGATGCCTCATTGCAGGCCCATCAGGTTGTGGAAAAACCACTTTGCTGGTTGATAATTTCTTGCTTGCCCCCAATTGGCTAGATTGGAAAAATAGACACTTGTATGTGTTTTCTAAAAGTTTAGAACAACCAAAATACCAACAACTCATGAAGCTGTACGAGGGACTGTGCATAGCTACATTTGCATCAACAATAAAACCTCTTGACCAATGTTTGAAAAATTCTGTTGTGGTATTCAATGATGTTATTCTGGAAAATCAGAATGAAATTAGAATTTTTTTTCACAGGGTCGTCACAAAGAAATAAGACTGCTTTTATTTAGCTCAAACTTATTCCAAAATTCCCAAACAATTACTACGGGATAATACAAACTTAATCTGTTTGTTTCGTCAAGATCATACTAATTTGAAACATGTATACGATGATTATGTAGGAGGAGACTTAAATTACAACCAATTTTCAAAATTCTGTTCATTTTGTTGGAACAGCGACAATTTTGGATTTGTTACTATCGACATGACTAAGAAACCTAACAATGGTACGTTTGAAATAAAATCAACGACTTTTTAAACGTTGAAACGATATAAAATAACCATTAATAAAAAATAAAAAAAATATGACGAAACATAAAATAGAAGATAATTCGAAATTACGAGAGTACTTGTCCAAAGGTTTCAAAGGTTGGAAATCAGAGAATCGAGGTTTTTACGAACAACACAAGTGTCAAGACCAACCTATTATCGATGCAATCATTGGTCTTGGTAAAGAGATTAAGAGTGTTACAGAACAAAATAAAAACCTCATCAATGAATTGGTACCTCTTACTGCTAAAAATTATGCAGATTTCCCTTCAATGCTTTTATCTAGTATCCACACACCCCTGGTACTTAAGGAACAACCTGCTAAAGCAGCTATAGAAGAAACAGAGAAAATCGAGTTGGGTCCCCTGGCAAGGGATTATTTGAGTACAGGAAAATTCGAGAAAGATGAAGTATTTGGTTTGTATCCAACTATGGAGGGTAATGAAGGTGTAGTATGGAAAATTGGCAAGTCTAAAGTTACATTCGAAGGGGACAACATAAAAATTAATTTGGGTGGGAGAAACAGCTGGTCCAGATATCCTGGTACCGTAGGGCTATGGGAGCTCATTACCAAAAAACAACCAAAACATTTTACAGAAGATGATTATCAAAGTTACTCTGAAATTTTGACACTCTGTGATGCTTTGTACCAAAATAACGATGCCAGTCAAAAGCATGTGAAATCGAGCAGCGGGGATAAATACAAAAATCTGACTAAACCTATCTGGAATCAACTAAAAACCGGTACTGGTATAAAACAATACAATACTCTACCTAAGGAATTTGTATGGGTAAACGATGTGAGAAAACTTATAGATAGGTTGCTGGTTATAGCAGGGGAGGAAAATGCTGGGAACAATAATTTCCATAATGAGAAAATGGGTATTGTAAACATGATTAGTGACAAATTAGCTAATTTTATTGTAAACGATCCTAAAGGTATAGGATACTTAATTAAAATTATCAATACTTTACCTCCTAAATTCTGGAATATATCAGAGGGTCGAGGTTTAGTGAATGATATTATTAAACTTCCGTCCGAGTTACACGTACCTGGTTACCAATATTGTGGTCCTGGTACAAAACTTGAGAAACGAATAGAAAGAGGGGGCAGGGGTATTAATTCTCTGGATGCAGCTTGTAAAGAACATGATACTGCATACAACACACACAAAGATCTGAATGATCATCATGTGGCTGATCAAAAACTGGAAGAGGCAGCTTTTGGAAGATTAACAAGCAGAGATGCATCATTAGGTGAAAAAATAACAGCATTGGGTACAACTTTTGATATGAATACAAAACAAAAATTAGGGTGGGGTTTGTAATATAAATACCCTGAAAAATAATAATAATAATAAAACAACATGAAACCAAGAGGAGTTGTATACCAAATACCATATCACGATCTTAAACATTTAAAACTTAATTCGATTTTAACTAAAAAACAACAAGAAAAGAAGAGGCAATGTATAGCTAAAGGAAATGGAATGAAATTATTACTCAGTACGCCACAATTAAAACGATTGCAAAATGCAAGAAAGAAAACACACAGTGGAGGATTCATATTCAGCATTCCAGCTATCCTGGCTGCATTGGGGGCAGTTGGGAGCTTAGCAGGGGGCAGTGCTGCTATAGCCAAAACTGTAGTTGATTCAAAAAAAAAAAAAATAAGGCAGAACTAGAAGAGCAAAAGCGTCATCATCTTGCCATGGAGGAAAAAATAGGCAAAGGTGTGAAGTCTAGAGCACTCAGAAAATTAAAAAAAAAAGAAGAAGATCTTACCAACCAAGACATTGAATCTTTAATTAAAATATTTAAAATTAAACACTTCATGGGGGTTTTCATGTCTGATTCTCTCCCCAAAGGTAGTTCTCACTCTCGAGAATGTGGCGTGGTGAATTTGGACAAGTCCGAAAACGTTGGTACTCATTGGATATGCTATTATAAACAAAATGACAATGCTTTTATTTTTGATTCTTTTGGAGGGGTACCCCCTACAGAATTAATTCGTTACTTGAAACATGCGAAAATTTATTACAACAACGATTGTATTCAAGATTTTGATCAAATTATATGTGGTCATGTTTGTATTACGATGCTCAGAATTTTAAATAAAATACCAAACATCAAATTAAAAGATTTTCAAAAAGCTGTATTATATATTAAATATGGGAATTTTTCATCTCTCCAGCGAGACTTCGGTTTTGAAACTACATCTTCACAATGATATTATCTATCCAAAATCCATAGCTCTGAGAGCATTCTACAGCATGTATCTGATTCCGAATGTAACTACCTACAACAATACTATATTAGTAGGTAATGAAAAAATAATTATTCCTCCTGGACAGTATATCTTATCTACTTTACAATTTGAACTTCCAACTACTGTCTTGCTTTCTCAAAATCCTGTAACACACAGAGTAGAAATTGTAACTACCAATGAAACAGTAGACTTATCTACCATGGGAGAACTTTTAGGATTCGAGAACAATAGCAAATTAGAACCAGGTGTTAGGCACATAGGTAAATTTATACCAAAATTCTTAGCTATAGAGACATTGAATATTCACTGTAACATTGCCAAAGGTATGATTATCAAAGCAGAAGAAAATTCGATTGGCAGTCACAAGGAGTCAGGCATCATTGCTACATTTAAACCGAATTCAGAATTTATGGAACCTATCTTCTATTCCCCAATCCCACCAGTCTATTTCCCTATTTCTCTTGATAAAGTTAATTACACAGAGATAACAATTACGAATGAGAAAAATAAAATCATCGATTTTGCCGGTGCTAATAGCACTACGATAATAGAAATTGATATTTAAAATATATAAATAAATACCAAGACGAAAAATATTGAGAGTTATGAATTACAATCCTTCCCTCCAAACAGGAGAACATTTGCAAATTTGAATCAGCCCAATAAAGAGATACAGTATGACATCACGGTGGGGGATGGATTTATTCATCCACATAGATCTGATCTGTATATAAAATCTGATATTGTAAATCAAAATAATAGTAAAGAATATCCCCTCCCTGGGGCTAATATAAAACTTATAGATAATTTTGTTCCATTCTTAGTCTCTCAAATAGAAGTCAGAAAGCATGGTACAGTGATTGACAGGATTGATTGCCCTGGAATTACATCCACTACAGTGGGGACATTGAAACTGTCCAAATCAGAGAGTGCATATTATAAAGTTGGTGGGTTTGAAGCTGGAACAAAAATTCAAGCAAAAAGTCACACAGTACTGTTCCCCATGAGATTGCTATTTGGATTTTTCTCTGATTATAAATAAATTATGTGGAAAGGTGGTTCGAGTGTCATATTTCGCAGAGCACCCAATGATCATAATGCTATCATGAGATACAAAACTTTAAATGCAGATGGAACAGCTAATGAGGCTAGTTTACCCGAAGCTGCAAAATGTGTGATCCAGTCTATGGAGTTACAAATGCCTATAGTTGAATATGAATCGAATTATGCTCTCAAATACAAAGCCAACATTTTGAAAAATCCTCAAATTCCGATACAGTTTTATACATATAATGCATTCAGAAGCCTGTGGAAGGTAAATTGTTTGAATTTGATCTTACTAATCAGTTCCAATCTTTGCAATATGACATGCCAGAGTTTGTAGCTGTGCTGTTTCAAACAGGGAGAGATGACAATCAGGAAAAGGATAGCGGTCAGTTTGATAATTGTAAAGTTAAAAATGTGTATCTGAAGAATGGCAGAAATGAGGTGTTCCCTCGTGAAAATTACAATTTAAACATTGCAGAACAAGATTATTTGAAGCTATATCAAGCTTATAGTGCATTTAAAAGAGTAACTGAAGGAAACATAGATATGTATTATAATCCAAATGAGTTCATAATTCACAGACCAATGTTTTTAATAAATGCGTCAAAAAGAAAATTGGTAGTTGTAAATGATCGAACTAATATTAAATTAGTATGTGAATTTCATGAAACTCTACCTGAAAATACAATATGCAGTGCAATTTTAATTGTGGAGAAATCATATATTTATGATGTAAAAAATGAAAGAGTGATAGAAAAATTTTAATAGGAGAGAATAATATATAAAAAAATAGACTACGTGTAGGATTTCTTTTTGTTATTTTCAAAATTTTGGTTTGATGTTAGGTTTATTTTTTTCACATGTGTTGAGTGCAATTATTATTAACTTCTAAACCAAAGTGTGGATTCCACACTCGAGAATACACCTCTTGTCGTCGTGTGGATCCAGGGCTACTTTTTTTATTTTATTCGTTGTAATCTCATGGTTTGAGCTTTGTATTCTATTGTCCTCTCGAAGTATCCTCGATTGTGAAGAAAGGCAATCAATAATACCTGGAATGTTAGTTTGTTTTCCACGGTATCTTTGCACATTCCTTTTGCTTTCTTCGTGACGCTGCTCTCTGTTCTGAATGTATACATCTTCGAACGCAAACCAGTGAACTCAACAATAATATTTCCGTTACATTCATCTTTTAATTTGCCGAGAACCTTCTTGTTCTGGGAAGGAATTCCAAATCTGTTAGGTTGAGGGTAGGAAGAAGTGTCGAAATACCCAAGCATGGAAGGATGTTTAAGATCTTCGTAGAGGTTAGGTGTTTGTATGTCATAAATAAAACTATCGGTGTCCATGTACAAAATTGACAGCTTATCATTATAGAGAGGTTTCATAATATTATAATGAAATTCGAACATGTACAGTTTTGACAAGTTGAGAACCGTTGCACCAACGTAAATAGGTTTTCTGAATTTTATTAATTTTATATCTAGATTAAAAAGTGTTAAATTCTCGTTGTAAATTTTTCGCGATTTGAATCTAGGATTAGATACCAATTTTCTACATTTATTGTTATCTGAAACCAATTTTATGTCTATATGCTTTCTGACGTTCTCCATCGTTTTTCCATAAACGGTATTAATCATTAGTTTATAAAAATCTTTATCTAATTCTGAAATGGCAGCTGTTCTGTATCTCGTGTTGGTCTCAATATAAGATTTTAACCATGGAGAGTGTTTGAACTTGAGAATTCTTCTTACATTTACTACCTGAACACCCTTCCCATTCAAAAACTGGAGATTCTTGTAGTGGACGACATATCTCTCTTTTCTCTCTAGAGTTAACATAAGCTTGCTTTGATTAGAATCAGGTGGACATTTAATTTCGGGAGCCGGAGGTAAATCGGAAAAAAATATCATGCAAATTATTTGGAAATTCAATGTCTACCTCAATGAACAGACCAAATTTACGATCGTCGAAATGATTAATATTAATTGAAATAGGATCTATCCACTCGAATCCTCCGTATGGAAGTTTTTGTATCATTGCGAAACTGTAGAGATTATTTACGTCAGCGTAAAATATGTAATTCGATGGTTGATTTGCATCGTATTGATTCCCAGACATGTGAATATTGTTTGCCTTTGCGTGTCTCTGCGAGCATTGAACCATCCCCCATGTATCCCCCTTTCTATAAAAAGTAACATGTCCACGTCCAATATCAGTTCCAACTTGATCATGGTCTGGAGCAACTTAGCAGACCACGCCAAACCAGGAAGACTGTAGAAATATGCTGGATCTAATTTATAAATATTTATTGCTGTTTTTCTAAATACCTGGAAAACATCAGCAAGTATTGTTATGTCTAATTTGAGATATGCATCGTGATAATTGCCAGGAGTATTGCATCTCAATTTCTTCCATATTAATTTCGCATGTTCGTATTCTTCATTCGTAATTCCGTTTTTAATTTGAAATTAAGGATCCGAAATATGGGCACTTGATCCTAATTCTTGATCTCATGTTGACAAAGTCACATATAAGGGCCTAGAGGGAGATTCAAAGCCCCTTAACACCCCTCTATCAAAAGTAAAGGAGTTAGGCTGGGTACAGCTGGTCATGATTGAAACCGGTTAGGCTTAAGGGGAACCACATTTGTGGCCGCCATATTGAATTCAACTCAAAATTTTTAAATGGGATGGGGGTGATGTGATATACATATAACACTGATTTCTCACACCTTGAAAATGATACATTTGTTACAATCATGCAGTCTCAACCTTTTCCTGATTAATGATAGGTTGAAGAAACCTTCATCACTGCATTTCTCGCGAAATTCTAGCCTGACAGCAACGCGTGAAACCCGGAATTTTTCTGGCTTTGTCCCTGCATAAAGCGGCTCAAGGACCCACCCAGTCTCAAATCAAATGGTACCCAGGTAGGGCAGCCACAGCATGGTGCTGATCACATCACCTCCAAGGTGACCGACATAAAAAATATGTGGGGCCCTACCCACACATACCATAAATATACCTTCATGGCACGGTTGTATGTACAGGAAACATACCTTTAACTGTATATATTGTATTTCATTCTTTACCTCTGAGTAACTACTTTTATATTTTACATACACATATACAAACCCTCTACTACGTTAATGGCTGAGGCCCCCCTAAAGGCTTCATTGTCCCTGTACTTCAGGGTTTTGGCCCTTGTAGATCTGGCACTGACTTTACCTATACCTGTATACATTGTATTTGTTTCTGTACCCCTGAGTAATTAATTTTATATTTTACATAGGCAAATACAAAGCCTCTACTGTGTCAATGGTTTAGGGCCCCCTAAAGACTTACTTGCCTCCACCCCCACCCCCTGCACCACGGGGTTTTGCGGGTTGTAGATCCGGCACTGTCTCAAACACTATAGTAAAAATAAGTATCAGAAGTAACACTGCTATCAAAATTCTCGAATGAGAGGATTCCTGAAAATAAATAACATAATCTATTTTCCAGTAGGTACAACTACCACACTAGTGGCTTCTTTTGAATGTCCATATGGTTGTTTTAAAGTTTTTCATTCACAAGTAGCGAGTAGAGAACAGGAGTAGCATAGCGAGCTATTTTTTGGTAAATGTAGCTGTAGCAAAGCTACATTTTGGATGAGTAGCTGTAGCTGTAGCTGTAGCTGTAGCAAATCTACTTTTAAAATGTAGCGTTCTGATCACTGATCTTATGTATGCGAAACACAACTGTATTTTCAGATGCTGGCCATCTACTGTATCGTAGAAGGCCCATCTTGAAAGGAGGTGAATGACTTATACAAAAAATACCATTGCAGCGTATTTTATGTAACTTTGAATTAAGAATAAAGAAAACTAAATTAGCACTTAACTGCTTTTATCCCTTTGCTTCTTTAGTTTAGTATTTTAAACCACCAAACAGTGGGTTTTATCAAATTATTCAAGGATTCTCTTTGAAACAAACTTTCATTTTGAGAGCGAAAAGTATTTTAGGTCATTTTTAATAATTTCAAGGTCATTCTATAGGTCATTTTTAGGTCATCAACTTCCATGCCCTAGTGATGACTAAACTATGTTTCCTATCTGGTTTCTGCATCTGTCACGTGGTATTTGATTGTCTGCTGCTGCTGAGATAGTTGTCTGAAATTTAAGGCATAAAACTCTTGGAACAAATCAACGTTCTTACAATGAATTTGGACAAAAAAATCGTAAAACACTTTTTGCCTTCCCGAATCGCAAGTATTCTCAAAAACTATTCATCATACTTAAGTTTTCCATTTTGATCGTTGATATGTTCGGCTAACAAAATTTCTGACTTCATGTTATAACCAAGCATCTAAATCTTTCACCCCAGTGTTTTTCGTCTACTAAAGGGAATTGAGGTACAGTTGACTACTCTCTGCTGGTGCTCAAGAGCTACGTTGCCATGTTAATGAGTTCTGAACTTAGAAATATTTCAAGGTGGTCAGATAACATTTGGAGAAGTGTACCATCATAGACACAACTCAAAGTTTACAAATTCTGTGTTTTGTCATCTATATTCATCTATGTGGTCATCTATGATCAAGGTGGTTAAAAATCATGAATTTATTTAGAAAATCATTTTTGTTGATATTTTAAAATGAAATTGGATTTTTTATTTCTAAATCGATTTTTTTTTAAAAAAAATAACATGCTTAAAATTGCTTGCATAGTTTTTGGCACCATGCACATAGATATATGTTATTTTTATAAAAAGGCTTTTCTGTAAATGGCCCTGTAAAATATTTAAATAGTTTAATTAAAGCAAATAAAAAATATACGTAAACATACATTTTTCTGTTTCTGATACTGTAACTACTATGGAAATATTTGTAGAGTTTGTTAATGAAACTTACATAATTTCAGTAAACTTTCTTCCAGTGAAACGAAAACATTCTGGATGTTCTCTATAACTGTAACTTAAAATATTAACTTAAATATTTTTATAGTCTTTGTACAGTGTCTCTCAAAAGTTTTAGGACAACAACATTTTAAACTAGGTAACCCAATATACACAAGGCGTTGGTGGGTTGCATGTAGAGTTAGGCTCAATTTCAGGGTTGCCACATGCACAATAAATATTTATAAAATACGTGAAAGAAATAAAAACAAGTATTAGTGTATAAAAGTATTAAAAATATCACTATTAAATCGCAAGTGACAAAATTCTTTCTGAAAGAGAAAGAATAGGTTTTCTAGTATTTCATCGCTGATGAGTCTACAAAAAGGAAAAGAGGTGAGAGAAAACGAGCGGTAGACAAAGAGAAAGCGAAAGCGAAAGGAGAAGAGGAAAAGTAGAAAAGGGAAGAAAGAGAGAATAGACAATGAGAGGAGATGTAGTGAGTCTAATGGAAAAAGATTCTAGGAGAGATGAGGAAAATGGAACAAAGAAGAGAAAAGAGAAGGAAAACGAGATGAGAGAAGAGTGGAGAGTAGAGTAAAGGAGAGAAAAGATATGAACGAAAAGAAGAGGAGAAATGTGCGTGGAGTCGGAAATCTAAGACAGGAAAGGAGATACGAGGAATGGAGATGAGTGGGATGAAGATAACATGCGAGAAAAGTAGGGAAGGCGATATGAGATAAAAGCAGAGCAGAAGGAGGGGAGAGGAGAAGGAGAAGAGAAGAACAGAAGGGACTGAAGAGAAGAGGTAGTTGCAGAAAATATCGTCTCAGCGTCAAGAATTGATGCATTGGTCAAATTATCGACATGAAACATTCAATAACATTTTGAAATGTATTGGAGAATGTATTAGATCGGTGCAAAATGCCTTTTGGCTTTGTTCAGAGCAAGGTAAAATCTTCCATGTAAGATCTTTGATTTTACCTGCGATTATACCACTAAAAACATGAATGTAATTTTAATATTTATAAGAATTATCCAATTCTTGTCCACTTCTCGGTTCGTTGAAATGGGGATTTTGTAATTTAATATTTCCCCTCCCCTCATCATTAATTCCAAACTGAATCATTCCGTTTCACATGACGTGGACAATGAACACAATGGAATAGGTCTAGAACTTACGAAAATTTTCTGCCACCGGAAGGGTTTGAACCTACGACCATCAGATTGACAGTCCTGAACCGTAAACACTACCCTACAAGCTTTCGCTCCTGAAAGTAAGAAGAAGGAGCTGACCAATGTGAAATGTAGATGCATAATACGTCTACATGTAATGTGCAAACAAAATTCCTAGTACGCATCATTTAATATATTTAATATATTATTTTCTAAACATAGAATTATCATGACTTTTCAATGGCGCTCACACTATTTGAACTACTTTGTAATATCTGTCTCTCTCTCTCTCTCTGTCATATATATATATATATATATATATATACACACATTTTGGTCTGGCCCCTCCCTCAAAGAAATCCTGCGTATGGGTCTGGTCTACGTCAATGATAGAAATGCAAGCAATATTTTTATTTATATTTAACCAAATTAAAGGAATGTGGAAGAATTTAAAAGAAATAAGAAAGAGCAGAACTACTGTTGATCTACTTTAAACATTGTTGTTCTTCGAGGAAGAAAAATAAGAAGGATTTACTCCAGCACCTTAACACAGTGTCCCACGAGACTATCTTGACTAATACTGTCAAATGTGAAGTACTTTTATGAATAAAATTTTCCACCTGTTTATGTCTAACGTCCCGCAGATCTGAGAGTTTGCAAACGGTATAATTATTTCATGTTACCTTACGCAACAGCAAATACATTTCATAAGACTGTTCTGAACACCAGACTTGCGTCAGTAAACAAGCATTTCGTCTGTTGCGGTATCACAGGAAAAGAACATCGTCCTGCAATATTCAATTTTTATGTATAAGATCGTGAATTATGATACTCTAATGATAATTGTGTACTGCTTCAAAGACATTGACAAATATTAATGAAATAACTATTTATATTTGTGGAAATTCAGGACATACTAATTTTACCGCTTTTCCCACTCGAGTTCAGTGCAAGGATACCTCCGCAAATATCGAATGAAAAGTTCTCATCATGTGCAATTCTCCATTAAATGTTTTCACTGAGTCGTACTACCTTCGTTTTCTTTGTTACAAAGAAGTATTGTTTGCACATTACATGTAGGAGTATTATGCATCTACATTTCACATTGGTCAGCTCCTTCTACTTACTTTCAGGAGCGAAAGCTTGTAGGGTAGTGTTTACGGTTCAGGACTGTCAATCTGATGGTCGTTGGTTCAAACCCTTCCGGTGGCAGAAAATGTTCGTAAGTGTTCATTGTCCATGCCGTGTGAAACGGAAAGATTCTATTTGGAATTAACGATGGGGGGAGGGGAAACATTAACTACAAAATCTCCATTTCAACGAACCGAGAAGTGGACAAAAATTGGATAATTCTTATAAATATTAAAATTACATTCATGTTCCTAGTGGTATAATCGCAGGTAAAATGAAAGTTCTTACATGGAAGATTTTACCTTGCTCTGAACTAAGCCAAAAGGCATTTTGCACCGATCTAATACCTTCTCCAATACATTTCAAAATGTTATTGAATGTTTCATGTTGATAATTTGACCAATGCATCAATTCTTGACGCTGAGACGATATTTTCTGCAACTACCTCTTCTCTTCAGTCCCTTCTGTTCTTCTCTTCTCCTTCTCCTCTCCCCTCCTTCTGCTCTGCTTTTATCTCATATCGCCTTCCCTACTTTTCTCGCATCTTATCTCCATCCCACTCATCTCCACTCCTCGTATCTCCTTTCCTGTCTTAGATTTCCGACTCCACGCACATTTCTCCTCTTCTTTTTGTTCTTCTCTTTTTCTCTCCTTTACTCTACTCTCCACTCTTCTCTCATCTCGTTTTCCTTCTCTTTTCTCTTCTTTGCTTCATTTTCCTTATCTATCCTAGAATCTTTTTCCATTCTCCTCACTACATCTCCTGTCATCGTCTATCCTCTCTTTCTTCTCTCCTCTACTTTTCCTCTTCTCTTTTCGCTTTCTCTTTCTCCTGTCCTTTGTCACCTCTCGTTTTGTCTCACCTCTTTTCCTTTCGGTAGACTTATCAGCGATGAAATACTAGAAAACCTATTCTTTCTCTTTCAGAAAGAATTTTGTCACTTGCGATATAATAGTGATATTTTTAATACTTTTATACACTAATACTTGTGTATAACATGCAGTTACACCATTAATGCTGACGAAAAGGGTATGTAGGTATTAAAAATTTAACGCAAGGAATTTATAGAATTTCATTGTATAGGTACCTGATTTAGCTAACTACACATTAAAACAGGAACACTCTAATAATAAAAGCTTCTGATAGTTCATATACGGGGGGCATCCTGAAAAAAGCTCCAATGGTGTCTATACGCAGCACTAGTGGTCGGAGAGCGACACCCACACATGCAGGCAGGAAGAAGAAGCATGTAACTGTAATCTGGTACAGTTGCAATGCATACGTTTTAGGACAGTTCTAGGTTAAATATTGCAGCTCTCATACAGTTTCCCACCGACTGCGATGTAGCCTACATTGCACACACAGAATTTGGCACAGAGCCACCAGCGATCGTGTGAGTTGTGCAGATCGGATGTCATGAGTGATAGTATAGTCAGACGATGGTGCAGACAATTCATGGAAGGCCAATCGAATGTGCACAATCCCATACAGCTGAGTACACACGGGCCCTTTGCATCACTTCAAGTGAAAGATCTTGGACCACTCTCTGTACAGCCCTGGCCTTGAATGTACCGACTTTCATCTCTTTGTTTAACTGAAGAGGTTTTTGGCAGGGCAAGGATTTGACAGCTACACTGCGATAGAGATAGTTCCAGTCTCTGCTCTCAGACACATATACCATGGGCATACAAAATTTAGTGCCATGCTATGACAAATGCCAGAACAGCGGTGGTGATTATGCTGAAAATTAGGTTAGGACTCACTGTTACTAATGCAATAAATTACAACTGATATTCGTGTTTTATTTATGAATAATCGGTAGGGACCTTGATATTTTGTTATTTTTTTTCAAATTGGTGTATTTTGTTATTTTTTTTTACTATACGGTGTTATTTTTCCCAAAATTCGAATTTTCATTTTAGCGCATTTTCTGGCAAATATCTGAAATTATACCTTCATATTGTTTTTAAACTACTGTTTCAAATTGTAAGTCACATGGCTTACGCATCTTCATGAGAGTTTGGTATCTTGAAAGTTATTTTGGGAAAGTTATTTTCCATACACCTTTTTTAATTTGAAGGTAAGGATTTTAGATAATAGAATTTTCCCCATATATACTGAAGGGTGCATAATGACCATAAGTGGCGAAGCACCCAAAAAATTAAAATCAATCAATCTCACGTGACAGATACAGATATATATTATGGCACCAAAAATTGGCATTATCTTTTTTTGACTTGTTAGTGTTAAGTTTTCCAAATTTCGCGTTTTTGTTTTAGTACATTTATCTGCCAAATATACCGAAACTTAATACTCCATTGTGCTTTTAAACTATTATTTTAAATTGTAGGTCACATGGTCTACATATTTTCGTGACAGTTTGATATGTTGGAAAAGATTTTTGAGGTAGTAAAAGTAAAGTGCTCCCCTGCACTTTTCCATAAAGGTGTATACACCTTCATGGTGTATAGAGTTAGGGCCCCACACTTTCTTGATCCCAGCTGAAGGTGGGGGTGATATGATCAGCACCATGCTCCTGGCTACCTTTATCCCTCAAAGTTTCCTCAAGGTACCAGCTTCAAATGATGCTCGGTGGGCACCGGAGCAGTTTGAATAGGTGGAAAACATCCCATTTCTCCCCCACAGGGGATCGGCCCTGGGTCTCTCGGATAGTAGTCAGATGCCCTAATGACTGAGCTCCATTATTACTCACTCGATAAATGCCGATACTGTGCAATTAGCTTGGTAATTCAAAACATATCTCATGTGACAAATATGAAGATGTGGCTCCCGTGTGACAGTAGATACGCACTTGATCTCCTGTTAGAACCCTGCCACTTTGCTCTGTGATGCAATATATGATTTAATGTGGCTGTCTGAATTATTCCATGTACGTATAACTCTATAGTTTACTCTTGAGTAAAATGTTGGGAAACTTGCATGTTCTATGTACACCAACATGGCCTAGAAAAGACAAGAATGTTGGATTTCATGGAATTTTTCATTGTAACAGGACATTTAAAAAGAAATCGCTAAAAACGCCAACAATTTGCATTTTATGCCAAATTCGCGTTATTTCAATATTTCGAATGGGCAAAAAATGTGTCTAGACATCACTGCACATTCTTAAACATAACTTTGCAGCAATTATCATTTTTCACGGTTTTGGCCTACTAATTGGAAATTACTTTCTGGCGACCCCTCGTATAAATCAGTAGATGGAAAGTGAAAATTTAGCAGGGCTGGCAGAGAAAATTCAATTCTTGAAGAAAGCGATATGCTGTTATGATTGAATGATTCGAGCAAATATGATATTAAAATCTTTACGTCTTTATTATTAGTATTTTATTTCATAATATTGGACAGTAACCTTACTCAGTGAGAGATTAATGACCATCTCTCACGAGTTTAATCAGACAGGGCAGAGATTGGCGTTCATTACATTGCAATACTAGTGTTGCACTAAATTTGTGGTTGAGAGCATGCACTTGCCAATTCTTATAACGTTCATCAATGCAGATTTATATTTCACTATTTCGTGATATTATTCAATATACTGTATATCCCGTTTTGTTGGATCCTTCTTGATATCTAAAAATAGTGCAATGTCATTGTTAACTTGTGCAAAACCAGTAATAATCAGGATGATGAAAGAAAACCTTCGTAAGCACTGCTACATTAAATAAGGTGAAGTGAGCCAGAAGAGTAACAAAATTCCAGCAGCATATTTGCAGTCTAAAGCACTTCTTGCTTATGAATGCAATTTTTGTTGGATGTTGCAGTCCATGCAATTTCTGTCGCATGTTGTAGTGAGATACTTTGTCGGGTGGCAATATTCAACAAAAATAGTATGTATCAATGGAACCTATTTGTTTCCATGTTCCTTCAGTTTGACCAACAAAATGCCTTACTACGAAGTAACTATCGGACGGCACCACCTGCTCTTATCCCCTCCATCTGTTGACAAGTCCCTTTACTACTCCCATAAGGACAAGAAAAAATGATAATTCAATGCATTTTCCAAATAACATTTAGAGGCCTAACCTTTACTCCCAAGATGATACCATAAGGTATCATCAGAGTAAGGTAGTACTGACCCGATGATACCATATGGTATCATGGTGCTGATTACGAAATGAGTGTGCTTTTTGGACCTTCATACTCTTATGTTTGGGTGGAAACTCTGAAACAGGTCTGGAGCAAGCCTGGGAAATTCATATTGATGACCAACCTCCCCCCTCACCGCAACATATCCATACCACATTTCCGAACAGAGTTTCACATTTTGGCTCATTATTAAACTTGTATGGCACCCAGGAACATGAAACATATTTCAATCTCGTTGGGAACGTTCATGCCTTCTCCCCAAAATAGCAGAACAGGGGGCAAACTCCAGATTTTTATGTTCTTCCCATTGAAATTCGGGGGACGTGCCCCCAAGCACCCTTCCTCGGTCCAGTGTTCTGAACTGTACTAAAGGGTGATTCTAAAGGTAGGGTACAAATGAAAACCAGATACCTCCCATCATATAGAGACGAAAGTGCCCCTTCCAGTTTGCTGAGAGATGCCTCTGAGAGGAGCTAGACAACACCGAAAACATGTGAAAATGAACTTCACACCGCTGTACAGACAGTACCAGTGAAGATAGAAAGGCAGAACAAAAGAAGTCAAAAGGAACACCAAAGTCGCCCATCCGAAAAACACCAGGCAGCAGCTGCGCAACGCATGTGCATGGGATTCCACAAAGGAAATAGGAGTGTCCCATAAGACAAGTGAAGGGAAAGGGTAGCGATCGACAACGGTAGGGAAAAAAGAAGCAATGAAGCATGAAGTAACAATTGCACAGCGGGAAACAAACACCATGACTGAAGCAGTGCAGTCGAGAATAGTAGTGCGGGGTTGCAGAACCATGGGAGGACGATGTAGGATGAAGAAACACACCGAGAATGCAAGCCAAGTGGTCCGTGACACTCGACAGGCAACAGATGCGTACATGGTTTGGGGACACAGTGGGGAGACACTGCAGTAAGAACAAAGCACGGTGCAACAAAAGGGAGAGAGGACCGGATGGGGAATGGTACCTGCAAAGGAGACAACAAATGTGGGACGAGGGATTCCCCATAGCAGCACCGAGGGGATGTAACACAGAGGTCGTGCGCCAGCAGGACAAACACAGCAACTACAGGCACAGGAGGTTTATTGCCACGCAAAGGTGCACTTACAGATAGTAACAGTAAGTAGTACGTAGTCGTACCCCGGAATGACGTTTTTACAAAAGTTGCTCAAATTGATGACTACCACATGCAATGCAGGCATTGCAGTGTTGCAGTAAATTCTGGAGAACCCTGTCAAAAATCCCTGGCATGGTACACACCTCGGCCAATGCTGTAAGTATCCATGCTACCAATGTTTCCTGGTCAGGTACCGGGGTCTCGTAGATGAGTGTTTTCACATGGCCCCACAAGAAGAAATCCATTGGTGTGAGGTAAGGAACGGGTGGGCCAGGTGACGGGGCCCGCTCTGCCGATCCAGAGCTGTGGGTAGGTATGGTGCAAAAGGGTTCGCACTGTGCCATCAAAATGTGCAGGCACTCCATCCAATTGAAACCACATGCAATGTCACACATTGAATGGTACATCTTCTAGCAGCTCTGGAAGGACTGATGCAGGAAATGTGCGATAGATGTGGCCCTTTAAATGTGGTGGCAGCAGGTATGGACCGATAATCTGTTCATCGATGATACCTGCCCAGATATTCACTGCAAACTGGGTCTGATGGTGCACCTCGACTGCTGCATGTGGATTTTCATAATCCCACACATGGCTGTTTCGGCAATTGAAGATGCCCTCACGGGTGAATTATGCTTTGTCCGGGAAAAGCACATGGTGCAAAATACAGGGATCATTGGAACAAAACTGCAACAGTCGTTGACAGAATTCCACACGTCGTGGGTAATCCCCAGCCAGCAACGCATGGACTTGCTGTGGACGATAGGGATACAGCAGATCATCATGAAGGACATGCAACACTGTCGACTGTGATACTCCCACTGCATGTGCAATGCTACGGGTGCTAGTGGACGGTGTGTTGTCCACGTGAGCAAGTACGTCCTCCTCGACCCCTGGGGTGCGCACATGTCTTGGGTGACCGACATGGCCTGCACATAACACACCCGATTCACCAAGGGTACGGTGCACGTTCGAAAACAACCTGCTGTCGGGGTGTCGCCTGTCCGGATACCGTTCGCGATACAGGCATGCAGCTGCTCCACCATTGCCATCTGCAAGGCCGTAGACAAAATACATGTCCCTCAGTTCTACAAATGTGTAGCATTCCATGGTATGGTGAGGACAGTGCCAATTATGTAATCCAGTGCACAGGTGGCACACACACACACACACACACACACACACACACACTGGTCACAACGACTTTGAAACAACGTACTCAACTGTTGTATGTCAAGCACACCACAACCGCACCAGCTCTTTCACTGACACGCTCCCTGAGGCTGCACTTCCAATCTGGCACTGTGTACGCAGTACAGACGCCTGCAGCCCACACGTCTGCATGGTGCTGTGGCACAATCAGCTGAAGCTCCCGAGCCACCCGTGCCTGTGCTCTTCACTACCTGACCACTGCCATCAGGTGGGGCCATGTACTCTGGGGGCTTGTCATCGTGGAACACATGTAGAGTCCTTCATTCTTGCCCCATTCACCCACAACACGTACTTCGTCCGTCTTGCTTGAGCCGATGGGGAGCACTACGTATGATTGTGTGGTGTTTGTGTACACCAATGTGGGATGACCCAGGAGTTGAACAGACGTGCATACCCCCACGTAGCTTGATTCCACAGCTGTCCCATGCATTGTGTCTGTCCAGCCTTTCTCGGCCCAGTCTCACACGCACACGGCAGTGTGCAGATGCTGTGGTGTGAGGCCACGGTTGGTTTCAGAGCGGAAGGCTGCGGCCGAAAAGGGACTCAAGTTGTTCGGCTGGGGTTGGGCTCGGAAGCAAGCAGCCGCATCAGGTCTCGAGATGGTGGACCTGGTGATCGGGCTGGACACTTTCCGACCTCGTCCATTGGTGTCGTCCACCATATGGAGTGGTGGGGTCCATACAACACTCCAGCAGCCTTTTGCCCCCTCCCACCCAGCAATGTGCCTCCGGCTTCATTTCTAAGAGGCTGATTGGGCCCCATCACAGCGTTTGTAACGTCTGTATGGGGTACGTGGTCCTATCTGTACATTCACCTTTCATTGGCAATAACCTTCTGTGCCCGTAGTTGCTGTGTTTGTCCTGCTGGTGCATGACCTCTGTGTGACATCCCCTTGGTGCTGCTATGGGGAATCCCTCGTTCCGCATTTGTTGTCTCCTTGGCAGGTACCATTCCCCATCTGGTCCTCTTTCTCTTTTGTTGCACCGTGCTTTGTTCTTGCTGGAGTGTGTTTGGGGACTCCCCATGCGCTGTACCGCCAACGCCGCCATTTCTGCCCCAAACCATGTACGCGTCTGTTGCCTGTCGAGTGTCACAGACCACTGCCATTAGTGTGTTTCTTCGTCCTACGTCATCCTCCCGTGGTTCTGCAACCCCGCACTACTTTTCTCGACTGCACTGCTTCAGTCATGGTGTTTGTTTCAAGCTCTGCAATTGTTACTTCATGCTTCATTGCTTCTTTTGTTCCAACCCTTGTCGATCGCTACCCTTTCCCTTCACTTGTCTTATGGGACACTACTTTTCCTTTGTGGAACCCCATGCACATGTGTTGCGCAGCTGCCACCTGGTGTTTTTCGGATGGACGACTTTGGTGTTCATTTCGACTTCTTTTGTTCCGCCTTTCTATCTTCACTGGTACTGGATGTACAGCGGTGTGAAGTTCATTTCACACGTTTTCGGCATTGTCTAGCTCCTCATGGAGGCATCTCTCGGCAAAGTGGAAGGGGCACTTTCGTCTCTATTTCATGGGAGTTGTCTGTGGTTTTTGTTTGTACCCTACCTTTAGAATCATATATACAAATAAAAAAAGAGAGAAAAGTCAATGAAGACGAAATTCCCTGAGATTTCCCTGACTTTTTCTGACACCTCAAATTCCCTGACTTTTCCCAGTTTTCCAGGTGTGTCGCCACCCTGTATAAATTATATACTTAGAGTTTTCTTTTTTTAATATCAACTGATTTATATTGTGATTTAAATCATGTTTAAATCAACCTGATTTAAATCAATCCACTCTGCCTATGATGGATAATGTTACAACACATTTATTGTGATTGCAAGGTTACTTATTTTCTTTAATTTCTCACATATGGCTCATAGTTTGTTTACAATTATTGTATGTATATATTTAAAGTGGCCGCGGTGGCTCAGTCGATAACGTGTTTGACTACCATGCTAAAGGTCCCGGGTTCGATCCCCGGCCGGTTCAAATCCGGGAACTTTTCTAACGTTGGAAGCGGTCCCGGCATCCACCCAGCGTCGAATAACATGGATACCTGGGGGAAACCCTGAGGGGTAAAGGTGGTCAGGAACGTGATGCTGATCACATCACCCCCACTCATGACCGGATCAAGAAAGTGTGGAGCATTGCCCCCACACCCCCTATACGCCTTCCTGGTGTGGTGCTAAGCACAGGGGAGCACTTTACCTTTTTTTTACCTATATATTTAAAGTAGAAATATGTAGTTTTTTGTGTGTATAGTTTTTTTTTATGCACTACCATGTCAGCAATATACTCGAGAACAAAAAGTTTTACAACAATACCCTCTGTCCTCTACATTCCATGCATAAACAACTGAAATTATGAACTGCATGCTTAAGATGACTGGGTGTGGAAATAAACATGTAAAGAGATTTTAAATGTTAACTCACCTTCCGACATACTACAGCATCTTCCCATGATGACTTCTTCCTTTTCCAAGGTCCAAATTCTGTCCAAGCCTCTTCCAATGCCAAAGCGTAAACTGGCATTTTATCAGGATTTTTTATGTTTTTCATCTGAGAAAGAAAATCCAATTTCAATCATGTACTATATCTTCAGGAATTAAAAAGTATCTAATATTTCTTTCTCTTTTTAAACAGAATGCTCATGAGATCAATCAACTTATGAAATAAATAAAACAATCTGTTATTATATGACCTAATACACTTCTCCACAAGTTTTTCATGTCCACTGATATGTACTGACTTGAGGCAAATAGTAGGCATTACTCATAGGAATGCAACTTCTTATTTTCTTTTATTTTATAGAACTAGTCAATATATGAAAGTGAACAAAAATATCATGTTAGCAGAAATCATAATATATAGTTCAATGGAAGGAAAATGTGGAGGAAAAGAGTCTAAAGTTATGCAGGTTAAATACAACATTGGGAGTTAGGTCTGTGGAAGGCACAGTGAAAACTTTAGGCTCAATATATCATTTTTAAGTACACGATTACCTCCTCCTTGATGTAATTCCCTCAAGTAGAAAAAGAGAGAATATTTTCAGGAACCCACTTTCACAGCAACATTCAACATTTCAAAAGATTATGTCACTTCCCAGCAAAATAAATTAAGACCATTTTTATATTATTATTTGCTGTTGTTCAATTGAGCCCCAGTGGCCAGGATAAGAGGTCCTGTTTGGGCAATTGGATTATCATCTGTCTACACAATGTATGGGAGGAAACTTTTCACTGTATATTTGGCCTAACATTGTGGTGTACTATTATGCCTCCCATTATAGTGTTGTTGTCAGTTAGAATGGCACTGACCTAGGGTTTGATGTGTTAAATGTGGCTTTAAGTTATTGATTCTTTTGTTTTGTTTTTTTAAACTTACTCCCTAGCCATTTCAAATCTTTGTTCCACAGCTTTCATTTCTCTGCCTAGTGTTTTAAGATGCCCATTTTTAATTTTAAAATACAGCTTTCAATACAGTGGAATTCTCAGCTAGAAATAAAAAGTAGTTTCCGAAAAGCGGACTTTCTTGATTTCCCATAACTGAGAGTAGTTTTGCATATTATTTGTAAATAGAATCTAATATTCTAATATAGATTCCAAACTTTGTCTTTGGCATAAAAACATGCACATAATACAATAATATATGTGTAGTGGTTAAGTGATGAGGGCCACAGGGGGCAGGGGGAGGGTTGGGTGGGAGTTGTAAAGGGAGGGTTAGCTTGGGGATCAGGAAGGAGATGGGTTTGGTTGGGGGAGTTACTGTGTGGCATTGTCAGGCCAGGAGGTGTGGTTACACTTGTTGCTGATATGTAAGTTCTCTCCCATCTTTTGCATACTGAGGTGTTGGCAGATTGAGGTAAGAGATGGATCATTGCTACCAGGAAGCAGTCATTGAAAGGGATGTTGTCATGGATGGTATGGATGGCAACAGTGAAGTCCAGGTTGTGGGTGGAGCAGCGGTGATTATTGATTCTGAGATTGAGGGCAGTTCATGTTTCTCCCAGGTAAAAGTCACCACAGATGTTGCAGATGAGGTTGTAGATTATGTTTGAGATGAGGCAGGACCCTTTGGGGGTGGAGGGTGAATTTGCCAGTGGTGGTGTGAATCTGGAGGGTGTGAGAGGTGATGAGAATTAGGCAGGTTTTTCACCTAGGATGGTTACATTTGTGGGCAGGGGAATGTTGGTTGTATGATGAAGACCAGGACGTTTTGGAGGTTTGGGGGGCATTTGAAAATAACTCTGGGCTTGTTGGGAAAGGTGTTTCTGGTTTCGAGATCACTGTGGAGAATAGGGAGAATAGTGCCTGATTTTGTTGAAGTGGGGGTGATATTGCGTGATGAGTGCGGGAGGGTTGGTGGCAGGTTTCTTGGTGGTGGTGTATGAGGCAGCTCAGGATATTTGTTTGGTGACCAGGGTGGAGGGATATCCATGGCTGACCAGTAGGTGGTGGTTGTAGTTCTGTGGGGAGGTGGGTGAAGTGTTATGGTGTTGTCTCCTGAGGGTCAGGGAGAATGGAATGGATTTGTTGGTGTGGAATGGGTGGGAGCTGGAGAAGTGTAGGTTGGTGGGTTTGATCTGGTTTGATGTTTTCAAATGACCTTTCTCAATGTGCACGTCCACATCCAGGAAGGTGATTTGGTTGGAGGAGTGGGTCCACATGAACTTTATGGAATAGAAGTTATTAATTTGGTCGAGAAAAGCTGATACAGATGGTTCTCCATGCGTCCAGAGCACGATGTGGTCAATGAAATGGAGCCAAAGGAGGGGTTTGAGGAGTTAGGTCTCCAAGGACTCCTGTTCAAGTTTGCCCATGAAAAGATTGATGTAGGATGGGGCCATTCTGGTACCCATGGCTGTACCTTAGATCTGTAGGAAATGTTGGACTTCAAAGGTGAAATTGTTACATGTGAGGACAAGGTGAGCTAGGTTTGTCAGGAAGTTGGTGCTGAGGTTGTGGGGTTTGGGTCTGCTGTTGAGGTAAATTCCATGGAGTGGAGGCCATGAGAGTGAGGTATGTAGATGTAAAGGGAAGTGACATCAATGATAGCAAGGATGGTGTTTGGAGGCAACAGTGGAAGGGTGTTGATTTTCTGCATGAAGTGGTTGGTGTCACGAAGGTAGGAGGGCAGAGCTTTTACAAAAATCTGGAGGTGGAAGGCAACAAAGGCTGAGATTCTTTCGGTGGGTGAGTTGTAGCTGGACTCAATGGATTTGGCTGGGTTGCCAGGTTTGTGATACTAGGCAGTAGCCATGCTCATTCCAGACAACCCCTGCAACCCTGCCTCTTACTTACTGGGGGAGAGTTGGGTGGTAGTGATAAAGGGATGGTTGGAAAGTTTGGGATTAGAGATGGGTTTGATTGGTGAAGTAAGTGGGTGGTCTTGTTCAGGCCAGTGGTTGTGGTTGCACTCATGGCTGATATGTAGGCCCTCTCCCATCTTTTCCTTAGTGGATGATCACTACCAAGAAGCAGTCGTTGAAAGGGATGTTGTGTTGGTTGATATGGATGGCAACAGTGAAGTCCAGGGGTTGTGGGTGGAGGAGCAGTGGTTGTTGGTTAATCCTAAACAGGTTTTGGATTAATGTTACACACAAATGAATCATGCCAAAGTGTTTCTCTCGAAATTCTAGTCCATTTTCATGTACTGTATGTCCACCTTTACATTTAAAATGCTGAAGTTAAATCCAAGATGTGCACCATTTTGGTCACATACATTATCTGGTGTTCCCCCCTTCCTTGTATCATGTTTGGGTCTGCTTTATTTCTCTTTCACCACCTGTCAATGTTTTAGATGGGTGTTACCATACTTATGGACCACCCAGTATAACTAATAACCCATGGCTCAACAGCAATCGAAGGACCTTGGTCCACCTCCCAACTGCCAGTCTCCCTCCCACAATCCTACCTAGAGGTGTGGAGATCTTAACTGGTAATGGGGTGATGTGAGGTCAGCAAGTCGAACTACCAGTCATTATAGGAGAATTCCGAAACCAGGTTACGCTACTCACTCGTAGCTCCCCAATTTCCTCAGGATGGTGGGTTGCCACTGGTCCTATACACAGGTTGAGATCCCAGAGACTGAACCCAGGCAAACTCGAACCCATGCCATCCTGCAGTCGGAGCCCAAAGCACACCACCTTGAACCGCATGGCCAGGGAGGAGGACACCTGGTATAACTACTTTTTTTAAATCGTCAGTTTGCTTTGGATCTAATAGTTAATGTATGGGTTGATGAATGGAGTTATAATTTCCTAAACATATTCACCATTAAAAATAAAGAAAATATTAATAATAACATTCACAGCCTATATATTGCTGTAAAAGGATTTGCTATTTGTAACATGAACTTCTTGCTATCAGAATTAGAAGTAGGGTATTTCCCTATCAAATCAACAAAGTCATCAATTTTTTTTATTCATTTGAAATTTGGGATACTGAAAGGGCCACTTGAGGTAGGAAAATATGCAAAGTTGTAGATCCATATCTTTTGTGTTTCCAAACTTACAGGGGTACAGAATATGTCATTTTGACCATTTTTTCAACATCTTGTAAATTTTAAATTGCAATATTTCGGAATCCAGGGCACCTATATAAATGATTCAGACGGCATTTGAAAGATCTTGCAAAGCTCTTTCACACGAGATATACCATGTCTATGTCAGGGTAAAAAGAAGAAAAACAATTGAAGGTTTCATTTGATTTGAGATGTTGTTAAACTGATTTGGTAGCCTGTGAAATAATTAATGTTGTGTAAGTGAGTCTAACAGTTGCAGTGTGGAGAGTTTCCTTGCTCCATGTTTTATATCCAGGCACTCTGAGAAAGAGTTCATGAAGTGAGATGCTTCATCTGAAGTTTTTATTGATGATGTTATAAAGAAATTTCATGTCTCCAATGTATCACCATGATTCTCAGGTATTAACCTGTAAATTTTCAAGTATCTGTCTTGGATAGGTGTCTCAGGGTTGGTACTTGTATCGAATGATAGTCAGGAAAAAGCTGAGAACACTGTCAATCTTGGAGGTATGAGAATGGATAGCCATGTTACAGATGGGTGAACAGTATTCTAGAATTGGGGACACAAATATTTTGTAGTAAATAAGATGTGTGCTTTCAGGTTATTTATTTCTGTGAATTTGTACAGTAGACCTAGCACAGTCTCTTTTGTGATGACTCCGATGCAGTTGTGTCGTGTAGAGTAAATCATTGGGTTTTCACACCCAGCCTAAATTCAGAGAAAATTTAACCCCCCTCCAAGACCAGGGGGGGGATACAAACACATTGAAAACCAATTTGTTGATCACAAACACAGAGAAGAAAATGGTAAATGTAGACAACTGATTAACTGAGCATACAAAAAGGTGAAATTTGAGCCAAGAATTGAAGCTATGACTTCCGTTTTTAGAGTGCCCTACACTAGCCAAGTAACAAAATTATCTTGGTATTTGTCTAGAGTTTCTGAGGACAAAAATAGTAAGCAAATTTAATGAACATTAAGAGCTGAAACTTTTCAAGTTGATGCTACCAACAACTATCAACTATTCTGTGTCAATACTCGTAAAAACATATCACTGTATACTAAGTTTTAAACAAGGCTACAAAAACCTATGCTGATCGATTTGATTAATGTCATTCAAAAGACAGAAGATGACAGAACACAGGAAAGACCTACAAAGTGGCAAGCGGCGTTCATCAAATGTATCACTCCACCACCCATCAGGAGTGACTGAAGGAGGCCACGGATAACCTCAGAATGTCGAGCCACGAAATTTTCACCCACGACATCCCAAATCTGAATCATTGATACATCAACCACTAATTCAGAAAGAACACATGTTGACCACATGTCACCCCATTACCGGGTGAAGAACTCCACACCTCTAGGTAGGATTGTGGGAGGGAGACTGGCAGTCGGGAGATAGGCCAAGACCCTTCGACATCTGTCACACCATGGGTTATTATTTGTATAAAAATAAAATAAACCTTGGACATCTTTTCTGCGAATGTTTAAAGGATTTCTCTGCTTTTTAAATAAACCTTTTCTCCTTTATTGTATAAATATAATTGATATTTTAGTTATACAACTTTGAACGGTATAGAACTGTTCTAGTGAAGTCAGAATATATTTAATTAATAAATTTTAGAGTACAAGGAAAAATAATAAACTAAAGTAAAACAAGAAATATGAATAATTATAATAAATCATGTTTTATGAAAAATACGAACCTGGGACTTTGTACTGTGCTAGCCAGTCCACCAGAATGCCCACTGAAAATCCATTTACAAAACACAGGCCAATTTTAATTTACTGTGAATTATTATAGTTTACACTTAACACCTCCCCCGCCCTTCTCCTTGCCCGTCAATGCCCTCAAAAACAGGGAAACATTACTAAGGTAAACAATACATTTTTTTTTTGTTTAAATTATTGAAATGCCTTACTTCTCTCCTCATTGGTAATTACATTGCATGTTCCTAAGAATTAACCTCCACCATTTCCACTAACCATGGTATCGACGAATATGTTTGATTCTTTTTTTAAAATTTCAATAGATATTTGTAATTTCACAGCAGCTTCGTAAGTAAGTCTCTGGCAATGCTCAAACTTCATGATGCAAATTGCAATTAGCAAGCCGGCCCCTGTGATGGAGTGGTTAGCACCTCGTGCTACAACGCCAGGGGTCCCAGATTCGAATTCTAGCCTGGGCATGGATGTTTGTAAGTGTCCATTCATCAATTTCATCATATCCTCACTCATCCCCATTTTCGCAAATTAGCCAAAAGTGGCACAAAAAGTGAAATACAATAAAGCAAATCAATCAATCAAGCAATTGGCGAAACTTAAAATTATTGTTTTAAAATTTACCTGTAGGAGTTTATAACAATTAAAATTTCTTTTCATTATCCATACTCACTTACATGTGTGCCAAGATAAATATTAGTTTCTACTAGCAGTGTCTTTGTCTTCTTTCTTTTTGACTTGTCTACATTATCTGAAGGAATAAGCAAGAATTTTAAATGTCGATGTTAAGTGTAAATCTGCTCATTTTGGTGACATAGTGTTTTAAATCATAAAGCCCCTTTCGCCATACAAGGCTTTGGGTTTGGCTTCAGCCTATTTGTAATGTTGTTGATGAAGTTTGCACCCTTACTTTTTGGCGAAATGTATTGGAAATTAAAGATAGGCTATTAGGCTAAAACATCGAAGATCTTAAGAATTACTATAACAATACATGCAAACATGTAGATTCCTAATCTACAGCAAAATTGGGCAGGAATGGCCAAACCTGCAAGTTGTATAGTGATACATGCAGGTTTTTTTAGTTTTTTTAACATTTTTAACATGAGAATATGTTTATTGTGCAAGTTTTTTTAGTGAACGACGAGCTTTTTATATACCTCTAGGGCGAGGATATAATATTTTAAATATATCCACACCAACCCTGGTCCACAATCCTTTTATTACATTTTGACGGGGTACTATGCTAAGTACCTAATTTTTTGATATGAACCTGAAGAAGGGGATAGTTAATCTCAGAAATGTCGTTCTACAGAAAGAAAAATAGGAACAACATACTTGCATACGTAAGTACAATCTTTTTTTATATTCTATTTATGTAGTAAGTAATGGTGATGCACTGAATCAAAGGCTCTGGGCAAATCAAAATACACAACATCCAACTGACTGCAATTAGTTATGGCATTTATAGCATAGGATTGCAAAGTAGAGATTGGTAAGGCATGAAGAATTTGGAAGAAAGCCATGCTGTGCTGAGTTTATGTAAGGGGATGTGAATTCCAGAAGCCTATTTTTAAGAATTTTTCACAGATAATGGCAAGTGTGGTGAGGAGAGAAATGGGCCTGTAACACATAGTATCATTTGCATTGCCAGGTTAAAAAATAGGAGTGATATTTGGTTTTGTTAATTGAGTGAAAAAGTCAGTGCTTTCAGAGAAGCTCCTATTGCAAAACCCAGCAAGAGGAGGAGCTAATGATTGAGCTGTTTTTTGAAGGATAATAGTAGGAATATTGTCTGGTCCAGATGCTCGGTGGGAAGAACACAAACACATACCTACATGCCCTCTCCTTCCTCACTAACTCTCTTCCAGCTATCTGAATCTGCTGTGTGCTCTGTCTTTCAACACTTTGATATTTTTCTTGTTACATATTTAGTTCCTCAAGCACGGAGCATACGGAAAGTTGGGGAGAATGTCTGTCCCCACTGGCATGGTTCCCACTGCATCTGACTCATATGTTTGCCGAGGTCGGAAGGGAACCAAGAGAATTCAACATTGTTTCAACAATGCTTCACGGGAGGTATACCAAAATGGATTTAACTTTAAATGTATAAACTAACCATGGTTAAATGCTTGATATTACTTCAATTAGAAGCAGCGAAGTTAAAGATAAAAGAGGAATGTCTGGCAACCCTAGATCCGCAGCAGCCAACACCTTCCTGGCACATTGGTCAAACTCGATAATAATGTTAAAGCATACACATAATACTTTGCGTTGGGATTGAAAGAAAAAAGTGACCTTTTCCTTTGAATGAGTTGCTTGATATGCTTTTCAAAATGTGAGCAGATATCGTGATCATGATAATGAGTAATATTCTTGAATGCATTTGCAATTGCAAATACCGTCCTACGAATTTCCTACAAATGATTCTTTAGTGAAATAAAAATAATAATAATAACAAAAATATGACATTCTGCGGACTAAAATATACAGCTTATTGCAAAGTATGGTTGCATGCAGTTAACCAACCATTGTGCGGTCAGGGGGCATTGCCCCTTAGATGGAAATAAATTACAGGGAAGGGAAAGCAGGCAAGAGGGGGCAAACATTGAAGTAAGAAGTAGGAATAACAAAATCTAAGAGTAGTTTGACGAAAATGGATATTTAAGATGTAATTAGTTTTAGGTAAAACTGATGTCGAATATCAACTGTCGTCTTTAAATCATACGACTGTCTCTTTCATGAGACTACATGCTACATGATTTGTACCAGTCCCTGAATGACGACAAACTCATGCAGGAACAAGCTTCCAAATGTATACAAGAATTTCTATCTTTCTCTTCATCGCTTTTAATTATATATGATATCTGCTATTTCCAGTGGCGTAGCATGAGCATTTCGGATGGGAAGGAAGGAAGTTAGAAGGAAGGGTAGGCCTTTTTTTTTAAATTTTTTTGCTTAAGAGTTTACTTATGGAATTAGCCAACATATGTATTGTCTATTTAAAATCACAATCTCATTGTGTTTATTACATTAAGTCAGCCGGGTTCCGATAAAACATGATCCATGCTTGTTTTATGTTGAAAATAAGATGCCTCAGTGTGCAATAAATGCTTGGAGCACTGGTGTTTTATACCATTTTTAATTACATTGCTCAAGTCAGAAACACCGCACACCATTCGGAGTATTTTCCTCCACACGTAACACATGTGTAGCAAAACAGTATTTTATAATCAAGGAAACCTTTCGGCATGACGCAAGTAATTAAAAAACCTACCTCAATCACAAGCGCCTTTAGAACAACAGTAGACTTCAATGTTGTGGATGATACAACTATTGAATGATTTGGTTTATTTTACTTCGCTTTCTATCACTTTTGGCTAATCGCAAATATGAATATGAGTGATGATATTGATGAAGTTGATGAAAAGACACTCTCAAAGAACAAACATGCGTAGGCTCGGGATTCGAACCGGAAACCTCTTGCGCTGTGCAAAACACACTGACACGAAGGGGGGGGTGGATGATCCAACAATCGTACACTCTACTGACATAACAGTGCCTATTAGTAGTAATTCAGAGTTTCAGACCACTGTTTATTGTATCTTGAGAATGCTGATAAACATTTTAAAATAATTTTGTCAAGAGATCATACAATGTTAAGAGTTTTGAAACGAATACTAAACATTTCCACTGGCACAATATTAGGCAGTTAGATACTAACGAAAAAATATTTTTTTAAATAAATAGTTTTGTGGGTTAGGTGGTAGAGCAGCCACAGGCTGAACTTCTACCACAAGGACTTTATCAACTTGTTTGACAAAAACTTTTTTGTTCTTTTAGTTTTTAATGCACTTCACTGTTCTTGCGATAAATTACACGATGCAGTGGTCATTAAAGAAAGATACGTCAGTCAATATTGCTTATTGTAGCATCACACAGCATGAGCAGAGGCACGAGCACGAAAAACCGGGTAGGAATTCTACTTCTCTCGTCTGCATCGGAAGTACAGCACCTTGAATCGGAAGGCAGGAAAGGTCACATGGCCCCTAGAACCAATCAGGTCTCCGTACGCCCACGTATGGCGAGAGCATTTCGCCCGTGCTATAGAGATCCAAGCCACAAGCTTTCCCTCCTTCTCTCTGCCTACAGGCAGGCATGGTCCTGTACGCCAAACCTAGCCGGCATCCGGCAAGCAAATACATTAGAGAAATGCTACAAGGAGAGCTGTTAGTTGAACGTTGTAGACGGATCGCGAAAAATAGCTGTTATAATGCCATTATGCTCAAACATGTATATAATTAGTCACGTTTTACTTTATATTTACAGCATTTACGCATTTTTAAATTTTTTAATCAGGGAACGCCGGGCGTATGGGCGTATTAGGACGCTACGCTACTGACTATTTCATATGTAATATCTGAGTGTGTGGTAGTACAGTCACGGACACTTCTGTGTTGTAATGGTCTAATTTACTTTCAATAGAATTGCTACAATGTAGAAGTGTCCGAGATTGTACATGATTGCACTTACATGCAGACTTCAAATTTGCGTATTTTGTTTTCTGGTAGGCATTTCTTGATTTTTCATTACATTGCTTTGCCTTTAAATAGAATTGTGTATGCATGCTTACTGATTTTTATCTGATACTACAGACACTGACACTCTTTCCCCCAAGGGCATCTGCAGGGAGGGCAAATAAGGGTAATTTTTTGTTTCAAATTCAAAATTTAAACTAATAAGTCAATCTAAATTATCAATTTTTACCTAAAATTTGGTAATTTATTTTTTGCAGTACGCTCGTACCATTATGTATTTGTTGGAGTCACTATTACTGGCACAATGTTAAAAGTAAATAATATTTTGGGAGGTCTCCGCGATGGCGCAGTTGTTGCATCATTTTGTTGTAATCAAGGGGTCCCAGGTTCGATATTCGGTGGAGGCACATAGTGTTTCAGATCCCATTTTAAACTGTAGGTACAGTTCCGATTAGCCTTACTGTGCATAAAAGTGGACTTAAGAACAACAATAATAATAATAATAATAATAATAATAATAATAATAATATAATATTTTGTAAGTGTTTACGACCTGTTAAACTGATATTGTTTTCGGTTTGAGAAAAACATAGATAGTAACAACTTTGTACCTCATTTTGACCACAGCAGAATTTATACATATTACTTATTAATTGTCACTTATCAATTGTTAACAAATACCAGACATGTAGGCGGGCACCCTCCTTGATTTCAAATTTTATAAAATAAAAATACATTCATAAAATTTTCCTGCTCATTTTGCTTGCAATATCTGCTTCTCTTACAGTTTAGAGCCGAAGCTAGGGGCAGCTGGAGTTGGGCCTGGTAGCCGAATGATCTAATTGAAAAAAATGTAAAAGAGAATGCAATGGTGCCCTGTGAAATCGTTTGTGCATTGTAAATTACGAGAGAGAGAAGTAGGGCCTTTATGTACTTTAGACTGTTGCTGCTAAACAGTTTTGTCTTAAATCAATTAACGATTGTTTTGAGGAAAAGGAGAGCGCACATTTCACAGACAATTTATACTATTTTTGCTGTTGGTTTGTTATGAGGCAGACAAATTGATTATGTAATATATTTAAATAATATGTTATACATATAGGATGTATGTATGTGTGCGTGCGTGCGTGCATGCATGCGTGCGTGCGTGCATTCAAGTGTCAACATCTTACATATTTTCTTATTTTATGTCGCTCCATGTTGCATATGTGTAAAGCATATTATGTTGTACATCAAAGTTATACATGTCATATGTACAATCAACAGCAAATGAATTAGGATAATAAAGATATTCTCGACGAAAAATGAGTTGGCAATGCTGCGAACACCGAGGCAATCTTGATAAGACGCTTGAGGAGCATCGAGCAAACTTTCCTGAAAAGCACAACTCAACTCCAGTATCGAAGGTCATGCTACACGTGGATTGGCAACTTTCGGGAGCATGCTGTCTGTCTACACAATTCTCCCCAAATGCCTGTTTGAAGATGAACCTTCTGCACGCATTTTATTTTTCAAATGTAGTTCTGACGTTATGGTCATTTTACAATTATTTGTATTTGTTCTTATTTTGCTTTGTTCTTATTTCAACTTTACAATTAATCGAAACTATGAAGATGGATGATAATGAGATTAAATTGACGAAGAGACACTTGAAAAAGAGATTGCCAGAACAGGACTCGAACCCGGAACCTAAAGCAGATAAGGTGGGGACACCGTCAATAACTCCCAGCCATGAACTGGAGTATAAAATTTGTAATTGCTCAAAAGTATTTTTTGTTCTGTTGATGACTAATACCTGCTTTCGGACACTTAATTTATAAGTGACACACTTAGTTCGGTGGGGACAAGCCACGTATTGTTTGAGAGGAGGGACACATCTCGTTCATATACTAGATACAATCATGGACTAGACTTGAAATGTGACGTGCTAAACAATACTTTCGGAGATCAGTTGGACATAGCAATTTTGATATAAAAGTTACATTTTCTCTACTTATTCATTATGCCTCATAGATAATCTCGCAACAACGCAAAATGTTTTAATTGACTCGAATTCACAATGACTAATATATACTGGACCTACATATTTTAAATGCAAAATCTAGGTGAGGAAAATATGCCTCAACACGAAATGAAAATGCAATATTCATTCAATACACTAAAAAAGCTAACCAAAGCAGACTTTTAACAACATTACACACGTAACGTTTCCATCCTCTAACAGGGTTTTTGTTGGAGTAAGATTCACATGGCGTAACAGGATTATCATTCTCTACAAAGCAATAGCTATAAACATGAGATAAACCTGAAGTGAGGGGTTAGAATTCACCACAAGAGAAGTGCAGCAGGTAAAACAAAACACATATGTAAGGAAGAGGTGTGTAAGTGTAAGTTTCTATGTGAAAATTGACTGAGTGGTAGCACTAGACAATTTTACGTCAGGGATCCTAGGTTCGAATACCGGTCTGGGCATTGGTGTTGTTTCTGAATGTTCTATTTATTTTATCTTCACTCATATATGTCGTCGCGATAGCCCAAAAGTGGAAGAAAAGCGACGCTAAATAAAAATAAAAGATATATGTGAAAATTAGAAGGTTAATTAAGAGCTGATAGGTAAAATATACTCTATGAGCGATGTTCGATAGAAGTTCTGTTAAGATGTCAAACCTGTAAGAAGCAAATAGCGAAGTTGTGTGAAGGATTGAAGATAAGCTTCGATAACATCATCACCTGGATTCAGTGGCGTGCCCAAGGGGGGGTTGGTGGGGGTTATAACCCCCCTTTGGCCCAGTATTCCTAAAAAAAAAAGAATGTAAAATTTCGGAAAATATGACAAAATGAGGGTTGACTACCAAGAAAAAAGTATACATAACCCCTCCCTTTCGACAATCCTGGGCACGCCACTGCCTGGTATGTCTCGAGCTGAACCAGTAAATGGGCGATGTTTAATCCCCAAGGCCATTCTGCAAAACGAATGCCAAAAGAGGTTCGTGTGTGGATTTGGTCAGCATGAAATTGTTGGGTGATGATAAGTGAATGGTATTTTTTCTGTTTTCGTTATTTTACGTTGCTTTCCTACCTCTGGATCTTGAAAGACGAATAAATTAATATGGTGAACTGATAAACACAAAAAAGCCAACCCCGTGGCTAATTGATTAGCGCACGCGCTTCGAAATAAGGTGAGGATGTGTCATTGTCTGCATCCCACTTCCATCTATCACATCTTCAACCTTCATCATCGCGATTATCCGAGACTGGTAGAACAGTGACGTGAAATAACAAAAATATCACCCTCGGTGTCGATTTCAAAGTTTGAAGTATTGCTGTTTCTGCATTCAATAGCGGCTCTAGATTGTGACAGTGATGTGAAATGCTTCTGATTTTATAAGAAATAGTAAAACGAGAAGAGCGATAGATATTCCTCTATTTTCAATTTTCACTAAAACTATTTTCCCCGACTGTGGTGATAATGAATTCTATGTAGTATGAGAAATATACTTTAAATTAATTTATACTAATTGATGCATATGCAACTGATTAAGAGAGCCTCCACGATGGCGCAAGGAAATCGTCGCCGCATTGTAATCAAGGAGTTCTCGGTTCGATGCCCGGTGGAGGCACATAGTGATTCGGATTCTAGTTTCAACTGTAGATCTCGTCCCGGTTTGCCTATTTGTGCATAAAACTAAGACTCAAAATGATTAAGGACTTTTCGAAATATTCTGTCTGTATCGGAATGGTAACATTCTTCAGAATGAAAATGAATTCATAAAGCAATAATACGCACATCACCTCTAATTACCCACTGCCATTCAACACGCTACTATTCGTAAATTCAGAATTATTATTTTAGGGTTCAAATTCTGGCATCTGAAAGAGGGACACTTGGCCCCAAAAGTTTCAGGTTTTTTTAACATTTACTAGTTAAGGATATTTTTGTTAAGCTCCTGGGACCTGAGGAACAAACATATAGATATTTTAAAATGATTTCTCAAATTAAATGTAGAAATTATGCAGCACACTAGCCCAGGGACGCTATAGCTTATTCATGGAATGGGAAAATTGTCATTTCCGCCCCCCCCCTCCCCTCGCCAAGCTGTATATTCGATTGACTTAGATTCGAGTGTTAATATTGGTTATGATTATTGGTAAGGTGATAAGGGGTTACATCATTCATTGAAATTTACGTAACTATGCTATTGGTTATACAGTATAAACAATAATAATGACAATTATCGTGCCTAGCACTCTGATTACTCTACTGGGAAGATAATTTACACCTGTACGTTTTCCGAAACAAATACACATTTCACTTCGTATGACAAGAATCGGCGATGAAATTTCGTAAGTAGAAATTCAGTAGCATTAGTTTTCCTTAACTTTCGCAAGATATGAAAAATTCCATTTTTGACTTGTTGGATCGTAATGTCGTGACCATCCCTGATATTTTCCTTGCATATCAACGATATTTTTTTGAAAATAGGGTTAGCAATCCTTAATTGAACACCAAGTGAATGGCTTGCGATGTGGTAGTCGGAAACCTGGCCAGAACGAGCAATCGTTCATTGGAGCTACGAAGTCAAGATGCCATACACGTCTGAAGCTACTCGTTGCCGTATAATTGGCATGTTCGAATGTGGCCGCACAATTTCCGATATTGCAATAGCCATTGGAAGGCATGAAAATGTTGTTCGTCATTGGATAGAGCGTTTTCAACATGAAGGAGAAGAGGGCCTGAAAACAAGAAGGAAAACAGGGCGCCGCAGAGTGACATCGGGAGAGCAAGATGCTGCTATTGTGGAACACATTGCAAATCATCCATTTTCTCCAGCCAGTATTGTTGCCAGACATTTACAACTGCAGTGTTCAAGTGATACAATACGAAGGCGTCTACAAGCTGCGGGGATACGGCACAGAACACCAGCGAAGATAGTGCAACTCACAGTGCAACACGTAAATGCTCGTCGTGGGTTCGCTTTACAATATCTACCCATGAAAAATGACTTTTGGGAGGCAGTAATTTGGACTGACGAGAAAGTGTTTTGTTAGGATGAAGATGGCCAAATTAATTTGTGGCGACCGGACAGAACTCGTTATGATCCAAGATATGTTCGTAGCAATGGAAGAAGTGGAAGAATTTCAGTGGCATTTTGGGCGTGGATCAGTGCAGCTGGTGCAGAATATATCGTAGAAATATCCTCGATGATGGATTTCGAAGAATATATTAAAGTGCTTGAAGAACATATGCTACCGACAGTTCGCGTTATTTATCCTTGGGAGGAAATGCCCATCATCAATTTCGTTCATGATAATTGCAGGATCCATAGGTCCAAAAGAACGAAGCAATGGGTTGCACATCACCCTGACATTCAGCCATTCGAATGGCCAGCAAAATCACCAGACCTCAATCCAATTGAAAACGTATCGTCCATTATGGTGAGAGAATGGGAACCTGGCTATGAAAGAACAAGAGAACAATTACGTGGCCATGTGTATGACGTGTGGAGAACTATACAGAACAGGCCACGTATTTGTCATAGACTTGTGGAATCTATGCCCAGAAGATTACGTGAGGTAATCGACAACAATGGCTGGTGAACTCATTACTGAACACACGTCAATATTATTTGAAACATTGAAAATCAAGTTTATTTTTTGTTTGTTTGAATGAGCATGTCCTTTCTTTCTTTCTGTTTTCCCTAGAGACAATATATTTATTTTCTTTGAAACATTTTGAACTCTGATTTTTACAAGGCTGCATTAATTTAGCATGTGACACAATGGTCTCAAAATATGGCATTTCAGTTTGGAACAGGCAAACTAAAGTCGAGTTTGCAAAAGCAAATATATTTTCTTTCGCCCTTGTAACTCATTGTTTCTTCCAATTATCGAGTGCTTTCTTTGCTTTGCGTTGCTCTAGGTCACTCAGTCGCCATTTTTGTTTGTGAGCATATACTAAGTTTGATTGAAGCTTATCCTTTATCCTTTCATCATACAACTTGACTATGGGCTTCAGGTTTGACATCTTAATAGAATTTCTATCAAATATAAATCATCAACTTGAAATGTATTTCACTTACTAGCTCCTACTTTCCAAAATTTGATGTGTTTGGTTTTCTGATGATACACGTGATATCGTAAAATTTGAATATGATAGATTTGTATTTTATACCTGTGGAGATTACTTACTTACTTTTGTATCTCAGATCTCTTGTAATTACCTACAAATTATGCGAAACAATACACTAATCATCCCCTCCCCCCGACCTGTTTTCAAGGATCGATCCAGCATCCACCTCACTTAAATTTCCATCTCGATCATTGCATATCAAATGAGTGTGGGTCTTTATGAATCTTCCCTGTAATGAGGATCCATAATTTGCTCTAGAGCATGTGAAGATAACTGAAAGCAATACTTGCGTATATAATTTCAATTTTGAACTATTTATTCATCTATTTACTTCTTTCATTGTGGGAGGGAGGCTGGCAGCCGGGAGATAGGCCAAGACCCTTCCAGGGCTGTATAGCCACGGTTCTTTTTATTAACTTATTTCGGTCTGGGGTTCCATACCCGGTGGAAGCACATAGTGGTTCGGATCTCACTTTACAACGTGTGTCAAGTCCCGATTAGCTTTTCTATGCAAAACGTGGATTGAAAAAAATAGTTAGTCAAAATTTGTGACAGTTAGTTACTGATCGCAAGTTGCATTGTTGCAGAATATGCGGATACTAGACGTGTTGAAAGCAGAGGTGTTTATTTGGAATCAAACTCCCTCACCATCAGAGATCGCAGTAGCCCTTACACTCACAAGTCTTCCGGAGGGTGAGGGTGAGGTCTGCCCTCACGAGGGTGAACACATCTGGTTAAAGAATCACGATGATGAGTCATGATATGATAAAAGCACACAAAAAACAATGCCCAGGCCGGTATTTTTTTAAAAAAGGATTACACCTATTCGGTAGTATCCCCCGTCATTCACACATTTCTTAAACTTTCACACATGCCAATTTTTTCTCTGATTGTTTCTCGGATATGAACGAGATGTGCCTCCCCAAACGCCCCGTCAAACATAAAGCGGATTCTCCCCGACGAACACATTTTGGATCTAATACCACTCATAAACTAAGTGTCCAGAAACAGATATTAGGTATGAATATACGATGAAATACTCCTTAGCAATCACAAATAATTATAAGCTAACTCGGGGCCGAGAGTTAGAACGATGTGACTAAACTTCCCCGCTCTTGCTTCAGAGTTCCAGGCCTAGTCTCAGCATGGAGTTCTATCTCTGCAGTGTTTCCTTATCAATTTAATGTAATTATCATCCATCCTCATAGTTGCGACAAATTATAAATGTGTCATGGTAAAAACAAAGCAAAATAAGAAATAAAAATTGTAACATTACTGCAATGTCAGAACTATGTTGCCAAAAAAAAGTGAACACCAGATCATTTTCAAACAGGCATTTGGGGAGAACTGTGTAGAGGTAGACAGACAACATGCTCCCGAAAGTTGCCAATCGACATGACCTTCGGTACTGAAGTTGTGTATTGAGAAACTTTGCTTGAGGCTCCTCAAGCGTCTTATCACAAATGCCTCGGTGTTCGCAGCATTGCCAACTCATTTTTCGTCGAGAAAATCTTTTTTCTCCTAATTCATTTGCTGTTGATTGTACAAAAGAATCATATTCATCATAGATTTTTTGTCTTTCAAAAATACAGTTTGTGTGCTTGTTTTCCATCATTAGGTAATGTGGATGTGTTGAAAAAAAAATATTTGAAATTGTTTATTCCAACACAAATGCTTTAGCAACAACTTCTACCCACTTTTTTGTGTGATTTAAGAGGATAATAACGTCTTTGATACTACTACTAATAATAATAGCAGTATTATTATTATTATTATTATTATTATTATTATTCACACATTTATCCTGGTACTTGGCCCCCCTCACCCACCCACCTAGACAAAAATTTGTGGTTGCACGTCTGTTGTTAATACACATGCACATATACCCATATAATCCATATCTGCAGTAAAATTTGAACTTTTCATGTTGTTCAAATAATAAATAATAATGAATGTCCCCTCGTGAGTGCTGCCTAAATGGACATCCAAGTTAGGGACATTCAAGTTAGAATACACCTGGCAAAACAATAAATTATTGTAAATCATAACGGAATGATAATGATGATGATGATAAATGCGAAACTGCAAGTGTGCTACTGGCCCCCATCCTTCTTGCACGCACAGTAATAAACCAGGTATTTCAATCATCATCGCACACAATAAATCACACCACAGCAACTGTTTGGTAGATCTCGTTTCGTCGATTTGTGAAATATAAAATAACAATACACTTCTGGATGCGACATTTATTAATTTATTGATGACATTATTTGACAGTGACAAACAAGTAAGCGAAAATTATTTTAAAAACACCCCAGTGGACGGATCTTGTGATGATATTTCTGTTTCCATGTTATTGATAATCAAAATTAAGTGTTGTGCAACTTTCAGAAAATTATGTTTAGTGTATGAATGCACAAAGGTCAAAGGAAACATCTTTTTGGTTCTTTTGGGAAGTGGAAGAAACTTATATGTTTTCCTTGTTCATATTTTCTTTCTCCATTGTTCTTGCAATTTATTGCAGAACACCAAGTCCACCCATTAATAGGCATTGCACGGCTTCAAACAACACATTCAGTGCAGCAACTTTCAACAGCTAACGTGCCACAGATATGGCAAAACTGTTTCCACTAAGAGCAAAATCCGGCCATCAATCAGGTTGCCCGCCATGTGAGGGACAGGAAGATCAAGGGAGCCGACAGTTCCTTATCCCTCTCTCCTTCAAGTATGCGACTAATGTTTAACTTTATAATATTATGTGGTTTAAATGTGCAACAGAAAAACACAGCTGAGCTTAGAACAAAGATGAAGAAATAAGTTAATGTATATCAACATGTGCACAACAGCACCCATGTGCAGTACAGGTCATAATGTTGCAATATTGCAATGAATACTGATTGGAGACATTGTACCCCATGTGCCTAACAGAGGGTTAAAAAGCTAATTTAACTTTTTCTTCCCCTTTCCATCTCTCTCTCTCTCTCTCTCTCTCTCTCTCTCTCTCTCTACTCTCCCTCTCGGTTTCCTTCCTTCCTTTTCTCTCTTTCTCTTTCTGTAACTCTCTGGCATTGACCTGACAGTTGATTGCCACAGCAACAAAAGTTTCCCTTTTTAGTCGGAAGTGAGTTCATGATGTTATCATGTTCCATGCATGTTAATGAGTCATGTTCCGAAGCGACATATCTGGCTGTCAATTGATGTGAATTATAAACATTAATAAAATGTTTGCACAAATCGTGTAGTGTATTTAAAATTCATATTGTAAACAATAAGAGTACAGTTCAGCTTCTTAAGATAGGAGAAACAGTTGGACTACTAAAAACAGTAGAAAACATTAGCAGTACAGTTCAGCTACTGAAAACAGTAGACACAGTTGGGCTACTAAAAACAGTAGAAGACAGTAGTACTACAGTTCAGCCACTGAAAACAGTAATGTTTCAAAACACCCATTGATCTTCTGAAAACAGTAGACAGAATTTTCAGTAGGGCAGCCTCCATGGAGGAGTGGGTAGTACATCGTGCAACAATGCCAAGGGTCCAGGGTTCGAATCATGGCCTGGGCATGGATGTTTGTGGTTCTTTCGTCATGCCATCACCAGTGGCGTAACATGGGCATTTTGGATGGGAACGCCAAGTCCGAAGAAAGGGTCGGTATTTTTTTATTAAAAATTTCCTTATGGAATTAGGCGCCACACATATTGTTTAATTGCCTGAAGTCAGCTGGGTTTTCAATAAAACAACATCTATGCATGTTTTAGCTAGAAAATGAGATGCTTCATTATGCAACAAATGTTTTGAACTTTGGTGTTTTATAGCTTTTTTATACCTTTCAGTATGATGCAAGTCATTAAAACACCTACCTGAATCACAAGCACCTCTGAACAACAGAAGACGTCATTGTTGTGGATGATCCAACTACTGATTAATTTGGTTTATTTTACTTCGCTTGCCTACCACTTTAGGTTATCGCAAATATGAATATGAGTGATGATATTGATGAAGTTGATGAAGGGACACTCACAAAGAACACCCGTGCTCATGCCAGGATTTGTTGTCTTGGCATGCTGTGCTGTGCAAAACAGTCTGACACAAAGGTGGGTGGATGATCTAAACTATTGTACACTCAACTGACGTAAGAGTGCCGATTAGTAATTCAGACCACTGTTTATTGCATCTGGAGAATGCTGATAAACATTTTAAAATAATTTTGTCCAGAGACCATTCGACGTTAAGAGTTTTCAAATGAATGCTAAACATTTCCACTGACACAATATTAAGCAGTTAGATCTAATGAAAAAATAATAATAATAAAAAGAGAATAGTTTTGCATGTTAAGTGGTAGAAGAACCACAGGCTGAACTTATTCCACGAGGACTTTACTAACTTATTTGACAGAAACGATGTTGATCTTTTAGTTTTTAATGCACATCGCTGTTCATGCCATAAATTATACAGTGCAGTGGCCATTAAGAAGTGGTATATTTGAGTTTGTAAAGTTACGTCAAGTCAATATTGCGTATTGTAGCATCACACAGCACGAGCGTGAGGAAACTGGTAGGAATTCTGCTTCTGTCTTCTGCGTCGGAAGGCAGGAAGGGTTACATGAGCCCTAGAACCAATAACGTGTCTCTCTGCTCCGTACGTTCAAGAGAGTATTGTGTTGTGTGCATGCTGTAGAGATCCAAGCTTTCGATCCAGATAGGCAGCAAGGAATATAGAGTCCTTTATGTCAAATCTACCCGGCATATGGGCAGGAATGGTATTGAAAAATAATGCTAGAATGAGTGTTGTTAGTGGAGCGTTGCAAGCGGATCATGAAAAATAGCTATTATAATGATATGAAGGTTCAAACATATATGAAATTAGTCAAGTTTTACTTTATATTTACAGCATTTACACATTTTTTAAAATTTTAAATCAGGGATCGCCAGGCGTATTGGTATACTATAATGCTATGCCACTGTCCATCACTCATCCTCATCTTCACAAATTACCCAAAAGTGGCACAATAAGTGAAGTAAAATCAAGCAAATCAATCAGATGACACATGTAAGAAGGTAGATGACAAGAGCCAGCACACCTACCAAAAATCGCCAAACGGAAAACAACCGAAGCACATCAAACAACAGCGCAGAAAGTTCCCAAGAGACCAAAACAACAACAAAAAACAGTTTACAGGAAACTGAGTGCATTAGTTGTTCTGTATTTATTTATTACTGCATTTCATATCTCCCAAAATATGAATTACAACAAATCTTTGCAAATTTTGTATTATTGAGTATGGTTATTATTACAATGCCAAAACAAAGTTTCTTGTTGAAAATTTATCAAAACAATTTAGTTTTAATTTCCTCTAAATTATATTTTATCACTATCAGATTATTTTGTACTCTTCAATTTTTAAATCTGCTCATGAAAATATGTATCCCATATTCTCAAAGAAGATTACAGGTAATTCAATTTTTACCGAGTTCTAAATAAACAATAAATATTCCTTCTTATTTATTGACTCTTACATAGATAATTTGAAGTTGATAATTAAGGCTGATAGAACAAATATTTTGTATTATCATTAACAAAATATAAATAAATTTGATGTAAAAAAATAAAAATATGGGTGTTGGTCTGACTGACCAGGTTGTTCGAATTGCGCACAAAAAAAAACATGGTTCGGTTTATTAATGCTATAATATGGGATCCCATCTCAAATATGTAGATTTTTGTATAAAATGGTAATAAGTGTTGTTTTCTGGCACAATGGTAAGCACATTGGGTTAACTTTATTTTTTAACTTTATTTTATATATCATAAGAGGAAAAAAAGTCATGTCGTATCTGAAAAAAATGTATGACTATGAAAACAGAAAATGAGGAAATGCCTAAAGAATAGTTTTGCTTTATGGTACTTAAATACACATAGTGTGAATTTAGCTGTCGCAAATTCCAATTTGTGACTGTAATTTTGAGTTTGGTGCTTAACTGAACTTAAAAGTTTGCCATATTTGGCGATCATTTAATTCAGTCTTTTACAAACAGGATAGAAATTTGCATACTGGAGTGCATCTGTTTAATGTAGCAACAAGGGTATTTCACATTTTCATTGTTGAGCTATAGTTAATTTCATTACTTTTTTTTTAGATTATCAACTTTATACTTCCCTAGCTTTATCATGTCCACAATCATAATGAACAATTCATAAAGTTCATGATAGAAGCAACGGCCTTCCCGATGGCATAGTGGTAAGTCATTACCTTGCAATCATGTGGTCTGGGTTTCAATAATCAATTGAGGTATACAGTGGTTAGATTTCACCTCAAACTGTAAGGCAAGAATGGATTAGCCTACTGTTGCGTAAGAGGGTTTAATCAAAATTGAAGCTCATGATGGAACAAGTATAAAACATATCAGCCTAGATCCATATTCACGTCTCTAATTGTAGCAGCCAGTGACACAAATTCTCAAATAGTGAAGTGTGACATATAGGCAGATTTCAGAGACATTGCATGGGCAAAAAAATACTTTGCCAGAAGCATTTCACATTGAAAATAAAATAATTTTTAAAATAAATTTATAATTTTGTTCATTTCTGTGTAATTTCTCCTAAAAGTGCAAAAATATAAGTTTCTCTTTGACACTACTTTTTGACATATGAAGGTTTCATATTGAATTGAAAGTTGGTGGCTTCCACAATTATGTGATGCATTAATTGTGAGGCTGAAATCATTGAGTCTACTTTCGAAACTTGTCACATATCACTCTTCACTGTGAAAAAATAATAATAATAATGCTCTCATCAGGGTTTGAACTCACATCATGAAGTTTGCGTTTTTTAATTTGTAAGAGTAAACATGTTTGAGTCCAATGGCGCATGCACCAACTGTGAAGGAATCTCGCTCTTTTTGCCTGGGGAGAATGTGATGGAATCACATAATTCGTTCTTATCTTTCTCTAGCGCTGTGACCACAGTGCGAGAAGAGGGAGTTTGTGTAATATAATTTGTTGATGGGGATTTAATTTCCCTTATTTTACTTCGCTTTTCTCCCATTTTTGGGTAATTGTAAAGATAAGGATGAATGGTGATAAGTTGAAAGTGATGCAACCACAAACACAAATGAACAGCATACACATGCAAGCTCAAAAGGGAGCAAGGGGGCTTTCCTCATCTTGAAAAATAAATGTTAATAAAAATATAAATTTCACACACATAATTTCATTTTGGTCACAGTAATTTGTGTTAATTATTTTAAGAGTGCTGCAGAGACATATTAACTTCAAACTGAAATAGTGTTTGTTTCAGCAAGCAACAAAATTATAAGGGAAAACTTGCCTCGTTTGTCCCCCCTTAAGGGAAAAAAAACATGCTTGAATCTCCTGCAAACGCCCATGAGCACAAAGCAAATCCCACAGAGGATTATACTGGCTGTGAGTCCAGATGTCAGAACTTCATTAGTATTCAAATGCTGATCATTTGTAACAAGGAGCAAAATATTCCACTGATTATCAACAAATCAATTTATATAGATAAGCCACGAGAGATGTCACTTACAGAGGATAATGTAAGGTGATGGGAACCACATACTTGTTTGTCCTCATCTTCTTAGACTAAGAACGCTGTCTTCTTATTATTATTGTTATTATAATGTTATTATATTACATTCACAATTTAAAAATAAGTTTCTCAGATAGTGATTCTATATATTGAATCAAGATTTCAGTGGATTGAACACATGTGTGGAAGAAATAACTTGGTGCACGTTTATGTATTTATTTATACATCATGGTATTATACAGATTATATGTGTATGTAGGTATGACGATGAGTGTGGAATAGTTTGCCCCAAGGTGACAAAAATTAACAACCGGACAGGAATTCCCACTTCAAGAAGGTTATTCACTATTATTTTAATTCAATTATGAAGACACGATGCCCTAATATTACGTATCTGCATTACATGTCGAGCGGTTAACCAGGACTGGTCCTATATAAATATACACATTCCTAAACACGACATTTCTATCTCAACCTTACACTTAGCTTTCTCAACAAATAATCTAGCTCCAATGGATCCAGCTTCAATTCCTTGTATGCACACATCAGTAACTAGCACATTAAGATTATGATCACTCAAGATTAGCATATCTGCATAAACTGTACTTCAAAAAAAAATTAAATCTCATGCATGATTAGATGAATTAATGAGCATATAATGTGGAATTAATTCCGTGCATATCTGAGAACTGGTGTCAGATTTCAAGCACCAATTTCCTTTGATAGCAATTGATGAGTATGTGTAGAGAAATTTCTAAGAATGGTCAAAACCAGTAAATTGTTTCTCGAAATTGAGTTTGTGCTTACAGGTTGCAAAACTGGAAGAAAGATTTTAACCAGGAAAGAAACTCCAACTATGATAGATACATAGAAAAAAGGAAATTAATAATAAAGGTGAAACAAGAAGACCAAGCGACACAGGGTGAGGTAGTATAAATAATAAATAGGGGCAGAAAAATTTGCAAAATAATAAATAAAGAGAAATTTGTATGAAGAAAGTTACTGTGAATATTTGGCAAAGAATTGCATATACAATATAGGAAGAAAGGGAAAATGTGTGTGGAAAAATTGTCAATTTATTGTAAGTAATGTTCTCAGCATCCACCAAAGGTAAGAGGAATAAAAAAATACCAGCCTGAAAAATATGACAAATAATTACTTACATCCTATTATGATAATAAATTAACCCCTTCCCTGCAGCAACCTTGAAGGGAAGTGCATCTAAAAAGAAATCATCTTTATATAGATGCAACCGCAAACTCGCTTCATTGTAAATAATGCAAAAAAATAACTATAAAAAGACTTTCCGGAAAATGAAGCTAAGGTAAACAATCTATATATAGACTCTGCCAGAAATAAATATTCCATACTATAGAGCGTCTCAACCTTAAAAGTCAGTAAGGAAGTAAATGGAGTGCTTCCCTCTCTCTCTAATACATGAGTTTTGCCAATAGCTCTGTCCTTCTCTACCACCGCTGCATTGCCAAATGTTATAAAATTTACAAAATGTAAAAGTCATAAATTTGAAACAGTGAAATCATTATCCTGTAGAGTCTAAAAGGATGGGGAAACAGAATAATGTCAGAATGAAAAAATACGATGGAACCGGGTTCATCAAGAGAAACAGAAGATTTTTTGGAGGATTACCAGACGAGGACAGTAGTTACGCTTAAAGGTATGTGAGCACACTTTGTTATTACTTTATTTTCCATAAAAAATATATCTTAATGTTTGTTTTTGCATTTATTTAATTTTGTTTATGTAAAGGATAGAGCATTCAACGAAAGAAGTAACAATAGTTGCGTGTATTACACATATAATGCAAATGTAAAATAGTAAATAGTTACGTCGAAATATAAACATTTACATGCAAATCTTGAGGTAACTATAGTATTTCCCAAAATACATCAAATACATAGATTTTGAAGATTTCCTATACGATATTAAGGAAGTAAATTTGTTGGGATCATTAGTGATTAAGAGCGACTCGATGCACGTCCGTTCGTTGATCTGGCAATGTTGCGCTCCATATTTAACCCATACTGACTTTTAAGGTTGAGATGCTCTACAGGTAAGGTTAAAGGTAAAGTTTCCCCTGCACACAGCAGAATACCATGAAGGCACATTTAGGGTATTTGGTGGTAGAGTCCCACAACATATTTTTGATCTCGGCCAAATTGAGGTGACGTTTTCAGCACCATGCTCCAGGCACCTTAAACCTCCAGGATTGACCTCAGGTATCCATTTATTTGAGGCTGGGTGAGACCCAGAGCTGCATTATGCATAGACAAGTCCCGTAAAATTATGCCTTACAACAACCACCTCAAGAATTTAATATGGAATTCTCAAATGGCAGCCAGACACCCTACTAACTAGACCACCAAGGCTTAAAATCCATATTGGAAAAAAATATATTTTTCAGGAACAGAAAAGCATCAACAATGGATTTTTTGATTGCCAACAGCCCACATAGACCACTAAAAAGCACAAAAAATTGGTGTCTTAAAAATTATTTGAAGCAATACAAGAACTGTTAATTTTGAAATACCATCCACACATAGATGCTCAGCAAAAAGAGCCCATTTTCAGAAAGTCTATATATAGCTCAACCGCAGTTAATGGGTTAAATATCTAATTACACTGCACAACAAATTTTAACTTTTTTCATGCTTCGGAAATGAAAAGTAAAATTCCTTATGGAATTAAGGGTGCTGAATATGAAAATAATAATAAAAATGCTGAATTGGTTCGAGATTAAGTGTAATCGAAAGAAATATGTGTTAGGTGGTGTTAATAGGAAATTAACACTTGTAAAATATGGAAGTTATAAAAACATTACTTACATGGATATTACAAATGGCACCTCTTTGCCTGTCACTTGTATTGTGGTTCTGGAACATCTCTGACAATTGTCCAACAATAATCAGCAAGCATAGACTTGCTCCAGTGGCTCTGATATCGTTTCTCCATTGTAGATATAACTTTGTGGATATGTTCCCCATGTTCATCACTGACTGCTCCGCAATTTCCTGGGAAGAAGTTTATGTGGGAGTGTAACATATGTATTTTTAGTGACATATGACACCCCATTGCTTGGTAGGAAGATATTAGGTGCTTCGCTAGTTCCTTCTAATTTTGAGCCCACACATTTCCCACAAAATTTGTCACCACGTTTCGGAAAGAGTCCCATGCAATCTTCTCCATATCTTCTAACAGTGCGTCAAATTCTGGATCATTGAGGAGTTCTCGAGTCTGAGGGCCAATAAATATCCCCTCCCAGATTTTAGTTTCACTAATCCGTGGAAATTGACGCAGAATATACTTGAATGCATCACTGGCTTGGTTCATATCTTTAAAGAAGATCTTGATTAAACCTAGTGTAATATGTAAAGGAGGAAGTAAAACCCTGCTGGGAGCTATCAAAGGAACATGTTGAACATTGTTTGTTCCTGGCTCCAAAGATTTATGGAGTGGCCAGTCTTTCCTTAAGTAGTGGGAAGCCTTATCATGGCTATCCCACTCGCATAAAAAGCAGCAGTATTTTGTGTAGCTGAGCTGCAGGCCAACAAGTATTGTAGAACTTTGAAGTCGCCACAAATATTCCAATTGTATTCATTATAATTTATGGCTTTCAGCAGTTTTCCATGTTGGCATATGTCTCCTTCAAGTGCACTGCATAACCGATTGGGATTGATGGCAACACATTTCCATTGTTCACTAACAAAGATTATCTTCCTGACGCCCCGTGTAGAGAGGTCTCTACATAACGGTTTTTTGCATATGCGAAGAATGGGGAAAACTGCTGTAGAGTATTCTTGACATTCTAATTTCTGGTCCCAACAACAGATGGAGCAAGAATTGTGAACTTTTCGATGCTTGTTTGTTATTCCAAGATGGCGTCCACTACTAAGAAGGTAAAGTGCACATTGTCTGCAGGTATGTATGTGTTTTTGAATAGTAAAAATTTAGAGATTATCATCAATCCTCTTTAGGGGAAAGAGTAATAACTACCGATTTACTTAGATGTATTTTTCCGTCAGTTCTTTCAGATTCTTCGTTTGCAGGCGCAGTTTTTTGCCGATGTAAAAGCTTCTATACAATCGGCCGTAATGTCTAAATTTCATGATGCTGAAAAATATTCACTTTTTAAATTTTTAGATGGAATCATGTGAAGAATTGGATTTAACTCTTCCAGAAATGAACACTAATTTTTTTGGTGTACAGATTTATGTATGAAAATAGTGTTAATATTCTACATGACTTGTATAGGTTCTATAGCAGTGTTGCCATTTTTCTTACAGATCATAGCAGTGTTGCCATTTTTTAATATTTTATTAGATGGAATCATGTGAAGAATTGCATTTAACTCTTCCAGAAATGAACACTAATTTTTTTGGTGTACAGATTTATGTATGATAATAGTGTTAATCAATATTCTACATGACTTGTATAGGTTCTATAGCAGTTGCCATTTTTCTTACAGATCATAACAGTGTTGCCATTTTTCTTACAGATTGCAGTGTACAAGAACGTATTACATACTTTCTGAAGTTTATTGATGATAATGTTTTCCACAATATGTGAGAGAAATCTGAGCAGACTTCTTTCAGTACAACTGGAAAAGATGAATACTTCCAAATCAGAGATGAAGAAATTCTTTGGAGTTTTAGTGTACATGTCTTGTCTAAAGGTAAGTGTCTGTTCCAATATCCTTTTTGTTTATTTTAGTATAAATTCAACCGTATCCTTTACATTGGAACATTGATCACCATTTCTTCCTTCAGGAATGAATAATTAAACATTCCTTTGATTTTTTGAAATATTTTGAAGTAAGTTTTAATACTTTTGAGCATCAAATGTGTACTTATTCTACTGAACAGTACCCAGTTAACAGAAATATTTATGAATATACAAGTTTAAAGAATTTGCATGTAACATATTTTCAACTTTAAATTTTTTTTGTAATTTTTTTTAATATTAGTATTTTAACTGATTCCGAATTGTGTTTTTATACTTTCAGTATCCTGCCATGAGGATGTACTGGGCTCAAAGGACAAAGGTTCCAGTCATTGCCTGAACTTTCTCCAGGAATCGCTACCTTAGCCTCAGAACAAAACTTAAGTAGTCTTTGATGATGATGTGAGTGACCAGGCAAAAGAGGTGGATAAGTTCTGGAAGGTGAGACCGACCACTCATTGAACGGGTACGTTCAGGTTGTTTGCAGCTTCCAAGACCTTCAAGTGTTTGCATTGATGAACATGAGAGGCGTGGATTTGTGTGATCGCATGATGTCTTTCTACAGGATGCAAGGTCGTACGAGAAAAGGGACTATCAGAGTAATGTTTCATGTTATGGATTTAGCAGTAGCAATGCATGGTTCTGTTACAGAAGAGAATGTTTGTCGAATGGCATTCCAACCAAGAACATTCTCAAGTTCCTTGATTTCAAAATATCAATTGCAGAGAATCTACTATATGAAGGAAGTGAAATGCAGGAACCTAATGAAGAGAGAAACAATGCCAATGAAGAATCAAATGTCAAAAGGAGAAAACACAAGTTCCTATTCCTTGTTCACCAACAAGACTTGGGGGACCAGTGCATCTTACAGAAGTCATAGATATGAAATACTATGCACGATGTAGGAGACCACAAGATGTGTAAAATGCAAGATTTTCTTGTGTTTGCAGGTTGATCAAAACTGTTTCCTCATGTTTCACTAAAGGAATTAAAAGCTTTCAATTTGTGACTTCAGTCTAAAGGTTTAATATTTGATAAAAATTTAATTAAATTAAATTAATAAAAAATATTAACATTTTGTAAATAATTCAAATGTACAGAGTGGGCCAAAAGTCACGAAGGGGTTATAACTGTGAATAACATTTTTATTGATCATTAGTTTCCAATGAGATTTCACAGACTTGAAGACCAAGGATGGAAGATTGTTTACACTTATGTGTGGAATATAATCTCAGGTAGGTGTCCACCATTATGGGCCTCACAGATACGGGCCCTGTGTAGCACATGATTTAAGTGTACAATTCGTGATAATTTGTTTGATGATTAATTATTCTTTTCTCCTCGCGTGCCTCAATTGGGCTTCTGAGGACCATTTTTGGCCATCGCATCATCTCTAGAAACACTGACATCAACTGGCCCTCCCGTTCGCCTGACCTCACTCCACTTGATTATTTTCTTTGGGGCTTTCTGAAGGATGTATGTGAACAAACCACAAACATTACAACAGCTCAAGGACAATATTCGTGCAGAAATACGGGCACTCGGACCAGAAGTGTTGACCCCTGTCATGCATCATGTGCTACTCAGGGCCCGTATCTGTGAGGCCCATAATGACTATCACCTACCTGAGATTATATTCCACACATAAGTGTAAACAATCTCCCATGCTTGGTCTTCAAGTCTGTGAAATCTCATTGGAAATTAATGATCAATAAAAAAGTTATTCACAGTTATAACCCCTTCGTGACTTTTGGTCAACCCTGTATATGAATAATTAATGAAAAAATATTTTCCACCACAATCATTATATTGGACTTCAACATTTTATTGCATACAGCAATTGTGTAGAACAAAATATTATGTCAAATTCTTAAGAAAAGTAAAAATGTGTCTTAATAATATATTAAAGTGTTTCATTTGTTATACCTTGAAGCCCAATGTAGAGAATACTTTACACCTCATTCTGCGCATGCGCAACAAACATTTCACACAAGGTTGGTATTTTCCTTCAAGTTGGTGCTCAATTAATGTGAATAACACAAATTTACTGAAAAAAGTAACCCCCCAAACTCATGGGTCTCAGGAGGTTATGTTATATGTTAGCTTTACTCATAAGACCAGTCACATTTTTACAACACACTATGTCACTTTCCACTGAAAAATACTCTTCCAGGGGTTTCTGACATGTCCGAAACATGGGTACTTTAACATCTTCAGCAAGAGCTCCCCACTGCTTGAGTCTGGATGCCAGTAGTTCTGTGCCACTTTTTGACAACTCCAGGTCCCTCACAAGGACCAGGACAAGGACAAGGTCATTTAATTCATGTTGAGTGATCAGATGATGATTAGATGATGATATGTTGGCTGTGAATTCAGGACCGATTCATGACGAGGAATATGCAACAGGATTTGGCATTCCTGCGTCGAGTTTGGCCGCCTCTTGCTCTTCGTCGGATGAATCACTGGAGTACGATGCGGGAGGTTGTGGAACAGGTAGTTCTTCCGAATGTGGCACAGGACGAATAGCTGAAGGAATATTGGGATAAGTGATAGTCCACTTTTTTTTTTTGGATAAGCCTTTAATTGGAGGAACCATGTAAAAATAGCAGTTTGAAGTATGATCTGCCGGTTCTCTCCATATCATTGGAACTGTAAACGGGATGCATGGTCTTTTTCCCTGTAGCCAGTCCCGCAAGTTTGTCGAACACATATTACAACAATTGTGTGGTGCCCACTTCTTGTCCATATCTCCCACTTTACATCCAAAGTACAAGTGGTAGGCTTTCTTTGTGATTGGTGTGAAATTTCTTTTTTGATCGACAAATGTTATTTCACCGCAACCAGAACAAAAATTGTATGCACTGTTAACACATTTATGCAACATGTTTCTGGTCAGTAGAGTCATATAACGATAAAAAGAAATAACAGCACACATTCATCCAATATCTCACCACAACAACACACTTACGCGACAAGTTTCTGGTCAGTAGAGGCATATAATGATAAAAAAAAAATTACACCACACATACACAAAATTTCGCCACGACCATCTCTGGGAGTTCAAATTGGAACTACGCAGGAACACGTAACCACAAGTTTCCCCTGGCAAAATCTTCAATACAAACTGAAGCGTGATGTGGTTGATGATTCTCGGTCAGCGATCACGTGCTAGAGATAAGGATAATGAATGATAAAGCTAACTGTCAAACAATGGTTATTTATTGAAATACGGGGACAGCTGCTGTTGTCACAAACCCTTATTTTGCACGCCGGAGCAAATCCGGCGATAATGTATTTCTTCGAAACTCAAACCAATCTTCAAAAACTAATATCATATTCATTATCAGCACCCTCAAATTAGTAAGAATTGGTTACTTTTATCTCCGAAGCATTTTCATTGTTGACCAGAGTTATCAATAGAATGCATTTATGTTTGATTTCTACATCTAGCATCAATGTTTTTGGTCAATAATTGTAATTTTTCTTTGTTTTTAACAAATAAACCTTCAATCAGACATACAGGAATGTCTTGACTTTACAATTTTTACTGGGACATTTCTCCTCCCATCCAGATATTACTAAAATAGAAGCAGACTGCACCCAGTCTGTGTGTGTGAAATGAGAGAAGTGGCATACGAATGAGGGAATACATTAAGATAATCTTACCGATGTAACCCAGATTTGAACTTAATTTTTGTGACTTTCTTTCAAAGAAGATCGATGTTTCATCTTCTGGTGGGATTTATTACCAGAAAATTGTAGGAGTGGTCATTGTAGGCACGGAATTTTAGCAACAACGTAATAAAGAAGAATACGTTCCAAACTGAAAATTATGTCACAAGCTCCGAGAGCGTAGTCCTTTCAATAATTAATTTCTTCTTGCCACACAATCAATAACAAAGTATAAAGTTGTGACTCAGTGAAATACTATTCGTGGCACTCGTTTGGCAGAAAAAGAAAAAAAATACTTTGACCAAACCGGATCTAGGATTTCTGCATACAAAGCTGGCATTTTACCAACATGGACAAAAGCTGCAGTGATGAAACCAAGATATTTGGGTAATCTCCTCACAAGATTCGATCTTTACCTGTCCAGCTCCAAACTTTTGATGTCACTTCTCTCTAATTACATTCATTTGAAAGCAATATGCTTCCTGGAATTGTTACTGTATGCTGTGCACACATTGCTGACAGAATATAACTAAAGGTTGTTTGTGTTAATTAATGAAGACAATTGGAAGTCATGCTTTGTGGAAGTTTAGTGTTTCCAATCCTAAAATGATAATGTGCTCCTTCTTCCGTCAACATAGCAGATTCTGCTCTGTGACGGCGAATCTTATTAGCCAACAGCGAATATATTATTATATATTTAAACAATTTATTTCATGAAGAAGAGTCAGGAATCTATGAAGACATTGATTCAGCCCATTCTGATTTTGCGAGCATTGTTTTCCAACTTTTGAGTTCAATGACATGCTAGAAAAGCAGCATGCATACGTAAGAGAAAGAAACGAAAGTGATTCTGAAGTCACGTCATTTGGATGTTATTGCTTTGATTGTTTATTTTCTCCATTCCACATCTTGAATCTCAATTTGATTAGATTTTTGTTATCTAACATCACTTTTCTTCCACTCTTGGCTAATTGAGATGATGAGGATAAATGATGATGTGAGAAAATTGATGAAGGCACACTCGAAATGAATACCAATGCCCAGGCTGGAATTCGAGCCCAGGTCCCCTGGGTGAATGTCAACATTGCTGTTACGTAATGCTAGGGGAAGGGGGTAATGGAATCACCATCCACTCCCATCTGATTTCAAACAATTATGAGTTTCTCCCCAAGTAAGGGAATTGAGGCAGTTGTGTTTTAGATTAGTAAAGGGATTCGGAGTGTTTTGAAATTTTTTTCTTCTTCTTTTCAGAAAGTTTCCCGTCTTTCTTACGTGAAATTCTACACTGCAATGCATTAATAATTACAATGTAAAGCTTTCCTGTAACCGTTTTCTTTCACTCAGAAAGTCAAACAACTCCCTGCATGTGGTGAAAAATTTTAGTGGTAAGCACCACTGCTGGGATGCTGTTTTCCGAACATTTACTTCAGCTGTACTGCCAGACACATCGCCTACGAAGCTGCACTTGAACTCAAATGAATGTGCCACTTTATCTGAACATAATATAATGGTCAAATCTTGAGTAAAAGGTAATTGATCTAATTGCCCATTATTAAGAATTAGTTACAATACATAATATTAAAATAAAGATATCTAGCAAATGCTTTACCCAAAGCGATCTTGCTCAACCACCAGTTTTCGCCCGAATCCTGATTTTAAACGCATTCATATGGAGAATAACAGGAAAAGAGGAACTTCTAAACTACTGGACAGAATTGGATGAGATTTTAAACAGCGGACAAGCACATCATGAAAGTACAGATTCCAGAATTTCAGCATAATCAGAACTGAACTACAGGAGTAATAAATTATTAAAGATCCAACACTGGATACAATGCAAGAGGGCATCCCCATAGAGAGAGGCCTTGCTGGACATGCGAGACACAATAGTGGAGGAGTTAGCCTAATCTCTGCATGAGGGGCTGCTAGCAGAGGTCAAGGAACAGCATTAGCACAGACCAGGATAGGAGGACAACGGTCAAAGCACCAAAAACAATAAATAGGCACCTAAACACAGAGGCTAGAGTGACACCACGTTCAAATCTAGAATAAAAGAGATGTTTGGAGATAGCCAGAACACAGTTTTGCCAAGAATCGACACCGGAGTGTGAGCTACGCGCGACCTAGCTCCAAATCGCGATCAGACCCATGGTCTGGACTTGTCTTTTTAACACGAGTGATTGTTTAAAGCCATGGAGTAGAGCAAAGTAGACCCAGGGGGTCATTTCTCCTCGCTGTCAACACATCCGTGTACATACGTTTTGTTATGTGAGAATAACACCAGACACGTCCACCTGTGTCAATCGTCCGGAACAATGCCCTAAGTCAGTAGAAGTTAATAACAATTGATAGCAAAGTTAAGTTAATACTGAAGTGCATAACAGTCAATACCAAAGTTAATAACATTTAATATCTACGTGTGACCATGTGAAACCGCGAATGGCTCATTACGTATGTTCATCTCAACGCCTAAGCCGTGTATCTGTACGTATGAGGGACAGCGAAGGACTGCCCTACAACTGTGCTAGATTTTGTATGGAGTCGACAGTGTATGAGTACCGTCATGGACGTGCCAACGAAGTGAACATGTGAAGCCAGCATCCGATGATGCTATATGGAACTGCTGAGTCATCCACTTTCGCCGACCAGGATAACCGCGAAGTACAACACCGAAGTGTGGACAATTTCCAAAACTGTAGGACCACTTTGACCTTATCCAGGTCAGAGGGAATGTAGTGAAGGTAAGATCCAACCATGTGTGTGTGTGTGTGTGTGTGTGTGAGAGAGAGAGAGATGACACCAATCTACCGCGAATCTGCGTAAGTCATTGCACAACTTAACTCAGTGCTATGGCATAACTAGGCATCCTTATTCCGGCGGACAAAATCAACGTTATAGAACAAAGTATATGTTAACAGCCAAACAATAGTTAATTGAAATATATTTGTACCTCCAGAAACGATAAAAGGGTTCACACAAAGAACAATTGATCGCATTTCACTTAAAACCCTAAACAGTAAATTATAAAAGGCAATGTAACCAAGAAATCATATGAGGATCGTCAAAGTATTAATTAATTTAACATTTGTAATTGTAATATTGTCCCAATATGCCATGGAATGTGTGTATGAATGAACGATAGAGTGAAAGAGGGCATGATTTACTGTTTATTTATCTGTGTTTTAATATATGTGTATATTCTGAATCACCTTAGTACTATGTCACGTCATTTCAGGTGTTTGAAAACAAATCCTCCTAGGTTTATTCTTAGTAGCTCAGATTGTAGGCACTTATCCTGACCGTTTTATAATTCAGCTAATGGTGTAATTAGAGTGACAGGTGTGTCACGGTAAGTGATTCTATGTTGTTTTGTTGTTTAATTTTGATTGAAAAGAGTCGTCTAACAAGAAGTGTACATATTAATTAACCATGGAGATTTGAATACAGTATTTGCAATTAAGATTATATTGAGGTAATACATATTCACATTTTATGAACTTAAACAAAAAGTAACAACCATGCATACCATAATGAAAATGAGTATTCAAGTTTTCATGTTAATAGTCATTGGCCACTATGCTCTTGCAGAATATTTCCTGACTTTGTCTATTGCAACATAGAAATAAGGACATTTAAATAAACATACCTTTTTTGTGTACGAAAATGTTCGACCTCTGTTCATCCACTGACCATCACGAGTTCCAAAGAATTCAACTGCAAAGTCTCCCTGCTGATGAGGAATTTTGGTAAGGTGGCTTGGGACAGCAAGTGATGGAATTATCATAGCTGGCCACCAACTGTTGTAAATTAAATAAGTAAAAAATGTTAATATATGTGCAGGAATTAAAAAATACTGCATTACAGTACATGTAAAAACCTCTCTAAGATGCATATTTTTCCAAACAAAAGACCATGCCCTATTCACAGCTTTTTCCATAAAAAACATTTGCATGCTGGTAACTTCATTAGAATAACACAGCCTTGCCTTTTGTTTGCAAATATGTCTGTTGTTGTGTGCCCCACATATAGCTGTTAAAGGAAAGGAATTTTACAATCCTACTCAGGGACGTCGGAACCAGAGTCATGTGGTAAAAATGAGACTATATTTTTTTCCAACTTATGTTTCATTTTGAAAAATAAATGGAAAACATTTTTGCACTAATTAAATGGACATGAATTGAAGTTGTCAATACCAGCAAGATGTACATGATACAAAGATTCATGTGCAGATTAGAATCGCAGCCATGTCTCCGCAAATCAACAGTAAGGTAGGATTATCCCCCTAGGAATTCGCAGCTTTTTCCAGTTTTTCTTTGTATCTACCAGGTTATGTACGTACAGGTGCAGTCGGTGTGAAACAATAAACCCAGTGTACCCCGATGGGAAGGGGTGGGGGCAGAGAACAGCTTAATTTTAGATCTCTTTCCTTTTTCATCTACAACTACATTGCATGGATGTAGAGATTCAGAACCAGGGGGGCAGATGGAGATTGAACCTTCTAGATAAAAGTTGAAGGTGGAAAAAATTTGAGATGACCTGGTGGTCTAGTTGGTCTGATTGACATACGAAGAGCCAGGTTCGATTCCCCAGGGTGGGTGATCTAAGGTTGGAATTTCTCCAGCCTTGTCCCTGCATAAAGCAGCTCTGGGGCTTGCCCAGCCTCAAATTAAGGTCCCTGGGGTGGGGGGGGGGTAAAGGTGGTCGGAGCATGGTGTTGATCACATTACCCCCAAAATAGCAGAGATCGAGAATGTGTGAGGCCTTACTTGCAATACCAGGTACCTAGCTGCGATGATAATTACAGATCAAAATATCTAATTTTAAAGCAGTTGTGGTGGCATGGTCCTCTCCAACCAAGCACTATATTTGAAAGTCTCTGTTGCAAAACTTAGCCTAGCAAATGCTCTAAAATTACTGTATTTTGTTTTATTTTTACGCTATCTTGAAACACATCTACTTATTTAGCAAATTCCACAACAGTCAACTTATCTAGTGGTTACATGAATTTCAGTTTGAAACCTATATATTTGCTGCATTTATTGTTGTCACAAAATTGGTGAAGACTCAATTTCTTCTCTCATCCCTCCTAATCCACATACTGTATTAAATATTGGCCTCTAATGTTTTCATTAAAAGCTTTTAGCGGGAGTTATGTGATAACATTTTCTCATATTTCCGTTTCTTATTCCACTAGAACGTCTAGACAAAATAAGTATAACATGTAAGACAAATATAATGAACTTGCAATGAATTCTTTGTTTTTATAACAATTATTTTATTGTTTTCTAATAATGCAAGAGCAAGTAAACTATTATATATCTGCATCACTAATTGTATGTTACGACACTTATAAAAATGTGTCATACAAGACAATCTATAAGGTAAAGTGCCCAAATACCGTCCCCTAAGCCAAATCTGCAATTCTGAAAATTTGTTTAAAATTAAAAATAATTCAACAACTGATTGAAAGAACTCAATTCCATACCTACTAGTGCTGCTGGTGTGATTCTACTAAATAAATATTTCTTAACCAAAAAAAAGTAAATAATCAAAGGAACACAAATTTTGATTTTTCAAAAAAGGTGTCCTAATTCCGTTCCCCCTTTCCAGTTATTATCTACTCATTTATTTTATAGGAAATTTGATTAAAGCAGTGTTAAAATCTCTTGTAAAAAAATTATTGAGATGAAAACGTGTTTATACATTTTTATACTTAAGTTACATATTTTTACACATCCAGACAAAAATCGCAAACAGAGGTTTTGACTTTTGTTGAAGATGAACACAACTCGTGGCACCACTGGAAGCATTTCAAACAGTTTGCCCATTTCTCTCCTTGCTTGTCTTGGGAAAAATGCTTTCACAAATAGGACATGCTGCATCTTCGCTTGAATTATCCTCTTCATCGGTGGACACCAGTGGAACTTGTGTTTCATCCTCAGAGTCACTTGAACTTTGAGTCATATTTAATTGTTTTCTTTTTGGGAGATTTTGTCAATGTTGTTCCAAGCTGATCTTCAATGACGACATGTTTCTTAGCCTTTGATTGGGATTGTTTCTTCTGGTGCTTTTCCGCCAATTGTTTATTTTCCATAGAGGCTTTTAGAGACATCTTATGTGGACTTCCTGTTACCAAGAATGAAGTTCCGGCTCAAGAAGATGTGGAAGGCTGGATTATTGGAACTTCCTGGATGTCTCTTGGACTGACCACTTAAGGTGGAGCTGGAGCACTCTGGTTGTCATCATTCCCTCCATTGTCAGGCAACTTTGGCTCTTCAAGTTGTCTAGTTATCAAGTCATGCTCTTGAAAGACATCTGGATCAAACGGATGAATTCCAGTTTTCGTAAATCCATTGACTGCAGTTTCAAGAGTAGCAGCACGATGGTACGCTTCACAGAACAAACTGGATACTTGTAGTTTTCTCACAATTCTGTTTGGGTTAGAGGCCAGCCATTGCTCTATAGCATTTGCATATAGAGATTTCAGAGGAAACATAAATGCTACATCCAAAGGCTGTAGCTTGTCTGTTGAGTGAGGAGGAAAAGCACGTGCCCCCTCGGACCACCTGCTGGCGCCACCCCTTGATGTCATTCTTAAATTTGTTATTTTCTTCATAGAACTTTGAGTTAAATATATACTTTTTATTAATTAGCATTAATTTTCTTTTCAAGAATAAAGCATAGAAGTGTTAAACACATTATAAAAAGGTCAGACGTATTTGAGAATCTCAAGGGGGACAGATTTAGGACTCCAGTTATAACAACAATGGCGACTGCTCCTGACCAAATGACTACAACTGCATGCCTGTGACAACTGGAACTCAATATTAAAGTATTAATCTATAACACTGCACAACACGAAATTTGTCCTTTAGATGAAAATGTGTGATAGTAATGTATTTGAGAATCACAAGAACGAATCTGCAATTTGTTTCCATGTATCACGTAGAATTTAGCCAAAACACAAAATTTGAAAGTTACAGAAGAAATGTAAGGTACATTAGCTGAAAGTGTGTTTCTCCTGTGTTACAAAGAATGAATGCTCAAAATTATACATTGGTATGACAGGATAAGATGTATGCAAGAAGGTTACATGAAATACTGTTGCTTCCTCGGTGAGTGGGACAGTCAGGACAGAGATAATCATTATCTCCGTAAGCACAGGCATCAAGAATATATCATGAGATCTAATTGAAAAGCCCCAAAATGTGGGATGTGGCAATGAGAGAGAAGTTATTTTAATATAATCAATCAATCTTCGTCAAAGCACTAGGCCGAGAAGGCCAAGCTTTCAGGTACGTCTGGATGAAATTCCCACACTTAAGTGAGGCAAAGGTTAAGGAAGGTGTGTTTGTTGGCACACAGATTAGAGCCGTTTGATTCTACACTTTCTGACCCAGCAAATGCAGCATGACAGGCATGCAAGTTGGTGTGTTTTAGTTTCCTGGGTAATGTCAAAGCACACAAATATGAATCACTGTTCATGACATGGTGCACTGATTCCATATCATGGGATGCCACATGTACTTCAAATTACACTTTTTGGACTCACATGTGGACTTTTTCCCGAAAAACCTAAGAGCAGTCAGTGATGAACATGGGGAAAGGTTCCACCAGGACATTGCTGTGTTTGAGAAGTGGTTGGAACAGCAGTATGCTTGCTGACTATTGTTGGTCTATAATCATGGAGATCCCTACACATATGTAGAAGCGTAAATGCTCCACAACGTCATGTTTGTAGGTATTGTTACTGTGCTTTCTTACTGTACAGTGTATTGTAATATGCCATTCACACATGCATCAGGTGGCTGTCCAATGAAAATGATGCATGATAGAAGCATACGGTTCTCACACTTCAATTTTGTATCTTTGCATTAGTCCAAATCACATGATTTCATCTAAAGAACAGAAAATGTCTTCAAATGTGTTGTGCAGTGAAATCACTAAATGATGAAAACTTACCGCAAGGCGTCAATATAAATGTTTCAAGTTGATTTCACACTGTAGCAAGCTTTCAGACAAACTATTTGTGAAAAATTAAAGTGTGAATGAACAGAACGAAGCAACTACGTCACTGCCAGTAGGCAACCGAATGGTTCTGAAGATTTTCCTGCTGCTCTCGCAAGATGGCAACACTTTCCATGGAAGTTAAAGAGGCGGGCGAATTTTGGGCAGGGGACAGATTTTGGGCACTTTACCTTATCATTGAGAGTTGAAGCAGGCTACTCAACACAATCTGTGTTGACCTGCAATGTTGTTACACCCTTTGATGAATTGAAACCATTTTTTCTTTATTGACAAGAATAATATAAGGGCATAATCACTAACTTCATAAAAATTGGAAGGAATAGAATTTTTAAATTACAATATGAAGTGAGTCACAGTTTAATGAATCATTAATTACCGCTCTTATGAATAAAACCTTAAAAAAACTGGTGACAAGTTTTAAATTATTCTTTGGCCACATTAAACATTTGTGGGCCATTGAGATGGTTCTTCATTTGTACATTTTGCCTGCCAAAAAACAAGCACTTTTTCTCCTCAAACGAGCACCTGGTGCTTCCAAATCGCATATCACTGATATATGTTCTATTTTTAAACCTTAAACATTAAGCTGGACCACCACGTATTTTCTTAAATGCCAGGTAAATCCATTTTTGGACCAAGCAGTGTCATCACATAGTATGTGACCTCTGGAACATGCTGTGACTCAGGTAATGTTTGGAGATTATTTTTATTTCTACATGAGCCTTGAAGTATGTCATTAGTAATTAGTGAACAGTCATTTGATTGTGGCTATATTTTAGTAGAGTGTACTAGATACACTGTGTATTTTTTTTTTTTTTTTTAAAAAAATTGATTTTCAGAACATTTGTTTCTCCAGGCATTCCTTTCCTGTTAGCTGACAAAGCTTGGTCTTTCCATTTCTTGAAAGAGTGCTATTGGAGGGGGGGAGGTGAAGGGATGTGGGGGAGGAGAGATATGGAGGGAGTGCAAGAAAGTCATATTTCTGTGATTGCAATAGATATATTAACAAACCCATATATTTCCATGGTCCTTAATTTCCAGCAGATTGGAGGGGGGAGCGAGACTGAGTGACTCAAGTGCAGAGTGGGGCTGGGGGGACTAAGTGAGTGGTTATTTTTACCATATGACAGTGCAATTTTTGCAACAAGAGAGTAACACTTATCAGGCAACATACAGATACTATTTTGAACACTCACTTCACAGTGTTGCCTAGGGCCAGGTGAATTCAAAATATAATTTTTAAAAACTAAGTCCCTTCACTTTCTCCTTCTTCTACTTGATAAAGAAATATTGTTTCCTTTTACTGAAAGCTTAAGGCGAAGAGGGACAATTACGCACCAGGCATGCATTTATTCCAATATCGTTGGAATGAGCAATGCTACTAAAAAGATCTCCGCCAGAAATGAAGAGTATGAATTTCTCCCCATGTGGCAAGTGGAAGCGGTTTCCTAAGTTGATTATTAAGCCTTATACGATATTTGAAAAATATGATGAATTAGTATTTATCGAATCCCATGTATTCCTTATGGGACATCAACTTCAACTTCAAGTTACGGCTCATCAAATGGGAGTTTCCACTTTTCATACTGCTATGACATAGTTCAACGTGTCCTTTTTCCGTCCATGTACTTTTCTACGTCATCGGATGTTTGATATTCCCGAGAGAACGAATAAAATAATGGTCCCATAAGCCTAGTGCATTTCTCCTTGCCTCCTACGGCCATCCTGGCAGTGTTGCCAAACCTGATGAGCATAATAGAGCTAAATTTCACCATTAATATAGCTAAAGAGGACTTTCAAGGAGCTAGATTAACTTAACAAAGGCTGCATAAAGTGCCTACTAAGGTAATTTTAGTTGTCAGAGGGGTGGGGGTGCTGCTATTACCGTTAGCTTTACAGTGATGGCAATTTATTCTTAGTTTTCACCGCCTAGATTTGGCGGCATCACCCATCTCATTAATCCAATGATGTTAATATAAAATCGAAAATAAAGGGTTCCCGGATAACAAAATTGTCATCTTCATCTTAGCCACAGCGCTATATATAAAAATACATGGGGAGGAAAGAAGAGGTGGGTGACGCAGCCTATAGCTAGCACGTCACGTGCAAAATGTACACTCATGGCAAAGGTTGGTATTTATGGGCCGGAGACAGTGGTGGCATCATAGTGGGGCAGAGGGCGGGTGCCACAGTTCACAGTCAAACGAGTGCACGAAGGAGCCAGATCTGGCTCCAAAAGAGCGAAGTTGGCAACAGTGATCAGCAGCTGCCCCAGCGAGAAAGACCTAGGGGAAATTGTCCCTCTTCGCCTTAAGGTGTAACATGTACTGAACAAAATGAGTTATGATTAGTAACTCTAGAATTCATAGTCTCTGAGATATAAATTTTATCCTAGTAGAATTAATATGTTAGAATATAAAGAAATATTTGGAGACGACTAAGTGATAACAAAAATTTCAATTTCTTTACAGTAATCTTAATCAATCATTGTGTGAAAAACAAAATAAAACCCAATTATGTCATTTTTGGGGAGGCTGTTGCATGAACAACCTGAAAGAGGCCACGCAAGTTGGTTTTTTTTTAATCCAAGCAAAATGCACTATCCTGTTGAAAACTTCTACTCTCTAGACATGTTGCTGCTATCTGTAAATTTTTAACAATTAAAGATGTGTATAAAGTACAGATGAAAATTTAAAAAGTACATGGTAAGGTATGAACTACCAAATTACACATATCAATAATATTTTTAGTGCAATAATAACAGTAAACAAATAAAAAACCCAGCCATCCTTATATATTTGGTAAACACACATGAAATCATAAGAAAAAATACTACAAAAACAATGCTATCGGATAAATTTAACATAAAAAAAGTAAAATTTTGTTGACCTGCATAATCTAATCTTTATTCGAAAATTAATTTAATCAAAATTTCAATGTGATTTTTTATTTTTTTGATTTGATTTAGTTTATTTTACTTCGCGTTTTGTGCCTCTTGGCTAATTTGCGAAGATGAGTATGAGTGATGAAATGATGAAATTGATGAATGGACATTCACAAACAACCAAGCCTGACCGGGATTCGAACCTAGGACCCTTGGCGTCGCAGCGCAATGTGCTAACCACTCGGCCACAGGGTCGGGCAAAATTTCAATGTGAAAAGTCATGGTATTTATTTATATACAGGGTAATAAAAAACAAATGGTTCACAAAGAAACGATACCTGTGATTGCTGTAACGAATGTAAATTCACAATTATCAATATAATATGAAACAATTTGTGGTGTGAATTCACTTCACATTTGATTTAGTACAAATCATACTCCATCCTTTAATATTCAAGTGACAATCTGTGAATGTGCGCATGTACAATTCTCAACACATATGGACTGTAATTAATAACATTGATATGGATTACATTATCTCTTGATCATGAGCAATATCTCTTGATACACAAATACTAAAATATCAGTATCACTTCTATCCTTATCAAAGCATTAACATATCATAACAATGTTGTTCTAAGGAAGAAAAATGCGTGGGACATACTTGAAATGTGAAAGCTTTGTCCAGACCAATTCACCACACATCAGGGATCTACCAGACTGACAATCTTGGCAGAGGAAACTTCCTTCTGGGTGGCTGATCCCAATACACTCTGCATGGTATGCAGCTGGACATGTCTGACAGTTGATTAAGAAACCACCTGGAAGAAAGTAATGGAAGTATTAGATTACTAGTATTACGCCTTCAGAAAGAACAATACGAATATCTGTAGAATCAATTATCAATCATAAACACCCAGTGACATTGAAACCAGTGGGGCAGGGAGACTACATCTTTCTCAACTTACCACTGGTTTTGAAAAAACACTGGAAAGATAATGTTGTGGTAGTTAATGAATGTGGACTAAAGTTTCAGCTAAAAGCAACAAGTATGTGATATGAAGAATCATATGCGCATGTCGTCAAATAAAATCCTGTGTTCCCTGCTGATGCTGTGTTCCACAAGGCCTGACTTTTCCAGTTGGAATAATCAGATATTACACTGATGTTCATTCTGATTATTCCAACTGGAAAAGTCAGGCCTTGCGGAACACAGCATCACTGAGGGACACAGGATTTTATTTGCAGACACCAAAATAATAGCCAAATGTGCCAGTTACTGAGACCAATGGGTAAAGGAAGCCATAGAAATTTCACGGGAAAGCACCAATCTCAACAGGAATGTGGGACTCTAGCTCAGTCATGCCTGGAACCCACTCCTTCATAAAAACAAGACAACAAGAACACCAGGATCCAGAGCAAGCCAATAAGAAGACAGAGTCTAAACTCGGCCACATTATAGTCATGTATATTAACCTACACTGGTCTCCAATCTTACATTCTCTGAATATGAGAGCAACATGTGACCTCAAAACATTGGAAGCTAACTCAAATTTAACCTGGCTAGTAACCCGAGAACACCTGTTCGAATCACGTCGCCAGGAAAGCAACAATTCCTATAATTTTCTTGTAAAAGTATATACTTGTAGCACTATACTGTGTGTGTGAAAATCCCAGAAAAAAAATTTCAATTCACATAGGCCTAGGAGCCAACCTCTGTGGCAGAATGGTTAACACAGCATGCTTTGATGATAGGGGTCATGGGTTCAAATCCTGGTCTGGAAATGAGTGTTTTTTGCGAGTGTCCCATCAACAATTTCATATCATCACTCATCTTCCATTGTCGCGATTGGCCAAACATGGCAGAAAAGTGACATAAAATAAAATAATATCAATCAATCAATCTCAAATAGGCTTAGGAAAAGCAGGCTTAGGATATTCACATCATCTTTAATATTGTTACTGCAAATAATCAATGTGATTTTGTTATCATCATTGCCACTGTATTTAAAACATCAGACATAAATTTATATTTAAATTTATGGCATACTACAGATGCACTTGGTTTTCTTTGAATTGTTGTGTGGACAAGTCATCAGCAAGTGATCAGGCAGAACACTGCTTAAGCAACATTACGACATGCCCACGGCCCATAAACTGGAGAAACCCCAGCCCCTCAAAGCAGTTTATTCTGTAGTTGCAGGTTACTCAAGTTTTGGGCAAATTGATCACAACATTCGTATTTGCACAATATTTGTAAAAGTGACCTTCACAGAAGCAGCTCCAACCAAACTACATATGAATCTGAAACTTTGAAGATCTCCATGTGGAATACACATGCACAACCTGTAGAAATTTTAATCAAAATTGAAGAGGGTAGAGCAGGGACCCTTAGGTAGGGTGACCACAATATTTTCACCCAAAAACAGGACATTCCAAGGAGGTCAGTTTAACCCCTCCTGAAAAATCGGTTAGGACTACTTATCAAATGATTTTTATTATTATTGATGAAAAGGTTCTCTCGGGCTATCCACCAGGTGAGATGCAGAAAAAATTCCAAGCTTTCAAGAGCTAACTTCACTCTCACCTTCAGGGTAGAAGTGCAGTTCTGAGCATCAACCCAGTGTATATAGGTTCGTGGAGGGGGGATCCTGGTGAAGATGGCAGACCAATTGGGTGGCACGTGTCTGCTGGGTTCACTCTTCTGGTTAACTAATGCTAACCAAGCTGGGTCCAGTTTGAGCCCCGTGTCGCAATTAAGATTATATTTTTCCTCATGAATGGCTATTGCTTCCTTGATAATGCAGTCCCAGTAGTTTGAAGTTTTGGATATGATTTCTGTATTGCTGAAATCTGGTCTATATCCCTCGTTGATTGAATGTTCTGCTAGTTTCAACTTTTCAGAGTGGAAGTACTTGATGTTCCTTTGGTGTTCTTTACAGCACTGTTCTATTGCCCTACCTGTCTGCCCAATGTATGCTTTCCTGCATTTACAGGTAATCTGGTAGACTCCCCGTGTTTTGAGTCCTAACTAGTCCTTGGGGTTATGTAGTAGGCTTCTGATCTTCGGAGGTGGTTTGTGAATGTTTTTTTATGTTATGTCTCTTGAGGATTCGGCTTATTACTCTGGAGAGATTTCTGGTGTAAGGAAGAATGGCTATCTTCTGGTCAGCTTTGTCCGGGTCTCCTGGAGTGTCCATGTCCCCTGGTGTGAATGGGTACCCTGATGTGTCCGGATTCCCCAATGAGTCCAAATTCCCTGACGTGCTGCTCTTCTTGGACAGTATTCTTTTAATGTTTTGTGGATGTTGTGTTCCGAGTTTTTTTACTGTGCAGCCAAACGATGAAGGTGTCATCCACGTATCTGTAGAAGGCGGCGGGTTTCAATGGAGCTGTGTGCAGGGCTTCGTGCTCTAAGTTTTCCATGAAAAAATTGGCAATGGCAGGCGGGAGTGGGGAGCCCAGTGCCACACCATCGGTTTGCTCATAGTACTGTCCACTGTAGCTGAAGTAGGTAGAGGTCAGTGTGTGTTTGAACAGACTGATGATTTCTGGTGTGAAGTGGTGTTCTAGTAATTCCAGTGAATCTTGAAGAGGCACTTTGGTAAAGAGTGACACTACGTCGTAGCTGACTAAGATGTCATCTGGTGATGTTCTGATCTGCTGCAGCATTTTGATGAATTCAGTGGAGTTTGTCACATGATGTTCACATTTGCCTATTAGTGGTTGAAGCTGGGCTGTTAGGAATTTGGCGAGTGATGTACATTGGGCATCCAATGGCACTGATGATTGGTCTCAATGGCACTGCGGTCTTGTGTATTTTAGGCAGTCCATACAGTCATGGTGGTACTGTTCCGCTCGGTGTCAATTTGTCCAGAATGGGTTTCAGCAATGATGTTTTTTTTCTTCAGGAATGCTCTGGTCTTTCTTTCAACTGCTGCTGTTGGATCTCAGGGAGTTTCTTGTATGTGGAGTCTGCTAGAAGTTTTGAAATTTTCTTGTCATAGTCTGTGGTCTGGAGAATAACTGATGCATTTCCTTTGTCTGCAGGAAAGCTTCAAGACTTACTTATATCATATTATTGTTATTTATTACTATTATTAATTATTTAGATATGGGTCACATATAAATGGTACATCATCAGCAATATATGAAATGTGAAGACCCATTGTCAAAAAGTATTAATTAATATAATCTCTGTATGATTTGCATAGTGTTTCTCATCCTTTCTGATCAAACTTTGATGGAAGTTCTATAGTGAAGTTGTGGAGTGCCAAAAGTATTTATCACAAGAACAACTTTATTTTTCAACAGCTGTTCATAAAGCTCCCAACATACCTGATACACAATGTGAGATTTCTCTTTTGAGTTTGCATCAAGATGCGGGAATTTAAATTCTAGTTGCAGGTCCACATTGAAACTACATATACATTTCTTGCCCATGCTTTGCTCTACAAACAACGGAACACTTAAAGCAATAGAACTCAGGACATGAGCTAACTTACACAGTAAACTTCTGTACAATGCAAACTGTAGCAAAGGTTCTATTAAATATAGATAAATATATATGGCAGTTTACTAATGAGTAATTTCATTCTTTACATCATTATCATCTGTCACCTTCATGACAATGACATATTTTTAATATTTTATATGCTCTGCATTTCCATGTGTGAAAACACGCCATTCACACTCTCATATTTCATTATAAACTAGGCTGCATATTCAGAAACCTACACTATATATCCAGTTTCGTTAAGCCCCTGTGTATAATGCTGACTTTATATCAAATTTCTGTCACCTTATAGTCTTGTGTAGCTAACAGTACTATGAGCATTATTTGCATGTTTTTTTCAGTTTTTTGTTATAGCCTGTGATGTTTACAACAAATTTAGTGGAATTCCTAATTCCCGAGGGTTGCATCCTGTCTGTACTTTAAAGATAAATCTTTCTCCCATGTATATTTTTCGAAAGTCCTGTTACATTAGTTTACATTGAAATACCTTGACTGATTTCTATCAAATGTAATACTAGTTACCTAGGTGCTATGAAAATAATAAATCAAAATATATGATTTTAAGACAATTTGCATAGTCGAAACATTGATGACTTGCTCTATATTTGATACCCTGGCACAATTGAACTGTCCACTATATTCAAGGTCTTCATTACTATACTGCAGCCTAAGCAGATACCCTAAAAATTGCTGAGAGTTGCATTTTTTTGTTTCAATCTCTCAATGTTGGTCTAGACATAGATTTGAAACTATCACTCAATACAGAAAAAATCCAACCATCATCTTGAAATATGTTTACTGATTTTGCTCATAGACCATAAAAGAGTCAACAATATCAATTCTCTTTATGAATTCAGTTTAAAGCTTCTAAAGTTGCTGCATTTACTGTTACCTTAAAACTGGTGATGCCTCCAATCTATCTCTCACCACTCCTAAACTGTGCACTATAGTAAATATATAATATAAAAATTTTCATTAAAATGTTATGGCTCAAGTGATGTGATAAAATTGCTGAGATTTTTGTTTCTTATTGTATCTTATTACAGAAGCAATTTTATCTAAACGAGTACATTTATGACAGTTGCAGTCATCAAACAATTAGTGACAAAAGCTAAGATCAGCCAGATTCCTTTCTCTACTTCCTCTCTCCTTAAAGTCCCCATGAAAATATATGAACAAAGTAGAAACTTATGTTGTGCAATAATAGTAACTGCCAAAGGAGAGATATATATACCATCTCCTTGTCTCCTCATCACAGTTTAGCTTTAAGTAAGAATAAACACCATTGTAGGTAATGGGAAATTCTTTATATTTCTTTAGTGTAATCAAGCTTTCCATCTGTATTCATATATTATGATATTATAATATATATATAATTTATATTTTCTTATGTACCTCATGACAAGGGTTAGTTGGTAGAGCAGCTTATGGCTGAACCTCGCCAGCTAAATAAAGGAATTAAAATTATTATTATTATTATTATTATTATTATTAAAACAGAGTATCCATTGGTGGATTAATTTAATGATCACCACTAGTCACAAATACATATCTAATAAATGAATAAACACATTATACAGGGTGTCATTTTAATGGCACCAACGGACTACAGAAATGTATAGAGGACATCAAAACAAACAACTTTCTTCTCGTTGAAGCATCCTTTCCATGCTACAGTTGTTCAAAAACATTTGATCGTATTTACATCATTCATTTCCTGTCGTGAAGCGATGCATGCCAGGGTTGTCAGGATCACACATATTCTGTGAAAAATATGTACCATTTATGTACATTATGTACCATAAAAAAAAGCCAGAAAACTCCATCAGTAAGCCAACAGGAAGTGAACCAATGATAAGAAAAATGGTAGAAAAATAACGTATTCAAAAGGAAGTGGTAACATTAGATTTTCTCTCCCAGCTTAGATGTAAAATATTTACAAATCTCATTGGCAAGTTGATGTCTACAGTTCAGTCTATTGACTTTGTCCTTCCGATACTGGTTGTCTGTAACACATTAAACAGTTGAGAAAATAAAAATCAAAGAAATCAAAATTGCAAAGGTAAGTAACATGTACTGTACATTCAGGGTATTGTATGGCAAGAGACAATAATTGTTGAAAATACAGGAATATAAGTCGTAGTAAAACAAGTTCTCCTACGACTGTGTTTATGAACGCACTTGATACACATGTAATAGTTTGCAACTGTGAGCACTGGATACACATGTAATAGTTTGCAACTGTGAACATGGCAGTAAGCTATATTCACTAGTGATTCATCATTAGGTTGTTACTGTGGTTGTATGTGTTTTAGCCACAGTGTAACAAAGTTAACCTGATACTTCTCTCATCAGCACCACAATACCACAACACATGTATCAGGCCAAATGGATATACAACCCTGTAGTAGATATCAACCTTGCAATGAGATTTGCAAATATTAAATGTGCCTGGGCGTAAACAGCTAGATGCAAGCTGAAAGTCCAATAAAATTTGTTGTTGATGATGAAGATTAGACTGGATTTTAAAGGGAAGTCCTTTTCTATTTTTCAACATGGATCATGGAATAAAAAACAACAGTGTTGATAATTATCTTCCAACCAGATTACATGGTTTTGACTTCCTTTTCTCCCTTTTTCAGCCTACATTCCCTTTTCTTTCCATTTCTTAAAACATTTTTCTTTCTGGTCCCTTTATTGACTAGTTTTTCAGTCTCTATTCCTTTTTTCCATTTTTTTTTTTAAAAAAAACCATCAAAATATCAAATATTTTGTACGAATGTATTTTCCCTTAATGAAATATTCAACAATTGTTTATTTGGTGCAGTTTAGAGGAAAGAAAGAACAAGCACCTTCTCTCCATTAGTGTTGGGAATATGTTGCAGCGATTGTTTGGAACAATGCGATCTGGGCTTATGCAGCAATAAAATATTATTTCAAATTAAAGGACAATATATGAATGGTAAATATTGCAGTTTCATTTAAAATAGTATTTATAGTGGAGTGCAAAAACATTATAGTCCTATGTCTTTTCCTCCTTCTGGCATAAATTTTACCCTTTTTTGTCCTTACGAGGGTCACTATTTATATTTTGAGCCTAACAATGAAAAAACAGGAATTTGGCATTGAAAACTGCTTTATTGTTTTTCGAAGTATTCTCCTTTATGGTCAATACACTTTTGCATTCATTCGAACCATTTGTCAAAGCAGTTTTTCCAGTCTTCTTGAGACACCTCCATAATATGGTTTTTGAACGCATCAACGGCATCTTCCGCCGACGAAAATCGTTGTCCACGCAATTTATTCTTGACATTCGGGAACAAGAAGAAGTCATTGGGTGCCAAATCAGGAATGTACGGCGGATGACCCATCAATTCGATTTTTTGACTGTTCATAAAGTCGGTTGTTAGATGAGATGTGTGGCAGCTGGCATTGTCTTGATGAAGAATGATCCGACGGCGTTTGTTTGTTTTCCGTATTTGACCGAAGACCTCTGGCAAACAAATTGTTGTGTACCATTCAGAGTTGACTGTTCTACATTCCTCTAAAGGCACAGTTGCCACATGACCAGTTTTCCCGACAAAAACAGGCGACCATTTGTTTCGATGTGCTTCGAGCGCGAACAACTTTTGTTGGATTGGGTTCATCTTGAAACACCCATACAGTCGACTGCTGTTTACGTTCCGGCTCATATGCATATATCCATGATTCGTCACCTGTTACAATCTTATATACATCTTTTGAAGCACCACGATTGTATTTATTGAGCATTTGTTTGCACCAATTGATGCAAGCGTCTTTTTGAGTTTTTGTCAAATTGTGTGGGATCCAACGAGAACATACCTTTCTCACAGCTAAATGATCATGTAATATTTTATATATGCTGGTGGAACTAATGCCTATGGTTGCCCCAATCTCACAGTATTTCACATGACGATCTTGCAGTATTAGGTTTTGCACAGCATCAATGTTTTCTTGAACAACAACTGATTCTGGACAACCTTCGCGAATCTCATCGGTGAGCGAATGGCGGCCACGATTAAATTCGTTATACCAGTGTTTCACAGTGGCAAAGGATGGGGCTGGGATGGAAGTAAGTTGATCAATGCACTCTTGTCTTGATAATCCATGTCGAAAATCGTAAAAAATCATCGCACGAAAATGTTCATGACTTAATTCCATTTTATTGTTGTCACGCAATCTCCAAGGCAACATAAACAACACAAATCAAGCTATTGACAAAACATTTGAAGTACGTTATGGTCAATAATGCCAGACGATTCTGTGCAAACGTCAACTTCAATCAGTGTTGCCAAGGCTCAAAATATAAATAGTGGCCCTCGTATTAGAGGAAAGATTTTCCCTTTAAAATCTGGTCTCTAATAATGATATTTGACATGTATGTTAAGAGACAAAATCCATGTTACCACTTCCTTTTGAATACATTGTTTTTCTACCATTTCTTGTTTTCTTGGTTCACTTCCTCCTTACCCTGGGATCACTGCTGGTCTTCTTACTGGTGGGCCATGTTACCCTAGATGTTCTATCTACTAGTTGTGTTCCTACCTATGTTTTACAGTTCATAATTTGTTTGTTATTCTGTCATTTTTCACAAAATTTGTGTGATCCTTGCAACACTGTTGTGTGCTGTTTCACCACAGAAAATAACGTCACAGATGCAATCAAATCTTATGTTGGGTGGCCAGCATTCAGGCGGCAAAATGGGCTTTTTTGAATGACTGTAGCACTGAAACAATGTATCAACAATAAAAATGTTACTGAGAACAGTTGTTTGTTTTGATGTCCTCTATACATTTCTGTGGTCTGTGGGCACCATTAGAATGACACCCTCTATAAAGGGTCACCCAAATAAAAGTCATAGACTTTTTTTACTAGCATGATTTGTTGGTTGAAATCTACAGAGTGTCAGTCACCCTCTTGATTCAAGCAAGTGTTCCAGCAAGTCACTATGTTGTGGATATCTTGAGTGAAGAATGTTTGTGGTTGGCTGCAGAACCAGCCTTCAACAACAGCCCAGATCCCATCATGATTAGTTGAACTGGTGGCTCTTTATCTTTTATTTTAAAAAAATGCCTTAAAATGTAGTTGCAGGGTGACAGGTTGGGGCTATAAGGGGTTGGTCAAGGATCTCCCAGTGAAAGCACTGCACCAAATCTTTGCACACTTTTGCCATTACACCATTACATTGAATAACTGCTCACTGGGCCTGAATGTATTCCCAGTGCCCTCCCCCTCCAAAAAAAGAGCGACATTTTGGAGATCCAAACTTAAGGCAGTTTAGTGTAAAAACTGTACAACTGAATCAAGTAACACCTTGTTCGACAGATTTCTTAGTTCTTTGTTTTTTTTAAAAAAAGCTATTTTAAAAATCATCTTTTTGGTTTAGTCCACATTTTTTGAATGGGCACTCAAAAACTGTTTTGTGAGTTCAACGAGTTTGTAACTTCATAACAATCTTATATTTCTAAACTTAGAACAAACTACAGGCAAAAACTTTCCCAAATTATTCATGACAACACAGGTTTTGTGCAAAGTTTCAATTAGGGACTTGGGGAATGGGTTCATTTAGCAGAATTTCTATTAGGATCGAAATGTAAATTTGTGATCAAAATTACCATAAATAATTACATTTTAATCATTAATTTAGAGCACTCACATTTTATGTGGAGAAGTATTATCACATAATATAACTGTTTAGAACTGGTGTATATGTTTCTATGGTGTAAGTTGCTAAAAGTTTTAGGTCGTTCGTAGGATCCTTGGTTGAAATGTACAAACATCCTTTGTTGAAATGAACAACCACAAAATGCAATTAGAAGTTGTCAGCCATCATGAATGATAAAGGGAAACTGGATCTATCACAGCAACATTATTTGGACACTTGCCTTTCTGAATCGTTTTAGAAAATATCAAGTAGGTAGTGTTGGTCCTTGCTGAGGCCGGCTTTAGTTAGCACAATGTCCTCAGATGGAATTATTTTATAATTGACTGTTCCGTCAATCACAAAACAGTATGTAAAAAGCCAACCAGCACCATCTCTTGGCGTTAAGAATTACTAAAAGCAAACGCTCTGCATTATCATATGTAGTTTCCAGTTCACTTATATTTCTATACAATAAATCCATGTGTGATCATTACGTGAGGGTTGTTTTTTATCTAATCTCTGCGGTGAAGGATACACAACAGTCTGGAGCCGCAACATTGACAAAAGACAGTTTCTCACAATTATGCAACTGTCCACTATTAATAATTTCTAAAAAGAAATATTTTAGGCCTGATGTCTCACTATGAAGATATGAAAGTAAATGACAACTTATTAAAATGTAAAAGACAAATGAACTACAGTAGAATGTTGTTTATCCGCACATCAATTATCTGCAACAACCGTTATCCGCATGCTCAAAAAAGCAAGATTCAGTTTTAACAAATTTAAGCAATTTCTTCAATTGTACATTGGATCTAGATGTGTTTTAGTCTTTTTTTTTTTAAATGGACCAGCAACCCTGCAGAAGGAAAGTTGAGTAACGGACTCTGCAACAATTAAGCTGAAGGGGTGGGAGGAACAGTACTGTAATTTAGGCATGTACTGTACGTATATTACAAGTGTTTTCTCAGTTTCTCATGTCTTTTGTTTTCTTGTACTTTATACGTATTGTGTACATATGTGTACTGTATGTATAAAATAAACCTGTACTGTATGTGCTTTTCTTTGTTAAATAAACATATGTTTGATTATCCGCAAAAATCGTTATCCACATAACCTTCGGTCCCAATTAATGCAGATAAACGATGTTCTATTGTACTCTACACTCTGTCCAGGGAATCTCTGGAGCAGGAAAACAAAAACAAACCATCGTCGTCATCTTCTTTGTGTGACTCACACTGCCCATAAGTGTTTTCCAGCAGAGGTCCTAGTTGGGAGAATCCACCCTTCTTCATCTTGATTCCCTGTCTCAGATCACATTTGTATTTTGTTATTTAAGGTCTGTTTATGTTACAAGTTTGTGTTTGCAGGCAAACTGTACAATATCCATATGACAGCAGTCCGTGGGCCATAAAGTAGGGTTGAAAGGGACATTGGAAATGGGGTATTCGTTGTAGATGTTTATAGAGTATTGTGATGTTGTTGCCAAAGTGGGAATTGGAGAAACATATGAGTGATTGATTGTGTAGGTTCTCCACACAAAATGTGAACTTGGCTGCATTATTATGTGAGTCGTATGCATTCATAGAGTAAACACGAGAACAGCTTGGGGTAGATTTAGATTTTGAAACCAAGGGTGTTTGTTTCCGATTTGTGGATGCCATTCATAAGTAAGATGGAGTTCTTTGGTGCACCAATCGTCCCATTGTTTTTCTAACTTGTTTTTGACCCTTGGTAGGATGTCAGTATATGGCAGTCATGTCAGGGTGACTTGTTCTCTCATACTCGCTTGTTTAACAATTAGGTCTACTTGATCATGATATTTACTTAGGTAAATGTGTGCTTGGATATATGGGAAGGGCGCTGCCAGGTCTTTTTCTTGTGGTTTGTTTATGATACGGAAAACAATATAGGGGTATACCATTAACTTCCATGCAGCACAGTCTGTTCGTGATAGTGCTTGAAGTATACTCATCCATGGTAATTAGGGAGTGAGAGAGGTATAATTGTAGGGTGAGGAGTAACACTCTGTAGATAGCATAACATCGAAAACAAGTCCTGTACACATGTAATGACTCCAGAGGGCTTGCCCAATGAATGAATTTCACTACAGCTGCATTTCCTCTCACCATTTTGAGATAAATTTTGAATGAAGCAACAGCGTCAAAAAGAGAAAAACAAACAAGAAAAAATGACAGGTTGCAGGTTCATAATGACAAAGTCTATGACATGTAAACATGGATAATCTAGATTATAAATATCTTGATATTGCAGATTCCACCTAATTTATTTCATTACTATCTGAATAATTCTGCATCATTATGTCATTAGTTTCTTTCCTAACAATAGTACGTATGAAGAAGTGCGAGTGAGGCATTGGCATCGCTGTCTTCAAATTTCCCTCTGTCCCTATCAGACATCTCCCACCTTCGCTGCCGACTTTCTGCAACTGGTCTCACTTATCGCACCAAATTCAAACCTCTTCTTGGTCTAGCTCTGTATTTAGTCTTCTGAGGCCAGGTCAGGTTAAATGTTTTCATTGTTAGAGTGTACTTATGCTGAGAGATTTAAACTAACAAGCCTCCCTAAACACGAATGCATTCCCTGCTTACGTCAGAAGATGAAATACGGTGTGTGACCAAGATAGTGTTCAAATTTCATGTGATGAGCCATACCCTTTCAGCAACTTGTCCCCATGGCTTTTACGATCTGGTAGGTAAGGGAAGGAAGAGGAGGGGGCAGTGAGGAGGGAATTGTCGTAGCCACTGGCAGATGTGCCTAAAGTCAATGTTTTCTTCAGCTCAACCATAGTCTCGAGAAAGTTTTTCCAACTTGCTTTCAGATCACCAGCCCCTTTGCGCTGTGAAGTTACTTGTTTTAGATATGAATGTTACAGGCGTAACTTGGTGAGGGCAAGGAGTTGGGAGTCAATTGTCACCCAAATTTTCAGGCTATTAAAAACAGAGATGTCCAGCCTCCGGAGGCAGGGCCTCAGCCTCAGCCTCAGCCTCCAGGAGCCTTGAGGCTTAGGTTGTGTGAGGCCGAGTTGGCGTTTGGAGTCTGAGGCTGTGTGAAGCCAGAGGCTGACCTTGAGTTTGGAGGCTGAGGCCATGTGAGGCTGGAGGCCAAGTTGGAGGTCAGAGGTTGAGGTCGTGTGAGGCCAGAGTCCAAGTTGGAGGTCAGAGGCTGAGTTGGAGGTTGGAGGATGAGGCCCTGTGAGGCTGGAGGTCGAGATGAAGTTCGGAATCTGAGGCTGTGTGAGGCCAACTTTCATCTTAAAGGCTGAGATGGAGTTCGGAGGCTGAGCCCACCTTCTACCAGTTGTTGATATGAGCCATGCCAGAGGTAAGAGGTGATTTTTGGCCTCGAGGGTAGATTGCATTCCTTTATTTGGCATCTCGCTTGGCACTCTGTTGCGTAGGGTGTAGTCTGTTCCTATATCTCTTTTTTACTTTTGTCAGGTGTTATTTCGAGTGTATTCTGAAAGAAAGTCCGTAACTTCTGGACTATCTATCTAGAAACCATATCCAGAAATTGTACAGTCACTGTCGTGTGCCTCCTGGAAAGGAAAGTATGTTCTTGTTCCCCACCTCTGTTAGGAAACGTGAGCACAGAAGACTATAACTGATTATGTTCTGAAGAAAGTGAAAATATAGACACGTTCCATACCTTGTAAAATTCTATGTTAAATCTAACATGATTATTAATATTGTGTAATCATTACCCTTCTATTAATACACACAGGATTTCCAATGAACTGTAGAAGAAATTGGCTAACTTCTTCTCAGTTCAGACCAGATATGTCCAGCCTCTGGAGGCCAGGCCTCTCCCTCAGCCTCGGCCTCCAGAAACCTTGCAAGGCTGAAACCGTGTGAGGCCAAGGACAAGTTGGAGTTCGGAGGCTGAGGCCGTGTGAGGCCAGAGGCCAAATATGAACTTGGAGGCTGAGGCCGTGTGAGGCCAGAGGCCAAATATGAACTTGGAGGCTGAGGCCGTGTGAGGATGGAGGTCAAGATGTAGTTTGAAGGCTGAGACTTTGTGAGGTTGCAGGCTGAGTTGTTAGCCTGAGGCTGAGGCCGTGTGAGGCTGGAGGCTGAGATGGGGCTCGGAGGCTGAGGCCATGTGAGTCCGAGGCCAAGTTGGATGTCGGCGGCTGAGGCCGGAGGCCAGAGGACAAACTTGAGCTTGGAGGTTGAGGCCCTGTGAGGCCGAGTTGGAGTTCGGTGGCTGAGGCCCTGTGAGGCCGGAGGCTGAGATGGATTTCGGCGGCTGAGGCCGTGCAAGGCCGGAGGCCAAATTTGAGCTTGGAGGCTGAGGCCGTGTGAGGCTGGAGGTTGAGATGGAGTTCAGAGGCTGAGGCCCTGTCAGGTTGGAGGATGAGTTGGAAGTCTGAGGCTGATGCTGTGTGAGGCTGGAGGCTGAGATGGGGCTCGGAGGCTGAGGCCATGTGAGTCCGAGGCCAAGTTGGATGTCGGCGGATGAGGCCCTGTGAGGCCAGAGGCCAAACTTGAGCTTGGAGGTTGAGGCCCTGTGAGGCCAAGTTGGAGATCGGAGGCTGAGGCCATGTGAGGCCTGATTCTGACCTTCAACTCGGAGGTCGGGCCTCGCGAGGCCAAAGTCAAATGGCCATCTCTGATTAAAAATTTACAAGTTAAATATATTTTTGATAATCTCCTGCAACATAAGGAACAACGAAAAAAACAGTAGTCTTTCATAATTTCTCAAACATAAGTTATTTAATAAAATAGTTCTGGATGTTATTTCAAGGAGATGGACAACTTTTCGATTCTCTTCCCCCTCCAACTAAAGTCCCAAGTTATATTATGCCCTCCCCCACACAAGAAAAATAGGCCCTAACTATCCCTGTGCAAAATGCTACTCACTTTGTGATATCAGTTCATGATATTTGTATTTTTGTATCTACAGTTCCAGTAGTTTGAGATATCTATAAGTGTCCAGAATGGATGGATGCAAGTAAACAGTGTGGTATATAGAACATTTCTAGGGTAGGGTGATAAGCAGCTACCCTTAAAGCACTGACATTTAAAGATTAAAAATTTAGGCAACAAAAAGGAGAGGTGTAGAAACCAGAATTCCCCACTTCACCTTACAAACATAATCTTGAACATAACCATTCAGTTTTTGAACATCTTGCAATGAAAGGCTCCAAGGGTTCAATTGTCCCAGAGGATATTGTGGAGTGGTTCAAATTCCGCTTTAACCAGTCTGAGTAAAAAATGGACTCATAACAAAACATTGGAAAAATAATTTTCAGTTATTGCAACTTGTGAAGCAAGGAAAAGAGGAGGGAATGAATGCGAAATGTAATAAAAAAAAGTAGAGCAGGGACTTTTAAATAGCGTATTAGAAAATTAGCTGATGTTACTGCGCTTTATAACATGATTCCTTCTCATTTCTTTTCTTCGCCATTCTGCTCCTTTTCCACATGCTCATCCCCCATTGTGAAGACATCAAAATGTCAACCTGTCTTCCACATACTGTGCATCCATTTAGATCTTCAGCTGAGAGATCGGGAGAAGCGTGGCAGGTGGCGCTGACGGAGATACCGTCATTTGCGGCCTGTAATGCCCGCTTATGTTTATGGACATATCCAGACATTTATATAAATATTGCAAAACGAGCACTAACCTGTGTTATAATTCATCATCTGTAATTCATCCAAGTTCTGCCCTTATATACACAAAAAAATACACTTTAGAAACGATGTTAAGAGCCACAGATAATAAACATTTTAATCATAGTTTTAACCAGTAACGTCCTGCTTAAGTTTATATCCTTGAAAGAGTTTTGTGTCGATAGGGATCGTTTGGAGGTTTTGAATGTGCAACACTGTATCAAGATTACGCTGCAGACGAAACCATTAAAAGTCAATGGTGTTTTCGTGAGCTTCCTTGCAATCCGAAATCTTCGAGCTCAAGTTCTTTTTTTCCTTCGCGACTAGATGAATACAGAGCTGTGAATATAGTGGTGAGCAGATGTAAACCAAGAGCGTGTTAATTTCGTAATGTGCGCAAGAGTGTTATTCTGGTTACTTGCCATTACTTGTTTGTGTTATTGCAGTGTGTTGTGTCAGTGAGACGATTGCAATGCCATCCGCAAGGTTCACGTTACAAGGGGGAGGCTGATAAGTTCTCAGCCAGACCCAGAAGGACTTTAGCTACAGGCACGAAAGTTTCAGGCTATTCAATGTATTCTCCCCGAAGGTCTACACACTTTTAGCACTTTGTTGCTCCAACTTCTCTAACCCCTCCGGAAAAAAAAAAAAAAAAGAAAGATTTCTCCTGGCTGCAAAAAAATGTTCGGCAGCTGCTATAACCTCGTTATCACTTCTAAATTTCTGTCCTTTCAGAACTTTTTGCAGTCTAGGGAAACTTTTCCTTTTTACCTTTACACCTGTGAAATGTCCTGCATCGCCATAACGGAACAGTGAACACAATCAGCTTTCAGGAGTTCTCCTTCCTTCTCTCCTCCCTAAAAAAGTTTGCATCTTGCAATCTACACATGTGCTGACTGGAAGGGAAGTACTCCAAAGTTCACCAGCGATTTCTTTCTTCGGCATGGGAATAGTTTTCAACAGTACCAACAGTTGCTTATTACATTACAAAAATTACAAACAGGATTTCACCAGCTTTCCGATTGTGATGTACTGCGAAGTCAGAAGTTTGGGAATGGGACTGCCAAGAGGTCCTTGGCAATATTCCTCAACAGCCACCTCCCCTAAAATAACTTGTTTGCAATGGCCTTGTATTACAGGAAAGGCTAATTTGGGATATGCATTTTTTTTTTAAATTAAAAGTTTATACATGTATAAGGAATTCAAGAGAGTATTATTATCAACATTGTTAGCAAAGAAAAAGTGTCAAATTATTTCACTAAAGTTGAAACTACAACCAATTTTACCCGAAACAATAAAATGTAAATATGTTTTCAAATTCTTAAAACTATCAGGAAGAAAAAAGTAAAGTTTGATCACATTTTTTTTCCTTTTATGCCTGAAGGCACTGTAATTTACAAATTCGCAACGTGAATAATTACATAAAAAAATATTTCATGGTATTATTTTTTGCTCTCCCTTAATTCACTATTGTTGAAGGAGTACAACAAAGGCTCTAAAATTAACTGATCTGAACTGGAACTCTATAAGAATGATATATTTAATAATGTAATTTACATATCCAATGGGTGGGAAATAATTATCCCTTGTTGGGATGTATCATTCACAACCAGAGGTTGGGATGGTTTAAAACAGGGGTGGAATCATCCTCATCCTGATCTCCCCCCCCCTTTCAAATTCCACCAGGCATTAAAATGAATACATGTAGACCTATATTTGCTCACAATTTCCTTAAAATTCCTAATGAGTGCAGAACAGGGCACAAGATCTTCATATATTTTGGAATTATCTGTTTTTAAAAATTATCAAGAATCCTCAAAAATAAAATAATAAAAATATAAATATTCCAGTAAGAAACAGGAAATTAATGTGTGCTGTTCTAAAATGGAATTTTCCGTGCCCCCACATTGTTAATCTTGTGCCCCCAAGAAAAATGTTCCTGCACCTCTTCTGCTTGAAATAAGTGTTTGTGCAATTGTTAACATTAAAACAAGGAGATAAAAATCTTCTATATTAATCTAAAAAATAATCCACAAGAACAATTGCCCATACAAAGCGGATTTTATGTTCTGTGTGACCGCACTGTGCTCGACCCTAACTTATTATTGGCCAGCGAGCGACACTGAAAATGTGAACCAATGACGCAGCGCCAGAGTATGAGTAAGGGGGGCAGTTGCACGTTACACGTCACACTAATACGTTACTATAAATTGCTGATTTTTATATTAAATGTTGTATTGAATTCATGGTGTGCAAAAAAATTTAGAATAATTTATCTGCTCCACACCATGTTCTTACTTGAAAGCATTGCTGCCTTAATACCGCAGGTAAAATTTTTGGTGGGATGAACACAGGACTAGGAAGTGTGTGTGAGTGTGTGTGTGTACACACACATTGATTGTCTTTGAATTAAAAATAGAACGTTTTATACAATGAAAAGAATATTTTATTATTTAATTTGAGTTTCAATAAATTAATATAAATCAGTATGAATGTTTGAAACCTTCCCGCCTGAAAAGATTCTGTGAGCTCTGGACTTTCAAAGTATTTATAACTATATGAAGGAAAAAAATAAAATATCAAAATAGGAATCTCTGTCCCTTCTTTTCTAAATTTTATTCAATACAATTACTGCATATATTTATTCCCATTATTGTGCTTAAAGTAGATATGTCCAAACAAAAGCAAAGAATTTTAATCACAGAATAATTGAACAACGTAACTTGCCTTCTTCCTTCGGATCAAACTCATAAACAGGCGTAATTTGTGTGACTATAATAATATTGATGATTCACTGCTTCGTCTTCCAAAACTGTCTGTCTTGTTTTTTGAAATGAGCCACTGAAGTAATGCAGTTTCCTGATTTCATAAAGGTCTCTGCCTGTACAACACAAACTCACTGGCAAAAAAAGATAAGCTTACAAACTAGCTGGAGAAACCTCCTCCCACTGTGCTGCAAGGGGCACATGGCCTGAGATGCGAGAACAGCATGAGGAGAGTTGTGTGTTGAAAAATGACAGCAATGCTACAAGCGGACAATCCTCGAGCTTTTAGAACTTGTGGGAACCAAATTGTTGTGGCTAAGCCAACAGTGTGAGAGAACAAAACATGTTAATATCTTTCAAAATGTTGATATTTCTACAAAATTGTGCCGGATTCGCGTTTAGTGGGTTGAAATCTATACGAAATCATCACAAAACAATGATAAGCAAAATCTTGTTGACCAGTGTTATCTATATAAATTCACGACTAGAACCCCAAATTGTTTTCTTAGAATCTACATCACTTCGTGTATCCTAGTAGAAAAGCCTTGCAGAGTATCACCGAAATTGGAAGCATATTATAGGAGATTTTGTCACTAGAAGAAGAAGCAGTTTTCAGCTGTTGAGAGAAACATCCAGCCGAGGCTTAAACTGAATGAACACGAGAACACACAAGGGTCATGTCTCTATGGTGTAGGTTTTAAAATTGTAGTACATAAATTTTAGTGGAAACGTCATTTATACAAAGAAGAATTATTTTATCTTAATGATGTATATGTCATAAATATATAGATGTTCAGAAAATCTGGTTATAGATCATGTTCTCGACAATTATTATCCTTGAGTCAGTGATATATATATATATATATTTCGTTCAAAATACTGCCTTCATATCAGTCTATTAAAAAATAACAAATTTTATTTGCCTACAGTTGTAATAATTAATTTAAGTAACTACCTACTCATGTATCAAATTTGAATTGATATGTCACTTACATAAGTATGTTATTCTCAATCACTATAGTAAAAATAAGTAACTGAGGTAACACTGCTATGAAAATCATCGAATGATGGAAATCATAATAATAAATAACAGAATCTATTATCCAGTAAGTACAACTACCATACTAGTAGCTTCTTTTGAATATTCACATGGTTGTTTCAGTTTTTTTATGCAGATATAGCACAAAAGTAGTGAAGTAGTGAGTAGCGCACAGGAAGAGTGTAGTGAGCTACATTTTGAGAATGTAGCTGTAGCGAAGCTACATTTTGGGCAAGTTGCTATAGTTGTAGCAAAGCTACTTTCAAAATGTAGCATTCCGATCACTGAATGGAAGAATTTTCACCTGCCTTTTCTTGGTTACATACTAAGGGGAGTTATCAAGTTTTACTACCAAGCCACTCAGTTCATTACGTGGGTCAGATTTCACTATATGCTGTAGGTATTGTCCCCATAACTCTGTGCATGTTGTGGACATGAATGCAAATCCAGTCAACTAGCATTGCAATACGCTGCACAAACCAGTACATTTGTGCAATGTTATTGCTCGTAGGTCTAAACCTACATGTTAATTAATTATCGTCTTTTAGGTTAGAAAATTATTTCTACAGTACCGATATCCGATAACCAATTTCAATTCCAGCATGTCAAAAAAGCAAGGAGGATATTAAAGTTAGTATCTATTTTCCAGTTTTTGATCACCTAAAAAATAAATTAAGTAAAGGAAACTCATAATAAGGGCCTTTCAGCAGCTGCTTGTAATGGTTGAAACATTCAAAATTGCCTTTCAAGGACCTTATAAGCTTTGTGTTATTGTAATATGCATACCCCCATCAACAACTGAATGTGAAAGAACATTTTCCAGCATAAAGTGTAACCTTCGTAATCAGCTTGGTAATGAGAGGTAGAATGCTCTGCATTGAGGAAAACTTTGCAAAATCATTGTAGATAATTTTGTGCGTGCCACACCTATACCCAAAAAAAAAAAAAAAAAAAACTGTTAATGTAATGGGAGTAATAAATCTGTGACATTATTCCATTAAATAATGGCTTGGAAAATAAAACAACATAATTATGGTATTCTTTTTTGGCATAAAAAATTTGTGTGTAAAAGTTATTTTGAATATGATGGAACACAATACATCTGAGTCTGACTGTAAATTATGTCATTGGTAAAATTATACTGTAGTAAAATGTTAAGTAAATACATTTTAGCCGGCATTAGTGAACACATACATAACTTGGGAAGGGCAAGGTGGATCACTTGCATCCTAAAATTTTCAGATGTTGAAATTTACAAGAGTATTTCTGTTAACCTCCTCGAAGCTGAGGAACAAAAAATAAAGAAGAATTTTTGTGATTCCTCAACATTATTTTTATAGTATGGAAAACCATTTGATTCCCCACCCCTCCCACCACCAAAGTTAGGCTCCAAGGAAAACCTAAACAGTGACTCCTGTAGTGTCAGATACAGAAACAACAGAGAGTAAAACACGTGGTGAAAACCAGTGCAATACTCAGACAAGAACACCACAAATCCCTCCTCAATCCCCGCCCTTCATCTGCCATTGCTTATGGCATCCCCAAAACAAACAAACCAGGAATTCCAATGTGCCTCATTATACCTGGCTTCAACCAGCCTAGAGTAAACCTTACTGATTGACCCAAAAACAGAATATCCCAATTCAGCCACAAACTAACACATGTGTACTGATGCTAAAAACCTGGTAACATCCATAGTACACTGGCGAACTTTAAAAAAAGGTCTCCCTCCTCTTAGTTAGATTGGAAGATAGTTGGAAACACTTCATTATTCCTGTATTGGATAAGAAAGTGGGGGAAGGCAGTTGTAGACAAGGCTATCACTACCCTATGTGCACGTAAACTTATTTCTGGAAAGATTTCTGTTGGATTCTTGTCAGGCATGATCTGGGCAGTTTGTGGAAGAATTTGGTGTTCCTACCCTTACCTCTCTCTGTCTGTGTGTGTGTGTGCGTGCACGCACACACCTATACCCGTTTCTTTTCACGCCGACACCTGTTTCTTTTTAAGTTTGATGTATTTTTATTGCATCGACTAATTACTGTTATGGCTGGGAATGAACCAGGTTAGCAATGGGCAAATAAAAAAGTATAAAAAATACCAAAATTCCTGGCATGAGTAGTTAGTAGTAGTAAAGGTTAGGTAAAGTTCCTCGTGTGTGTAGCACCATGCCATGAAGGCACATTACCGTAGGGGCCCGCATATTCTCGAGCTTGGTCATTTTGGAGGTGATACGATCAGCACCATGCTCCAGCCACCTTTTTATCGCCAGGGTTGTAGTAGAAATGAGAAAGCAGAAATGTTTTGCATTCTGCGTATGTGACAGTATTCTTTGGATATTGTCCCTCAAGTAACTGTTAACATCCTAACCTGCAGTTTTTTTTTTTTAGGATAAACTAGTTGAAGGCTGCGAGTGGTTCCTGAGAAGTAATGTAATGAACATATCACAGAATGTGCATATGATGTTTCTCGGGGGGAGGGGAGGGGAGAATGATATAGAAATTTATTTTATGAATGTTTACGTCATTGTGACCATGGAGTGTATTTTGCAGACTAACGAGGATCTGGCATCTAGACACAAGGCCAGTATAATGGTCTGTGGGGTTTGGGCTGTGTCCTATGTTTGTGATTGCCCTTTCACAAATGTCATCTATTCCCATTGGGTCATTTTCGACCCATTGCACACTTCAATATTCTTTTGTTAACTATTTATTTTGTTACTAATTTATCTTTCTTATATATGAGTTGGAATTAAAGTGCATACTATAATTTTCATAATTGTTGAAAGTGGATTCTGATTTTTCAAAATTATGATGTATGCAGTTGGTGTTGAAATTGGGAGCACACTGATCATGGGGAAAGCTATAATAAGGTAAAGTGCTCCCCTGTGTTTAGCACCACAACATGAAGGCATATAGGAGGTGTGGGGGTAACGCCCCACACTTTCTTGATCCGGTCGTGAGTGGGGGTGATGTGATCAGCATCACGCCCCTGACCACCTTTACCCCCCAGGGTTTCCCCCAGGTACTCATGTCATTCGACGCTGGGTGGGCGCCGCAGCTGCTTCCAACGTTAGAAAACTTCCCGGATTTGAACCGGCCAGGGATCGAATCCAGGACCTTGAGCATGGTAGTCAGACTCGTTACTGACTGAGCCATCGCAGGCACTGGAAAGCTATAATACCATTGTCAAAAGAAAATTAAGTGCAGTTTTATTTTCCCATAATTTACCAAATTCTTTTTATAATATGATTCCTAAATAATGCTAGTTGTTGTTTTAAATTACAGTTTTGTGACATGTGTTCATTATCTCGAACAATGATGTGTTTTCATCAGGTTGGTCGTTTTTGATCCAATGGGAATATCGTTGCTAATGGAGTAATCACATTTTATGTCTTGTCTTCTAGAATACTTCACTATATTCTACTATTTTTTTAGGCTTGTAAGGTTTGCATGTATACTTCATACATTATATGAATTTATGCATAATAGACCATGCAGTCTAATGCGTAATGCTTTGGGCTCTGGTTCGAGTCTCCTGGGGGGAGTGTAACAACTTTTCTCCAGAGATTTCGGACTGTGTATGGGACCAGTGGCCACCCACAATCATGAGGAGATTGGAGAGCTACAAATGACAAGCGTAACCTGCTCATGCAAACCTACAATGAAGACTGGGGGTTCGTCGTGGTGACCACACGTCACCCCATAACAGTTTGGATGATTTCCCACATCGGGTGAGTGAATGAGTAGGATCAGGGGGAGTGAAGTCTTCAGTCGGTAGGTTAGCCCAGGACCTCAATGGACTATTGCGCCATGGGTTATTATTGTAATTTCCAAATTTATGAATTATTATTTTATTCGAATTGAAATATACCATATAGGCATTTTTGTCATTTTTTATCATGAAGAAAAAATCATGTTACTCACTTGTACAAGAACATGTGTTTCTCTTTACTGACAGACCTCTGTTGCTACGCTAGCTGATATACTTGATCACTTTGAAGCGGAACCACAACATAGAGAAAATACTATATTTCTTTGTCCTCTTGAGGCAAGAGTGGAAAGTAATACTGACAACTGATAATTTGCCTCGCCTCCCAAACTGACAAGTAGACCTTTGCTGCTGGAGGGAGAGTACAAATCAAAATGCATGATGTTATTGGATTGAAAAATACCAACATAGGTGGCGTTGATCGATTAGACCTCAACTTGGAGTACTCTATATACTATATACGAACTATATGTACCCCAATAAGAGGTAAAATGTTGTACATTCCATTGATTTCTTGGATGGTAAATTGTTGTAAATCGGCTGTTGTAAATTCTTAGTTCCTAGCTCAACATGCAGGCTACAATGGAGATGTGTTACAGTATAGAAGAAGTGTTGCTACAGTGACTTTGGCAGGATATGGAATAACAAGAGATTCTTCGAGTAGGCTTTCCTCTCTAAGCACATTCCGAGAGCCACCATCTAGCATAAAGTGCTTCAGAATAAATCACATGATCAATGAGAAGGAATATAGGTAAAGATGTGCCAGATGCAAAAACAAAAGCAATAGGAATTGCAGCCAGTGCAATGTATTTCTCTACGATAAATGTTCTAAAAATTTTCACAAGAAGTAATGTACTCATGAAGTGAGAAAAGATGTGTGATATTACAATACGCTATATTTTGTGTATAATCAAGTAACTATTGATATGTCTTATTTTCTTGTGATATGCTGCCAACAGAACATAAACCTGCAAAACAAAGTGAAAAACTGGACATCAAATATATGTGTTTTCTTTATTTATTGGTATCAAAGTTGGAGAAAGAATGAATGAGTGTGTGTGTGTGAGAGAGTGAGTGAGCGAATGAGAGAGAGAGAGAGTGTGAGTGAGTGAGTGATTGCATGAATGAATCGCCAGTGCCTATATTGTTACGAATTTTATCCCTATTTTCCCATTGGATCGACCCATGCAGTTAGCATCGGTATTCCTATTGTGTTGTTTTTGACCCACCCTCCCCTAGCCTGAAGACAAAAGATTTTCCATTAGTTTTGATTTCCTGATAATCAGTAGTCATAATAGAGTAAAATACATAAATTTGAAAAAATTGTCAACATAAAATAATTCGGGAATATATGGGTTAACACACCTTTCATCCTTATCTATGTGATTACTCAAAAGTGGAAGAAAAGCGAAGTAAAATAAATAAATCAATTGGTCATTGTGTCCCTGCGTTTTTCAATATTTCTTCCTGATCGAAAATTATGAAACCGGAGACCCTATGTTCGATTGATTGATTTGCTTTAGTTTACTTTGCATCTTGTGCCACTGTGAATGGACACTCACAAATACATGCACAGGCCAGGATTCGAATGCGTGACCACTCTCCCACTGGGGCCGGCATCTATTTTCGAAGCTTGGGTAATATTTAAGAGCTTATTGTGTTCGTTAATTTTTTCTGGTCACTCCAACATTCATCCTTATTGTTGAAATTAAACAAGAGGGATATAATATGGTCATAAAAATAGCAAAAATACCACATGACTGTCATGTGCTGAAAGAAATGACCTTCTTTGCTCATTTTCTTTTTATATTTGTTTTAGAGCTAATGACAAAAGAGAGAGAGAAAAAAAATTAACAACCTATTTTGATTAATGAAGGAAGTAAATCGCCAACTCAGAACCTGAATTCTTGAGAGCTCAAAATGGACAACAAATATTTCTTCTGAGGCCGAATGACCAAAGAAATAAACGCTGTGCTAATTCCTTGATGACTCATGGTTAACATTGGTCTTCTGTGTGGTGTTCACTACTGACAGCTGTGCAGCTCTTCCTTAACTTGCATAGAGTTTCAGCATTGATGCTGCAGTGTTTCCAATTCAATATCGGTTTTTGTTGTTTTTTGTTGTAAAAGGTGAGGCCAAAAGTGAGGCCTTACATAAGATTTACACTGTACACTGTACCTTGAACATGTAGTGTGGAAAACGACCCAAGAAACTGGTTCCTGAGATGGATGGCAACATAGACAGCAGTGCGATAAATATCGCTGCTAATTTTCTTATGAAAGTAACGTAGCATAGTTACTTTTTGGAATATATTGTGTAGATTTGTTTGTCTTGAAAGGCGGTACATGAATTGATGGAAATGGTTATATTTGTGGAGTGATTTGCAGTCATGAAATGGCATTAATTTGGAAAGAAAATTAAAATAAAATAATTAAATAGTATGCGTAACACAAGAAATATAGCAATGTCATTCCGGACGTCAGGTGTTGGATTGTATACTAGAGCTTATTTCTCTATGGTATTAGAATAAAAATAGCATCCTGAGAGATATTTCATACCGAGGTGACAAACCACAATTGTCGCTTGGAAGCAAGCAGTCGGAAATCAATGCAGACTTTCGAACCATAGGGACACAAGCTCTGACTACACTGTTTCCTCAAGGAGATTTTAGACCAAAGCTACATGCAGGAAACGATATCACACCAAAGTGACATGGGTCCTTCGGTCCATGGAAACATTCATACCAAAGCAACACACGAAACACATTGCTTGGAAACAAGCCAATCAAGAGAGCAACATTTCACATCGTTGCAGCATGATGGGCAGCACAGGCCAGCATTCGGTTCGTGAAATCCTCAAGCAAAAAGTGTTGCGTGCCTCTTGTCGCTTTGGTGCGCAATCTCCCTAAAGCAAATCAGTCATTGTATCATGCATGTGTAAACAACAAACCACGGCAACACAATGCAAGCTATTGAGGAATTGGCCCAGTTTGAGCGACACAAAAACGACAAAGCACCATGTGTGGCTTATTGTGTCAGCTAGATCTGTTGTTGTAACGTGTGCTTTACTGTGTCATCTAGATCTGATGTTCGCACAATTAGCAGCAAATGCTTGCTGATAGACTAAAGGCACCATGTTGCTTGTCACTTAGTTGGGAACTCTCCCTGTAACACGTCGCTTCGGTCTGGACACCCTTCCTTTAAGGAGCTTTACGACCAAAGTAACCAGTAGCACGTGAATACGACATATGAACGTGACATTTGATGTTTGGACCCTCATGCACAATAAATGCTATTTACAGTCTGGAAGTGTCTGTGTCACTAGTCACATCAGTGTGAACATCCCATGTCGCTTGTCCCATTGGTCTAAAAGTTTCCTTACAGTCATGCGGATGGCAGTAAGGAAGTATTGTGGGTTTCTCCTTGTCATTTCAAGCAATCATCATTATCATCATCATCATCATCATCATCATCACCATAATTAGTTTCAAGTGAAAGAAAAGAGACAGTAAATATCAAAAATACAAATGCTTCAGTGTGTATATCTTTAAAAGAAATGATGATGATGGTGATATTATTATTATTATTATTATTATAATGTTGATGAACCTAATTCATACACAAAAATTTAGTTACGAAGAGCATTCCACGTGTATATTTTTCCTATATTATTAATGAAAATAATTATAACAGGACATGGTTGACTTGTCGAGAATGTTTGTTAATATATTTGCAACCACTGTAACAAATATCATAGCAATTATCACATCAGGGTGGCTACAAACAAGCAGAAATGAAATTCCCTGACTTTTCCAGGTTTTCCAGGACAAGATTTACATTTATCCCTGACAATTACAAACTAAACTACATCGATGTTTTTGCAAATGGAAATAATAAACTCATACAGGTCCATGCATGGTTTTGCTAAGTACCAATATTATCTTCTATTAAATTGACTTAATTTCTCTATTCTCTATGATTTGAATTCAAACAGCAAAATAGTGAATTTGGAAAATTATTACAATTCACAAGCTAAGGAAGGATTATGGAATTTTGTCATACGCAGTAAGTTTAAAATAAAATACTTGATTATTTTTAAAGTTAAGACTAAATGAGATAAGAGTGAAGAGTGAATGATTAAGAAATACAATTTGTAATTTATCAGTCTCCTTATACATTCTCGGTATTATATGTTGATATTTCCACTGAGGTTTGGAACCCTCTTCTTGCAAAAACCATGAGTGCGGACTCATTTTTCGATGCATAAAGCTACTTCTCTCTTCTCTGTAACGCAAACAACTCTTGCATATAAGTGAAACAACTGAATCGAACAAAAGAAAGTGTCATATTTCCTTACATTATCGATGGGATTTCTGCTTCAGTACAGTATATCCAAGTGAAGTGCTGTGAAACTGACAACATGCAGTTATACCATTAATACTGACGAAAAGGGTATGTAGGTATTAGAAATTTAACGCAAGGAATATATAGAATTGCATTGTATAGGTACCTGATTTACTTAAACCAACACATTTAAACAGGAAAACACTAATAATAAAAGCTTCTGAAAGTTCATATACGAGGGGCATCCAGAAAAAGCTCCAATGGTGCATATACGCAGCACTCGTGGCCGGAGAGCGACACACACATGCACGGAGGAAGAAGTGGCATGTAGCTGTAATCTGGAACAGTTGCAATGCAGCTGGTTTAGGACAGTTCTAGGTTAAAGATTGCAGCTCTCATAAAGTCTCCCACCGACTGCGATGTAGCCTACATTGCACACACAGAATTTGGCACAGAGCCACCAGCAATCGTGTGAGTTGTGCAGACCGGACGTTGTGAGTGATACTACGGTCAGATGATGGTGCAGATAATTCATGGAAGGCCAATCGAATGTGCACAACCCCATACAGCTGAGTACACACGGGCCCTTTGCATCACTTAAGGTGAGAGATCTTAGACCACTCCCTGTACAGCCCTGGCCTTGCATGTACTGACTTTCATCTCATTGTTTAACTGAAGAGGTTTCTGGCAGGGCAAGGATTTGACAGCTACACTGCGGTAGAGATAGTTCCAGTCTTTGCTGTCAGACACATATACCATGGGCATACAAAATTTAGTGCCATGCTACGACACATGCCAGAACAACGGTGGTGATTATGCCGAAAATTAGGTTAGGACTCACTGTTACTAATGCAATAAGTTAGAACTGATATTCTTGTTTTATTAATGCCTAATCGGTAGGGACCTTGATATTTTAATTTTTTTTTTCAAATTGGTGTATTTTCTTATTTTTTATTTTTTACTATACAGTGTTATTTTTCCCAAAATTCACATTTTCATTTTAGTGCATTTTCTGGCAAATATCTGAAATTATACCTTCATGGTGTTTTTAAACTACTGTTTAATTGTAAGTCACATGGCTTACGCCTCTTCGCGAGAGTTTGATATCTTAAAAGTTATTTTGGGAAAGTTATTTTCCATACCCCTTTATTAATTTTAAGGTAAGGATTTTAGATAATGGAATTTTGGTGTGGAGTTAGGGCCCCACACTTTCTTGATCACAGCTGAAGGTGCGGGTGATGTGATCAGCACCACACTACTGGCTACCTTTATCCCTCAAAGTTTTCTCAAGGTACTAGCTTGATATGATGCTGGGTGGGTGCCGGAGCAGTTTGAATAGCTGGAAAACATCCCGGTTCTCTCCTGCAGGGGATCGACCCTGGGTCTCTCGCATAGTAGTCAGATGCCCTAACAACTGAACTCCATTATTACTCGCCAATAGTGCGCACTTAGCTTGGTAATTCAAAACATATCTCGTGCGACAAATACTGAAGATGTGGCTAACGTGTGACGGTAGATACGCACTCGATCTCCTGTTAGAACCCTGCCACTTTGCTCTGTGATGCAAATGGTTTTGATAGAAGTTGAAAAAATCGTGGGAAATGAATGATTTAATGTGGTTGTCGGAATTATTCCACGTACGTACAACTCTATAGTTTACTCTTGAGTAAAATGTTGGAAAACTTGCATGTTCTATGTACACAAACATGGCCTAGAAAAGACAAGGATGTTAGATTTCAAGGAATTTTTTGTTGTTTTAGGACATTTCTTTAAAAAAATCGCTAAAAACGCCAACAATTCGCATTTTTTGCCAAATTCACATTATTTTGATATTTTGAACGGGCGAAAAATGTGTCCAGACATTACTGCACATTCCTAAACATAATTTCGCAGAAATTATCGTTTTTCACAGTTTTGGCGTTTGCGAAAAATTGGAAATTATTTTCTGGCCACCCCTCGTATAAATCAGTAGATGGAAAGTGAAAATTTAGTAGGGCTGGCAGAGAAAAGTCAATTCCTGAAGGAAGTGATTTGCTGTTATGAATTAATGATTCGAGTAAATATGATATTAAAATATTTACATATTTATTATTAGTATTTTATTTCATAATATTGGACATTAACTTCACTCAGTGAGAGATTTAAGACCATCTCTCACGAGATTAAACAGACAGGACAGAGAGTGGCGTTAATTTCATTGCAATACTAATGTTGCAGTAAATTTTCGGTTGGGAGCATGCACTTGCCAATTTTTAAAACGTTCACCAATGCAGATTTATGTTTCACTTTTTCGTGATATTATTCAATATATATCCCGTTTGGTTGGATTCTTCTTGATATCTAAGAATATTGGAATGTCATTGTAAACGTATGTTAACTTGTGCGAAACCAGTAATGCGTCAGGATGATGAAAGAAAACCTTCGTAAGCACTGCTACATTCAATAAGGTGAAGTGAGCCAGAAGAGTAACAAAATTCCAGCAGCATATTTTCAGTCTAAAGCTCTTCTTGTTTATGCATGCGATTTTTGTTGGATGTTGCAGTCCATGCAATTTCTGTCGCATGTTGTAGTGAGATACTTTGTCGGGTGGCAATATTCGACAAAAATCGTATGTATCAATGGAACATATTTGTTTCCATGTTCCTTCAGTTTGCCCAACAAAATGCCTTACTACGACGTCCGACAACTATCAAACGGCGCCACCTGCTCTTATCCCCTCCATCTGTTGACAAGTCCCCTTACTACTCCCATACGGACAAGAAAAAATGATAATTCAATGCATTTTCCACGTAATATTTAGAGGCTTAACCTTTACTCCCCCGATGATAGAATATTGTATCATCAGAGTAAGGTCGTACTCGCCCGATGATACCATATGGTATCATGGTGCTGATTACGAAATGAATGTGCTTTTTGGACCTTCATACTCTTATGTTTGGATGGAAACTCTTGACACAGGTCTGGAGCAAGCCTGGGAAATTGATATTGATGACCAACCTCCCCCCTCTCCGCAACATATCCATGCCACATTTCCGAACAGAGTTTCACATTTTGGCTCATTATTCAACTTGTATGGCACCCAGGAACATGAAACATGTTTCAATTTCTTTGGAAACGTCCATTCTTTGAAGAGAATACTAAGTTTTGCGCCTTCTCCCCAAAATAGCGAGAGAAGAGTAGGAAAACTCCAGATTTTTATGTTGTTTTTTTTTCATTGAAATTCGGTGGTCGCGCCCCCAAACCCCCATTTCTCGTTTCGGTGTTCTGAATTGTACACGGTTGCATGCTATGATGTTCTAGCTGTAAAAAAAAAATTATCCGAAGTAGATTTCTCCCATAGTACCCGAGTTATAACAATTTTCCTCCAAACATGCAAATTACCTATTTTTCGTAATTTTTTTTTTAAAAAAAATCAGATTTTGGCATATTATTCAACTTGTATGGCACCAAAGAACATGAAAAATGTCTCAATCTCTTTGGAAACGTCCATTCTTTGAAGAGAATACTAAGGTTTGCGTCTTCTCCCCAAAATAGCAAGAGAAGAGGGGGTAAAATCCAGATTTATGTTGTTTTTTTTTTCATTTAAATTCGGTAGTCGCTCCCCCCAAACCCCCTTTCCTCGGTTCGGCATTCTGAATTGTACACGGTTGGTTGCATGCTCTGATGTTTTATCTGCAAAACAAAACTTATCCGAAGTAGATTGCTCCCATAGTGCCCAAGTTATAACAATTTTCCTCCAAAAATGCATATTACCTATTTTTCGTAAAAAACAGTTTCACATTTTGGCTTATTATTCAACCTGTATGGCACCCAAGAACATGAAACATGTTTCATTCTCTTGAGAAATGTCAATTCTTTGAAAAGAATGTAGCAAACTCCAGATTTTTGTTTTTTCCATTGAAATTCGGGAGTCACCCCCCCCCCACAAACCCCCTTCCTCGGTTTGGCATTCTGAATTGTACACAATTGCATGTTATGATGTTTTATATGCAAAATAAAAAAATATCCGAAGTAGATTGCTCCCTTAGTGCCCGAGTTATAACAATTTTCTTCAAAAGACTGTTCGAAGTCAATGAAGACGAAATTCCCTGACATTTCCCTGACTTTTTTTGACACCTCAAGTTCCCTGACTTTTCCCGGTTTTCCAGGTTTTCCAGGTCTGTCGCAAACCTGCACATTCATAGAAATGCTTCATGTAAAAGAATCAGACATTGCAGCGAAAACTCCATTTACTTCCATTATAAGCAGAGGAATACCATGCAGTGGGACTGACACCAGCACCTCTAGCGGTATCATATCTGAGTGGAACCTGCCAGAGCGCCCAGAACAGTGCTGTTCTCCACACTATGTATTCAAGGTGCTGTAATACAGACAGAGCTAAAATTGCAAGCATTGACATAGTGGACATGTACAATTCAATGCCCATAAAAACTAGCCCTAACTTCAGTTAAAAGATGGCTAACAATAAACAAAGTCACTGCAATAGAAGTAACCAAGGCCACCAAATAACTCGAAATTTGCTTAAGATTAAATTATTTTCATTTCGAGAAGAATATCCACCAACAATCAGAAGGCTCGTCATTGGAAATCCACTATCAGCTCCCATAATTAACATAGTTACGCACCTGGCAGAAGAAAAAAAAACATACCCCTAGCTTCATAACTGCAATATGCAATACATCAGGTATGGAAGATATGTTGACGATCCTATCTCATACAAAAAAACAGGCAAAATCAATCATCCTAGACCTCACCATCAGCAGCAGGATCTAAGGAATTCATAACCACTATATTCAGAAAACTGGATGCAGGCAATCAATATAAGGCTACTGTGTGACTGAACTTCTACCAAAGAACATTCTTCTACTGTTCCAGAGAAAGAATATCTAAGGGACAAAAGAGCAACCATTACTAAAATATCTCTAAAGCATGGATACACAGAACCCCAACTTTCCATATGGTGTAGTAAAGCAGAAATTCAGGTCAGACAGCCCACACAACCACAACCACTCCCAACAACAAGAATAAATGGTTTGCTCCAGTACCATCCTATCACATCCAATTGTCTTTCCACAGCCCTTCTCCCCTAAAACATTCAAGTAACACACAAACCAACAGCCAAAATAGCTGACAAACTAAACAAACACAAAAGATGCTTCCTCTCCTCCTTCGACAACCCAGGTGTCTATGATGCAGTGTGAGGGCAAAGCTCATTACATCAGCAGATTTATCAGATCAAACAATGAGAGAATTCAACAGTGCTTAACAGATGCAAAAAAAAAAAGTTCTTCCCATCACTGGACTTGCAAAACAAAAAATACAACTGTCATAAAAGAAAATAAATGGTACATATCAAACACAAAGCATGCACACTCATAGACACTAAAATGAAGGAAACACATGCCATCATGCAGTAGTGGAGAAGCACACCATGTGTACTGCAGCTTTCTTTTCTTGTGTTACATTAAAATGAAACTGAATATGGCCAGAAATGACAAAGAAAAAATGAAGAAAAATATGAAATTTGTTTTGGACATCATTTTGAAATTGTTCTTAACTTTCCTCCTTAATCAGTCTCATTAAAATAAAATAGTTATTCTGAAATAATATTACCAGATAAATTACAGTTAACTAATACTTTGTGCAACAAATAGAGATAAGCATTATCTTACCTTTTACACAAACGAAACACCAATCACCATTGATGTGATTTTTTTGGTTAGTTTCAAAATGTTTGATGCATAAAATCTCTCCTTCTTTTTGATCTACAATTTCGGTACCAGCAGGAACACAATACCCATCTGGAAGAAAATATAGGTTAGTAAAAATATGAAATATGGAAGCATTTGCAACTTGCTTAAGAGTGCTAAGAACACAAAGGCTAATTTACGAAATGGAATAAAAAATTAAGAAGTAAAGGGCAACTGAATTCCCATCCTGGACAATATACTGTATCTGGAAACAAATTCCCACATTTTCTACTGTGTTAAGATGCACTTGAAATACAAGGGAAAGAATTTACATAAATGTAACTGGGATGGGGGTTGTCAATGGGCATGCAGTTCCAATCACTTCAAGCACTGTTCATTATTGGATACATAACATGAATTATGTTACCAGTGAAGAATATTTCTGTATGTAAATATTCATGTCCATAAGCATTTTGAATGAAGAATAAACCCCTAAATCTACTGATGGAAGTACTGTAGAAACTAATTGATTTCCCAATATAAGCAGTGTTCAAAGCAAGGAAGGATGCAGGGGGATGGAAAACCCCAGGCTAGAAAAAATTTTGCAAGGCATCCCCCAGCTGTGTCATTGTCACCATGTTAAACCATAGGAGCCCCCCCCCCCCCCAGCTAATCCCAAGGCTCAACCTAAGCATCTCCTTAGCCAAATTTTCTACTTCAAGCATTGAATATAAGTAATTATACATAGGTAAGTCCTCACAAACGTTCATGAAGAAATACTAAGTGAGTTACAGACTTGAAAACTGCTTTCAATTTCCAAAATAATATCTACCAACATTGATAAACTTATCCCATCCCTTTATCAGTCTCCCAAAAACCTGCTGCATAAAAGTCTTTGGGCTGCTGACTCAGCCACATGATCAACATATCCGCGAAACGTTTGCAGCCACCATGCGCACAATTTTCAGAAATTCAAAAGATCATTCATTATGCTGTAGGCTCAACCTTGAAAATGCCCTATTGCAGTTGCTATGCTATTGTTACTTGCCTCTCAGCTCGAATCTTCTCCTCACCTGTACCATCTCCACATAGAGTTCTTGAGCACAGACACAATTTTTAAACTGAGCTGCTCATGCATGTGACTGCTAACTGAATATCATCAAGCTGGATTGTGATGCCACCTAATGATGCCTTTAGAAAGTAGTCACTACTATTTTCAGCTATCGAACATCATTTTGTCACATATTTACCGACTTTGCCCCATAAAATGGATAAACTAAATTAACTTCTACCATTTTTAATCTTTGAGCCATGGTGGTCTAGTCAGTAGGGTGTCTTGACTGCCACACAGGAGACCCAGGTTTGATTCGCGGGGTGAGTGATCTAAAGTCGGATTCTTTCCGGGCTTGTCCCTCTGGGGCTCATTCAGCCTCGAATAAATGAGTACCTGGTGGCAACCCTTGGGGGGGGGGGGGGGTAAAGGCTGCCAGAGAATGGTGCTGATCACATCACCCCTAAAATAGCTGAGATCGAGAGTGTGTGTGGGCCCTCAGTGTGCCTTCCCTTTCGGCATGGTGCTATATGCATGGGGAACTTTACCGTTTACCTTATTTTAAATTTGATTGAAGGAATTCCAATACAGCAAAAAAATATACAAAATGGTTTCTTGGACATATTAAATCCTTTAAGTTGCAGTTAATCTAGAATTTGAAATCTACATTTTGCGTTACCCCCCACACCCCCTATACGCTTTCCATGGCTTGGTGCTAAGCACAGGGGAGCACTTTACCTTTTTTTTACATTTTTGTATTACTTGATGTGATAAATATTAACTTCATGCACTTTTGTTGAAGGAAGAAACTTACAAAGCAATCACAATGATGAAAGTGGAAGGAAGAAAGCAGTGTTGATGCAAGCTCTATCTGCAAATATTTTTTTCTTACCTATGTGATATGAAGTTGGACATTTGACACAGGTCACAAGGTTCAAATGTGTGAAATTAATCTTTACATCTCTTGATATGCATGTATGGCACACATGTCTGGGGCATGTAACTGTCTTCCCACTAGACTGTACATGTGGAAAATTCTTCAAGCAATCCAGATGGTAGAACTTATCACAAACTTCATTTTTAAGTCTGAAGTTGCAGCTGCATTCATCTCCTGTGTGTGTTTGACATACAAAACAGACACGAAAAATTTCTACTTTCTTCTCTGTCTTTTTTGCCATAGCAGCATTACGTCTGGCAATAGCCTCTCTCTCTCTTTTCCTAGCTCTCCTCTCAATTTTCTGAAATTCGCGTATTATACTGGGATTTTGAATTTCAAAAGGAAGATCAGGAAAATTGTTCCAGGTGGGGTAATGTCGCTTTAATGGTTCATTCAACATAGACCAATTACTCTCCATAAATCTAAATAGTTCCTCCTCTGATGCTTCGGGATAGTCAAGAGCAAATCTGTCTTTTGTTCTAAAGTAAAAAGCTCTAAAGTCACCTAAAATTACATGCACACTTCTCTTCTTTACTGGAGCTACATCTTCCTTTTTAATTGGAGTTCCACTTTGATTCACTACAATCTTTTTTATTGGTGCTGAGTCTTTGTTGATGTTATCTCCCATTCTCTTCAAAGAACACTTTGCTAACTTTTGAGGCTCTTCATTTGACAATTTCTCTATTTTCACTTTTACACCATCTTCCTTCCTGACTTTTTTTACACTGTCTTTCTTCATGTCTGTCTTTACATAATTTTCATTTACATCTTTATGTACATCATTTCCCTTCATGTCTTTCATCACATCAACTCCCTTCCTGCATTTCTTTGTATCATCTGTCTTCATGTCCTTCTTTAAGTTTCCTTCCTTCATGGCCCTCTTTACAGATGGAGATTCAGATGGCTTACTCACAGCTTCACCTTTGGTTTGTTCATTTGTCTCAACAACAATTGCATATTTCTCATTAAACCATTTCACACGTTCATTCCTGCAAGAATATACATAAAATTTAAAGTTCTTACATTTATTTATGTACATGTACATACAAAGAGCACATCCATGCATAAATCTACAAATAACGTGAATACTAATTATATATGGGGCATTCCATTATCACGGGTGGGACAAGTGGACTACATTTTTATATTAAGGTAACTATTCTACTGATAGTTAAGCAACATTTTTCCTATAGTTTCTGTGTAATGAAATATAAAACTTAACACTGTTGATAAAACATAAATACCCGCAAAATACTTTCCCAGATTTATACCCCTAAGTGGACAGTTTTGTGTCACATGTGGGACAGACAAAACACAGCCTCTTTACTATAACAAATTTATTTTAATTTCTGTGAATTGTCGAATGATGAAAAGTAAGTTATTTAAGACAAAGAAATAAGGTAATTGATCTTAGAATATTCCAATGGAGTTGAGGGGGAAATGTAACAGTAAAAGGAGAAATTGATTGCTTTTTGGTGTCACAATAGAAAACAATAGAAAATCAAAAAGTTAAAATAAATAGAAAATTTGTACCGGGTGGTCCAAAAGTCCCGGAATGGTGACATATGGTGAGAAATACGAAGCGAATTGACAATATAGAGAAAGTCTCCAATTTTGTTAATTTTCGGTATACTAACTAATTTTGGCCTCCTAATCACGAATCTGTTGTAAAAAACCGGGGGTCACGTCTGGAAATTTGAAAAAAAAAGCCAATTGATTTTTTTTTATACATAGGTGTATATGCGTAGTTTTACGAACGAAAATGTAATCTCCTGTCATTGTCTCCAACCACGCCGTTGTTTTACAAGAAAATGATTTATTATGTTCAATTCTAGTACCAACCCTATTTTTGTCGATGAATTTAGGGGTGAAATGAGTGCTAATGGAACCTAACCTAACAGACTCAACCTAACAGGCTCAACCTAACCTCGTGTGAATGGTTCGTGGGGCTACCCGTGGATGGTTTTTGGGGCTAACGTCAATGGTTTGTGGGGCTACCCGTGGATGGTTTTTGGGGCTAACGTCAATGGTTTGTGGGGCTAGCCCTGGATGGTTTTTGGGGCTAACGAACAATGTTTCATCAAAATGTACAATTTCCAGACGTGACCCCCTGTTCTTTACAACAGATTCGTGATTAGGAGGTCAAAATTAGTTATTATACCGAAAATTAACAAAATTGGAGACTTTCTCTATATTGTCAATTCTTACCAGAAATACACATCGAATCAGAAAAAAATACATGTTTAATAAATGAAAGAAAGCTATTCAATGATACCACACTTGATTCCCCACCCCTGCCCCCTGGGGGGTGGGGGGTGGGGGTGACTGTCTAATTTTAAATGGCAACTCCCCTTTTGTATTGTAGAATCGGAAAGAGGACTTCATTCAGAGTCCAACGAGCTATCAACCATCCTCCTAACTCAATTAGGAAAGAGGATATGGGAATTTTAAGTACCCCCTTCCATATATTCTATTTTAAGGTCTTGACGTGCAGATTCCGAATCTGCAATCTCTTTCACTCTAGCTCAATTAGGGTCAGAGCGTCCCTTTCAAATTTTTTTGGGGTTTTTATATATATATATATATATATATATATATATATATATATATATATATATATATATATATATATAAATATAAAAGCAAGGAGGGCCAAAAGGGCTAAATAAAAATCAAAGAAGGAGAAAGAAAACACTCACCGGACAGTGTAAAAATTCACAATTTTTGCTAGCTTCGTAGCATCATCGGTGTGAGACGAAAGAGATGGAATGGGAAGTTGGGGCCCTGCAGAGGTGCCAGGTCCCCGTCGAAGAAGAAGCAGTGCGTAGAACAAAAAAACACTTTTTCATCACCAGGCTCGTCGAAAACTGTGAGTGTGAAGGATGAGTTGGGAGGGAGGGTGGGAGGAATGGGATGGCTTGGGAGGGACGGTGGGTGAGGGGTGGGCATTATAGGCCCTCTCCCATCTTTTGCAAACAGAGGTGTTGGCTGGTTGGGGTAGGAGATGGATGATCACTACCCGGAAGCAGTCCTTGAAACTGATGTTGTTGTGGTTGGTGTGGATGGCGACAGTGAAGTCCAGGTTGTGGGTGGAGGAGCGGTGATTATTGATGCGGAGGTTGAGGGCCGTTGATGTTTCCCCCAGGTAAAAATCACCACAGATGTTGCAGGTGAGGATGTAGATAAGGTTTGAGGCATGGCAGGTCCCTTTGGGATGGAGGGTAAATTTGCCAGTGGCCGTGTGCACCTGGAGGGTGTGAGAGGTAATGAGGATGGGGCAGGTTTTGCACCTAGGGCGGTTACATTTGTGGGCAGGGGGGTATTGGGTGTGTGGTGAAGGAGTGTTGTAGACCAGGATATTTTGGAGGTTGGAAGGGGGGGGGCATTTGAAAACCACTCTGGGCTTGTCGGGAAATATGTTTTTCGTTTCAGGATCACTGTGGAGAATGGGAAGAAGAGAGTGTAGTGTGTGCCTGATTTTGTTGAGGTGGGGATGATGTTGGGTGATGAGTTCAGGTGGGTTGGTGGCAGCAGGTTTCTTGGTGGTAGTGGTGTGTGAGGCAGCTCGCGATATTTGTATCCTGACCAGGATATCCACGGTTGACCAGGGCTTGGTGTAGGTGGAGGTTATAATTTTGGCGGGAGGTGGGTAAAGTGTTCAGGTGCTGTCCCCTGAGGGCCAGAAAGAATGGAATGGCTTTTTTGGTGTGGAACAGGTGGGAGCTGGAGAAGTGTAGGTATTGCATGTGGTTGGTGGGTTTTATGTGGATAGAATAAAGAATACAAATTTTCCTCCTCACTTCCCTCACAATAAAAGCCATTTTTTGAATGGTCAGTTCTTTCCGAGTGTTATCTTTGTATATCTGTAGGTTTATAAAATATATATATATGTAGTATAAACATATTCACATAACTAGAGTAGTTTTGCATACAATTTTAGAGTTTTCCAAATTTCATGCAAATTGGAAAAAAATTGTAAGAGAATTTGAAAAAAAATCCAATATCGTGGATCCGTCTTTTTAATTTTTTATGCTATCAAAAAATGAAGTAGACCCTATCTTGCAATGGATGTAGAGAATAGATGTGCAGTATTTTGTCTAATTTACTAAAAAATCGTAAGAGGTATGACGAATCGAAAATTACCAACGAAATGGAAGTTCAGCCACTTTATTTATTACATTTTTCAAAATTTTGAAAATCTAGCATCATATTTGCAAACAGCGACATAGAGAACTTTCGAATAGGAACATCTGCAACAATACCACAAGGATTAACACTGCTGTTAAAGAAAATAAAAAAACAAACGAAAAATAGGTCACTTCCATGTCTATTTTTGAATGAAGTCAAATAAGTATGATACTATTGTGCAAATATCTGAAAGCCATTATTGTCACCAATGCAGGGCCAAAATGTTCAAAACAGATAATTTTAGCAAAAGAATAGGCGGATTGGCAACACTTCTCTTTGTGTCTGCTTGAACAACAGACCCTGCCATGCACAACAAAATATAGTCCACTTTCTAGCTTGCAAAAATAGAACATTCCTTCAACGCAATTGTAATTATCGTACTCTAGAATTATCATAACCAATATTTAGTATGTAAATGAACTCCAAGTTGTCATAAATACACAAGACATGACAATTTTTACTCTGGGTACAACATGCATGGGTAAAGGCTGGGCAGGCAGGAGGGAATTTCATTTTGTGCGAGATGGATGTGTGCATTGGCTACGTTACACACTGCAGCGGGAAACTGTTGAAAAGCGGCGAGAAACAAATTGTATTGAATGTGTTCGCAAAGTTTTGAGAGAAATATCCAACTACGGTTATCCAGGACATGATGAAATTGACATCTGAGTTTACTGGTGTGTCTGTTAAGAGTGTAAAATCTGCACGCAGTGAGGTTCTAAATAAGGGCATTTAAACAACACCAGCGAAAAAGCGTCAACGTCAAAAGCCTGTGTTACAAGTTCAGTGTGATGAGTTTGCGAGAACTGCCATCCGTCGTAAGGTTCATCACTTTTTTGAGAGGAACGAAGTGCCAAAAATAAATAAAGTATTGGTGAGTGTTGATCCGGATCTGCCGAACTTTAAGATAACAAGTTCCCACACACTTCTGAAAGAAATCGGCTTCGAATTTGTGCAATGCAACAGAAAAAATATTATTGTTGACCGAGAAGACATATTGTTGTGGCGCTGGAACTACCTGAGGATAATACACAAATACAGGGGGGAGGGGCGAAATTTGTATTTCCTTGATGAAACGTGGATGAATGAAGGTCATACTGTTTCTAAGGTGCGAGTAGATTCTACCGTAAAATCTAAAAAAAACAGGTTTTCCTCTCAGGATTAACCCGACCGGCAAAGGCAGACGCCTTATTGTATTGCATATTGGAAGTGAAGATGGATTTTAGAGGGTGGGGAATTCATTATGGAATCTAAAAAAACTGTAGATTACCATGAAGAAATGACAGGTGACATTTTTAAAAACTGGTTAAAGAAAATTTTACCTCTCCTTTCACAGAACAGTGTGATCATATTAGATAATGCATCCTATCACTGTGTTAAGTTGAAATGTATTCCTAACAAGCAGTGGCTTAAACATGATATTATTGAATGGATGGATGCAAAAGGTATCGAACGCCGGCCAAACATGGTGAAAGATGAACTCATAAACGAGATAAAAGAGGCTAACATTCACCACATTTATGATAAGTTTGTTGTGGATTCAATGGCTGAGCAGGAAGGCCACATGGTGTTAAGAGGGTGGTGGAGTTCGGCGAAGGTCACCGTGGAAAGCGCTTAAATTTAACATGGGCTTTTTTGCTTTTTGTTGAATATAACGTTTAAGGACAAAAAATTGCCGGAAAACACGCAGTAGATGTGAACTTACTTTATGAAACTTTGAATACAATACACATTTATGAAATTTCAGTTTGATAAATGTGCACAAATTGCATTTTTTTTTTTCAATTTCCCATAAGGAAATACTTAAATAAGCACAGAATGGTTATACGATTTGTGGGTAGCACCAACAAAAATGGCCATTATGATGCTCAGTATGTTACTCATCATTCATCCTCTGATGAGAGCACTCGTCATTGGCATGACGAGTTATCGCTTGGCAATGCGAAAGGTACAAAATCACACTAAGGAACTAAACTACAGAAAAGACAATGGTCACTCGTTGGGTTTTGTGAACCGTTGAACCTGAATCATGGCTGGGTGTTAGGATAATTACCTGTCTATCTGAAGTATTAGGCTGAATAGAGTATGTGAAGTCCTCTGTTAGCTTCTCCAATTTGTCGACCAGAGCGTCGTTCCACTTCTGACCTACTGCTCTGCTAACCACCTCTTCTTTCAACTCCAATCCCAAAAGTCAGTCCCCTCTCAGCTTGTCTCACCTCTATATCACTAGGCCATCGAGCTTTTCCTCTATGCCGAATCGTGTTTTTTAATTGCCACCATGCAAACCGCTGACTCTATAACCAGAAGAAATTACCTGTTTCCTGAATGCTCAGGAGGTTTGCATGGCACAACACTGTGCATTGTAAACATGCCTCAGAGGCTTGAGACAACTGAGAAAAACAAGTGAATGCCCTGGTCAACGTGAAGCATTCAGAGAGACTTAATAAAATAAACATATAATCTTAGGGATTGATACGATACTAACATAATGCTCAATCCTTTTATGACTAAGCGAGGGAGGGCTTTTCTTTCAAAAGTCACTTGCACAGCCCAAAATGATTGTTTAAAAATGTCATGTATTATCAAAGGCGAAAGATACGGCCGTGGCAGAGAGCATAGTTCACCACTTGGCCAGTAGATGCCTCTGTGGGAAAATTACCTCAGACTGACGGGGAGGGATAGTTCGTGCCGGTGTTTGAATCCTCTGCACAGCTGGGTTCCGTCCCCTTGTCAGAAGCTTTCTTAGTTGTCTGTCACTGCTTGAATTATTGCCTCTTTCCTAGGAAAGAAACCGAGAAAGCAGGAAAACCATCCATTTGTGTATGTTTGAGTGTAGAGAAGCAGATCATATTTACCGTAAATTGGAACCAGTGACACAATAACTTTTATCTCGACATCTATCACCAAGGACATACGTCCAGGAGTCCGGACCTCCCCCCGAAAGACTTACCAAGTACAAAAATTAAATAATGAAAATAATGAGAACATAAATTAACTCAAATAAATAATGAAAATATGGTTGTTGTTTAATCGAGGGTTATTTATTTCTGCAAACTTATTGGAAAGCAAGGATTACATTGGGGTCATACGACTTTGAATGACAGTACCAAAGAAGATTTATGCAAACATTTACTTGCATAACATGCATATAATATTACCAGGAATTTTACTTTCGTCAACTGGATCTAACATCCTTTCTGATACTCATTAAATATTATATTCTTTAACTATTTGACATTAATTTCCTTGCCAGGGCAGTTTCTTTTTTTTTTTTTTTTTTTTACAAATTTTGTCGACCTTAACTACTCGTAAGCTACCTAATCAATACGTGATGTTATATCACTGACGTTATACCGCCTTTTTACCTATTAATGTAATAAAAATATTAATTAATTTGAGTATTTTAATTAATTTAATATAATTATACTTATTTTAATTTAACATTATTAATATTATTATTTTGATATATTAGGTTAAGACTCCTCCGAAATATATTTCTAGATACGTGCCTGCCTACCGCATTCGATTTGAATAAAATGTAGAAAAGGCGCTTCCTCATTTTACATTTCAACAGTTTTACCTCACATGTTATACTTTGCGAGTCAACGGCGCAGGTAGGATTCACAAATAAAGTTCGTTAAATTCCCATGCTTGTACCGCTCGCAAATCACATCCTCTCCAAATTACAATACTATTGGTGTTGCTTACGTGTGTATGGTTCATAAAACATCACTACTTCCAAGCATAAACGTGATATGACTCTTTCAGAAACATTTGTTTTTCGAGTGGAAAGATCATGAAAAGGTTTACTGTGCCTTTGCAAAATCTTCAATTAATGTAAAATTTTGTATAAAAACATAATTTTGGCTAACTTGCTAACTTGAGATTTAAAGACAAATTATTATTTCGAATTCTTCATTAACAATAATGAAAGTGATATGAAATATAGAAGGAAGACATTCTTGGCTTGGTTGAGAATTAAATTAGAGGTGTACAGGCTAGGAAAGGGGAGGGCTTTTCCTCTTCCGTGTGAACCCTGCCTCTTACGTTCTACATCCATTCAAAATTTCCACTTAGTTCCAGATATATTTTGCCTCCTCTATAGCATAATGGTAAAGGTGACCCTCGTAATGTCAAAAGGTCCCGAGTTTGGTACCTGGTGGATGCTTAATAGTTCAATCCCGCTATAAATGTAGGTCCAGTCACGATTCGCCTATCTGTCATAAAGTAGACTAATAACAAACCCAAACTCAAGATACTCAAACGACCGGCATAGGGTTGGCGGTGCAAAATCAATATTACGTAACAAAAACTCATCTTAAGGGGTTCTCACTTTTTCGCCCTTATTTGGCAGCTGCTGAAGGGATATATTTTGAATCCTTCTGAAATAAAATTCTGCCTACGGGCCTGCTGTCCTGCATCGTGACCATGTGGGCAAAATGCTTTGGTCTCCAGCTACGGGACGCATCTCCTGGGAGAAGCGTAACAATTTGTCTCCTGATATTTCATATTTCGGCCAGTCTATAGGACCAGCCGAGGAAATTACTAGCTACGAATGACTAGCGTAACACGGTTACGGAAACCAACAAAAAGTGATCAGTTCTCCCATCTAACAGTTGAGTTGAGTTGAGTTGGTGTTTTAAGTCCACTTTATGCACAGTAAGGCTAATCGGGACTGGACCTACAGTTTAAAGTGGGATCCGAACCACTTGTGTCTCCACCGGGTCCCATCTAACAGAACAGTATGACGAAACATACAAGTATTCAACAACAGGTAAGATTAAATGAAAATGTTGCAAATGAAATATTTTCTCTCTGTGTAGACAAATGTTTATGAGTTAGTAATCATGTAACCATCCTGAACATGAAAAATCAGGCAAGAAGAAGATCAGTTGACTGTGGCCGTTAACCATGAGGCACGTTCTATGAACTAATTACAACTTTCCTGGCATAGTTATTCCATCCAATCGGTTATTGTGGATTAATAATAGAAATCATGATGAAGAGGGACCCAGTTGAATTAGTTGAAAAAGAAACTGAAAGCCTGGAAAACCAACATTATGTTCCTGAATCTCTTGAAATAACAACTGTACTATAAAAAAGTTGGCAGAAGCTGCAGATATTACATCTGTAAAAAAATCATTATCTCTACAATGTGAATGAACTAAGTAACAGTACAAAAATATACATGAAGAGGAAACTACAGTAGCATCCGGATGGAATGGCAAAACACTAGAATGTTCCTAGATGGGAGAAATTTGGTAGAGCATTATTGCAGGCTCAGTGAGGGGAAGGGGGGGCAGTCCTTTGATTGAATATATACACAGTAAGGCAGCTGAGGGTGTGGGGGGTTGCAAGAATTTTGCTAGCTAGCCCCTCACCCTCCTTCACTTCAAGCACTGCTTTAATGTTCACTTCAAGATGGTTGCTTGCTTTTCTGGAATACTTGTTGAAAGTCTCACCACCTAGTTCTTTCAGATGGGAGAACTGATAACATTTTGATATTGTCGGCATAACAATTCAAAGAAAACCAAGCACATTTGCTTGCAAGGTGAAGCAGCCAAAAATATAAATGTGTGTCTGATGTTTTAATTTTTTTTAAAACAATAGCAATCACGATAACAAAAGCACATTGATTTATTTGCAGTAACAATATTAAATATGATGGAAATATTCTAAATCTGCTTTTCCTAGGCCTATTTCAAATTGATTGCTTGATATTAGGATATTGGGGAAAAATTTGATTGTGAAATTTTGAAAAATCCTTATGTGATGGGAAAAAATGGGTGTCAATTCCATGATCAGCATTAAAATTACTTCCAGAATCACCTATTGATTTGAAAACATCTGATTTTTTTTCCAAAATGGGGGCCGTGTTATTTGCAGTAACAATATTAAAGATGATGTAAATATCCTAAGTCTGCTTTTCTTATACTTGAAATTGATTGTGTGATATTAGGTGATTTTGTCACATCGTGACAATGAAGATGAGTGATGATATTATGAAATTAATAAAGGGGCACTCTGAAAGAATACTCATCCCAGACCGAGATTCGAACCCAGAACCCCTGGCATCGTATAGTGTTGTGCTAACCACTCTGCTATGGATGACAGCCGCTAGGCCTACCTGAAATGAAACTGGTTTATTTTGGAAATCTCACTCACAGTATAGTTGTACAAGTAGAGACTTTTACACGAAAGTTGTTTTCTTTTGTTTTAAGTCCACTTTAAGCACAGAGAGGCACTGGACCTACAGTTTAAAGTGGGATCCGAACCACTGTGCCATGTGCCTCCACAGGGTATTGAACCTGGGACACATTGATTACAAGGAGACAACGCTAACCCTTCACCTTCGGGGAGGCCCTGGTGACTAAAGAAATATACGTATTGATACACCCCCCCCCCCCTGCGCCCTTTTCCAAAGATCTTGGTACACCACTGTATATAGAGTTTGGTAGAGCTTTGTATTTGAACCCACTTTATGGGCACAAATCTGAAACAATGGAACCTCCAACTTGCATCAAACCTGGGACACATTGATTACAAGGAGGTGATGTTACCACTATGCTATCCATCAAAGAAAGAAATATGAAAACTGTCCCACTTGTCAATATATGGACTGTTCCATTTGGAACAAAGAAAAGGAGGAGAAAGGTTCGTTCCACTTTCTGATCGGCGAGTAAGTGTGATAACTTACATTGACATTTCTTAACATTTAACTTTTTTTCCCCTCGAAAATGGGACAAGGTAACAATGTTTTTTTGTAAATTTCCTTGTGCTAGTACATATACTAAGCTACAAGAGGGCAAACATAGTTTTTTTGCCCTGCTGCAGCATTGAGATAAGCCTAATTCTGAAGTTGCACATTTTGCAATTTTTGAGTATTTAAAGGATTACATATGCCAATAGCATCAACATCCAAGTGAAGTACTATGTCAGTTAACTTGTCCTAATAATGTGCTTCCATTAGTAAACCAATTTTTGGGGTACTGTCGCTTATCAAAGATATTAAGGGATTTTAAACAGGCAAAAACTGCATTATAGGCATTCTTTGTTGGCACCTAACAATGGAAAGCAACAATGCCCCACCTAAACAAGTGAATGTTTATAAGAAGGAAGGTTATACCAACAGTATATGAAAACAGAAGTTCGTGGTGTTGTTGCTTTCACAAGATACAGCACTCGGAAGTTACTCATATTTAACTTTTCATGGAAAATAGACAGTCTGACCTTGAACTTTGACATTTGCTACAGGGGAGGTAAAATATTGGCTCTTAATTTCAAGCAAATTTTACAGGAAAATTTTAAGGCTACTGAATAGACTATTATATTTTGCAGCAATACTACATTCTGTTGAACTGCATTCTTTAGCAACTGTAAGAGAGGGTGGGGCAAGTAAGACAGGTTCATCCACCCTAACTAAATTGTAGACCACGACAGGAAATGAACCTGCAAGAAGCTAGTTGGTGTCATGGAAGCTGGAGAGGCTGTGTGTAAAGCAGATGTATGCTCACTTAAAAATTGACAATTCTCTTGGTATATGTTTATTTTCTGTGTCATTTTTATAAGGATTATGGTGTATACAGAAGCCTCCATTCCATTTTGTCAATTAATGTTAACACTTGTAATATATTTGTTGCATAATAGATTGCTTTATGAACCTCATACTGACATACGGTGAATTTAGCATTACTAGACTCGCATACAGGGGTCGAGTAAATAAAACCTGCCGGGTGGGGTAAGAGCATCCTCCTAGAATCTTAGATGGTCGCACTTGTTCCAAGGTTGATTAATTCAGTGGTAGACTAATTTTTGTTGCTTTACTACTGTTAGTTTAATTTTAAGGACAATGCCTCCATGTGTATTGAGCAGTATGCATGATAATTTTTCATTCGGGGGAATGTCCATTCAATCCTTTTGCAATTAAGTTTGGTGTCAGAAGTACTCCCCAGTACATTCCATTAATCTGGACACATGATTTAAGTGATTTAGAATGTTTGTCTGGTGAAAGTTATTTGTCAAGTTTCATTGTTCAATTTCTATATCTGGCTGGTCTCATTTGTGCCATCTACGGTAGTAGGGCAAGTGCGTTCACATGCAAACTTGAATTATTTCCATTTTTTAACACAGAAGTTTATTATTATTTTTTATTTGAAAATGTTCTTAACTGTTCTACGTGTAGCCTGGTAAAAAGTATGTTTCTTCTCAAAATAATGTGCACACTGTGATCATTCTTTTCTTAAGGGGTCTCACTTGTCCACTCTCCCCTATAACCTGAATATGAACAAATGTAGCTGTTGATGTGTAAACATAATGAAAGCACATATAAAAGAAATGGAGGAGGAAAGAAAAGAAACTCTGTAATGATGGCAGATACCATTGGAAAAAATGAACTGAAAATGGAACAAGAGTTAAAATGAAAATGACAAAACCTAGTGTGGATCATATCAAGGACAGTGTAGCAAGATGAATGCCAAAACACAAGATACGCCTCTCTAATAAGTGATTTTAACAGTCGAAAGGAATAGACCTTTCATTTAGTTTGTACTGAAAGCTATGCTAACTCTAATTCTAAAGAAGTGTGATACAGTGTACCAGGTGCAAAGGTTGGTCACATGATTTGACATCCATGATGTCTTTTCCTATGATTCCTATGATTTCACAGCCATGTTGTCTTTTCAACTAGTACGACAGAGCAGCTCATCTCTCCTTAGTAGTGTGGTCATAATATTTTGACCCAGATATCTCAAGGAGGTCAGTTGGTTTGGCCTAATTATAATGTATTATTATTATTATTATTATTATTACTATTATTATTATTATTATGTATTAAAGTATGGATCTCATAAAAGATACATACAATATATGAACAATGATATCCCATTGCCAAAATACATTAATTATTAAATTCCTGTGTCATGACACAAACTCAAAGCACTTTGTGTTAGGTATGTGAAGTTAATTTTTCAGGAAGTTTTATGAACTGCTAGTGAAGTATAAAGCTGTCTCAAGATCCTGTACTTCTGATACATACTTCTGGCATTCCTGAACTTCTGCATAGGACTAACATCAAAGGCTGATCATAAGGGACCAAAAACACTATGCAAGTCACACCGAGATTTTAAAAGGCTGGCTTGGTAGCTCAGTGGTTAGTACATCTCCTGTGTGTGTGCCTAATTTAAAATAATTAACATCTCTACACTGAGAAGAACCAGGCAACGTCGATATCTGCAGAGTCTCAAAGGCAACACATCCCATTGCAGTAACCCTAGAAGAGATGATTCCACAGGTAAAACTTTATTTTAGCCTGAAATGTCTCAAATGTAGACTTCATTTTCAAGATAACTACTAGATTTTTATAAAACGGGACAAATAGTAGCTTTTAATAATATCTACGGGACAACTGGGACATGACTCTGAAACGAGACTGTCTCGGTCAAAACACGATGTATGGTCACCCTACTCCTTAGACAAAAGGGAAAATACCCGATTTTTGAGAAAGGAGAGATGCCCCATTAATTTCATGTGAGAAGAGATGTTCCACCTTCTATCATTCCTAATTTACTTTAACAGAATAATTGTAATAATTTTTAAAAAATAATAAATGAAGATATTTCATAAAATCTTGAGTAAAATCAAAGAAATTACAGACGAAGAGTAAGAAATCATTGATTAAGATGAAATGTGCATGATGAAGAATACAAGTTGAGCCAATAAATAATGATGATAACCTAGAAACTTATGATCTGGAATCCTCACCTGATGAAGAAAATATGGATTCAGAATTAGGAAAGGAATTCAAGTGTTTAAAATGCTTGGAAAACAGACTATGAAAAGGCAAAATCCATGCACTTTGTATGGTGATGGGCAGTGCTCGAAAATTTTTCTTCAAAGCTAGGCGCCAGCTCTGAAAATCAGGTGCCAGGAAACCATCTACTAGCAATTGTGCATACTACATACAGTATGTTTCAAAAGTTGCACAATCCAAACTTCGAAAATATATATCACGAAAATCGTACTGAGATATTTACACCGGGTTTTCTGAACTAAACTAATCCTGTAGGCTATCACTGGGTTCATAAATTATGTTAGATTTATCTAAATAAAAGCAATTACATAATTTTAAAAATCATTGTTAATTTGCTGAAAACATCTGAGAACTGATTTTCAACAATAAATAGGCTACCAACTCAAACAATTTGTGGGATTATTTGTTGGTGTTTGACTGGTTATAAAACAGTTGCTTTGTGAGGTACAGCAGAAGCAGGGCATTTTTATTGGAAAACCTCTTGCACATGAGTGTAAGAATGAGTAGTAAAATACTCTTCAGCAATGCACAGCAATGAATAAGCCATGCTGAATCAATGTAAAAAACAGGCACAGTAGCGGCGAAGTGAGCCAGGAGCAGCCTAGGATTCTCTCAAGAGTCCAATTTCGGCACAAAATCTTGATTTACGATTTTTGACGTAAATGTATAGCCAATACTTAGACACATGTTGCATGCAACTGTTGGCAACATTTCGACCTGCTAGTGTTGACATATATGGATGGATATATGTCCCAAAAATGTCACTTTTTACTCAACCCATAAAATCGCCAGTCAAAAATTCATCAAATGTTGCACATGACCAATATTGGTCGCAAATGACAGACTGACATGGCATCAGTCGTCAAATGTCTAATTATGACCCTTCGATAATATCTTACATATTTTTTTTACTCAGAAGTTCATTTCTGGAAAAATTTGAATGCTGCTTTCTAGGGATGGGCCAATATGAAATTTTGGCCAATACCGATAAAGTACCGATATAAAATTTACCAATACCGATAACCGATATTCTACCGATCCGATGTAAAATTAGAAACGGTCCTTGAAGAACCTGAAAGGTTCATTGACCTCCTTAATAAATTGTGTCAAGGTGACTGCAGTGCAAAAGAAGTTGCATATTTGGATATTTACTTTTTTAGAACGTAGAGATTATCCATAAAAATTACAACAAAATGGCAAATTTTGCACTAATTTATCAGATATTTATTGATATATCGAATTGGTAAAATAATCAGTAATTTTACCGATAAACCGATACACCGATATGCCTATATCGGCCGATACCGATAGAGTACCGATTAATCAGTCCCATCCCTACTGCTTTCCGTCAGTTATTAATTTATATAATTTTCTGTATGGAGTGAACTGATAATTTTAAGCATTGAAAAATATCTCAATGGATGAGACTTTATAATGCAGAAAACCCGGTGTAAATATCTCTTATGGTTTTCATGATATACATTTCCAAAGTTTGGGTTGTGTGACTTTTGAAACACTCTGTATAAGATGCTGAGCATCACGGTATTCAAAACATCGCTAAATTATTTGAGAAAGCAGGAAATGGGGTGTTGGGGGACAAAGGGTAAGAAATTGTTATGGAATGTTCACAACGTTGATAAAAAAATTAATAATTTGCTAACTTACGCTGTACTGCAATTTGAACTTAGAATCATCAAAATTTCGTACATATTACAGCAAAAGATCACAGTCGTAAGGCTGAAATTTTTTTGGCAACCTGGTGACCGGAATTTTTTGAGCCCTGGTGATGGGTGTAATATTTGGGGGAGAAAGAAGAAAATAATAAAAATAAAAAAACTATGAATAAGCCTGGGAGGAATATGAATAAGTCTACTTATGAAAACTTTTCAATTTTCTATTTTAAAAAAATTAAACATTTCTAGACAATTTTTCAATTTTCCTCCCTTTATATGGCATGCATTGATTTTAAAATATCTTGCTTTTCATTCAACAAAAAGATTGTTTTGAGGGCATTCCATGTAAAATCAACAAGTGAAGAGGCACTTTTCAACCTCAAATATTTTGATTCATTTGAAATTTGACATACTGAAAGGGGCACTTGAGGTAGGAAAAATGCAAATATCCATATTTTTATTTTATTTTTTACATAACAGTTTTGCAAACTATGCGATTTTGACCATTTTTTCCAACATCTTCTTAAATTTAAATTGCAATATTTCAGCAATGAGGGCACCTATAGAAGTGTGCCCATGACAGGCTCTTTCACACAAGATATTGCATAACCATGTCAGGGTAAAAAAAAACAAAAAAACAATTGAAGGTGTTGTAAAGATAACTTTAATAGCCATTTTCTCAAAAACCGGTCTCTTAAATTTTTTTCAAAAAATTATGTCATACATACACTATTACTCAATAACTGTGCAAAATTTGAAAGTGGGACACCATAGTTATGTTAGATTGAGAGTAGGGTAGAGTAGGTTAGGTAATGCATGATTACATATTTTGATAGATAAATTCCTAATATTCAAAAGAAAAAGTCTAACAGAAATGAAATACAATATTGTTTCAATTAACGTACATGAATCTAATGTTTAAATTCGCAGTAATTAAAAATACAGGGTGATTCAAAAGTCCGGTCCCATACGTAACTCCCTTATTAGTGCACGTAGCAAAAAATAGAAAGAGGGGAAAGTTGTTGGAAATAGGTAAGTTTCAATCTAAAATACTTGAGTTATCAATGTATCATGCACCGTTTAGGCTGTACACTGGTATGAGCCTCATTGGTAGCCGAAAATGCCACATGCTTGGCCCTGAATACTGCATTGCATGGCATCTCATACTCACCATACAGTACAGGGTAAATTAAGAATTAATGATGATAATTACACAGGGTAAATTAAACAAATGTTTATACTAAAGTATTAAAAATGTGAATGTGTAGCATGCGCAATGGCAAAGTGTGAAATACTTGTGTATTGCAGCCTGATTATTATTTGTGAGTTTTTAACCATTTCTAGAGGCCTGGGGAAAGGAGGGGTGTGCATGTCACATGTTCTCATTTTTAATACTTGTTAAATTTACCAGTATTTATCGTCATCAATTCTTAATTTACCCTGCACTGAAATGAATCAAAAAATGTTAGGTTGAGTACCTAGTTGATTTGACATGGAATGATGCTTTTGATAATGTACATGTTCTTCACAATGAAATTCAATTTTAAATCATTTTGGTTTACTTAAACAATATATGGTGGCCGCTGTGGCTCAGTCGGTAACGGGTCTGACTACCATGCTAAAGGTCCCGGGTTCGATCCCCGGCCGGTTCAAATCCGGGAACTTTTCTAACGATGGAAGCTGCCCCGGCGCCCACCCAGTATCGAATAACATGGGTACCTGGGGGAAACCCTGGGGGGTAAAGGCAGTCAGGGGCGTGATGCTGATCACATCACCCCCACTCACGACCGGATCAAGAAAGTGTGGGGCGTTAACCCCACACCCCCTATACGCCTTCATGGTGTGGTGCTATGCACAGGGGAGCACTTTACCTTTACCTTTTTAAACAATATATATCATGTGGGACATTTCACTATAAGGGAAAGAGTGACAGTTTCCCACTAGTTTTACATTTATTTCAATATCTTCAGAATGGGCTCTGCAACTAAAAAAAAAAAACCTTCAGCTGGACAAGGGAGTATAAATTTCTCTCCATGTTGCAAGTGGAAGCATGCAACGTCCTCCAGTTGGACACTAGTCTTTTCAAAGTTAGTCCGCTGCTCATTGTGTCGGGAACATGAGAATCTTTGCAAATCATCAGGGCTTCCTGGGTAGAAAGAAACACAAGATGGTTTCCAAAGTTAACTGCAGTTTTATAATCACTTATATTTCATAACCACATAGATTTACTATCGTATGTGAACTTACAAGCAATGTACAGATTTACTTACGTTTCTTTGCTTTTCTGAAGAGATGTAAAGAACAATTCTATAGCATATCATTTCATGCCTGAAGATGCGAAAAGAAACAATTCTTACAGCATTTCAAATCACAATCACTAACACACAATATTAGACAAAACAAACCAAAACACACAAAGGTTTCTGCATGTAAGCATTATTTCAGCATATCACCTAAAGAAACAATTAATGCCAACCAATAACAATATTCTGGCATTCCATTTTCCCATTACCACATGCTTATTGATTCCTCCCCTTCACCTGTTTTCCAACTCCCTGTCATCAGGTGAAAAACATTCAGGTTGGTTCACTTCCTCTGCTGAGATGAGAAAGTGATGTCAACACGAACAGATTATGATGTATTTCTAAACATATACACAAGTTCCAACCACAACTGTATCAATCTAACTATAGTTGTCTGTAACAGCTTGCACATTATTTGAAGTAACAAACATTTTTTAAAAATCTTCAGTTCTTACAAATACAAAATCTTATACACTCAGGTTCGTTACAAGCCGTTTTTTTAAGTTGATTATTAAGCTAGACAAGATGTTTGAAAAATATGATCAACAAGTAATTACAGAATCTCATGTGTTCCTTATGGGGAATCAACTTCAACTTCAAATTATGGCTAATCAAATGGGAGTTACAACTTTTCCTATGACAAAGAATGTGTTGTTCAATGTGTACTTTTTCTGTCCATGTACTTTTCTATGTCATTGAATGTTTGTTATTTCCAAGAGAACAAATAAAATAATACTCCCATAAGTGATATACCGTGCGTCCATTTCGATCTGCAGCCGAGAGATCGGGAGAAACGTGGCGGGCGGCGCTGACGGAGGTGCCGACATTTGCGGCCTGTAATGCCCGCATATTTTTATGGACATATGCAGACATTTATATAAATATTGCAAAACTAGCACTAACCTCTGTTATAAGAGTTGTTCAAAGTGATGTCCACCTACATTCACACATTCCTGGCATCGTTTGATGAAATTTTGATTCACACGCAAAAGAAATTCTTCCTAGTTCTGCCCTTATATTGTCTTTTAGTTCGTCGATGCTATGAGGGTTATTTCGGTAGACTCTATTTTTCAAGGTTCCCCACAAATAATAGTCACATACGGTAAGATCTGGCGAACGTGAAGGCCATAAACCTCTTGAAATTATTCTGTCATCAAACACCTCCCTTATAGCGTCCAAAGAATCAGCGGCGGTATGGGCTGTGGCCGAATCTTGTTGAAAATACCCATATTGTCTCTCATTATCTGATAACAACTGAAAAAACGGCGCGAGTATTTGTGTGCGGTACCTCTCTGAATTTATTGTGTCTTCAAAAAATATAGGCCCTATTATTCTTTTGGCACTTACAGCACACCACACACCAATTTTTGCATCGTGTAACGGAACTTCGTGTATTATTCGGGGATTTTCAGTGCTCCAGTATCTATTGTTCTGTGAACAAACATGACCACGCAAGTGAAACCATGCCTCATCCGAAAAAAATATTAACTGTGGATCAACAATACTATCTACAATATTCTGCAAAACCCAATTACAGAAATTTACTCTACTTACGTTGTCAGGGGGCCGTAATTCTTGCACTATAGAAACTCTGTACGGTTTTAATTTTAGTAGCTTAGTGGCTGTATGTGCTGATGATTTTGACACGCCCATCTCCTGTGAAACACGGCGTAGAGGTTTGTATGGAGAACGTTCTAACGCTGCACCAATTTCATCGAGTTTTGCTTCGGTTAGAATCCGTCGTTTTTGCTTAGGTGTTTTAAAATTTAACGATCAAGTTTCTCGTAATTTAAGGACAAGACGTCTAACCGTATCTCTATGTGGAGGTGAAACGCCTGGGAATTTCTGTACAAATTGCCTACACACGTCTCGACACGAGTCTGTTTTCACGTAAGTGTCATACATAAAAATTCTTTGTTCTAACGTGAACCTTGCGGCTGGCATTCCAATCGTCTGACTGACACAACACACATACACACTGCAATAACACAAACAAGTAACGGCAAGTAACCAAGAATAACACTCTTACGCACAGTACGAAATTAACACGCTCTTGGTTTACATCTGCCTGCCACTATATTCACAGCTCTGTAGTCGCGAAGGAACAAAAAACTTGAGCTAGGAGATTTCGGATTGCAAGGAAGCTCACGAACACCATTAGCTTTTAACGGTTCGTCTGCAGCGTAATCTTGATACAGTGTTGCACATTCGAAACCTCCAAACGATCCCCATCGACACAAAACTCTTTCAAGGATATAAACTTAAGCAGGACGTTACTGGTCAAAACTATGATTAAAATGTTTTACAGAGTATTATCTGTGGCTCTTAATATAATTTCTAAAGCGTATTTATTTGTGTATATAAGGGTGGAACTTGGAAGAATTACAGAAGAACTTTTGCGTGTTATAACACAGGTTAGTGCTCGTTTTGCAAGATGTCCACAAAAATAAGCGGGCATTACAGGCCTCAAATGTCGGCATCTCCGTCAGCGCCGCCCGCCACGTTTCTCCCGATCTCTCGGCTGCAGATCGAAATGGACGCACTGTACATTTCTTCTTGCCTCCTACGGCCATCCTGGCAGTGTAGCTAAACCTGATGTGCATAAAAGAGCTATATTTCACCTTCAATGGAGCTAAAGTTCACTTTCAATGAGCCTAATTTATGAAGGCTGGATAAAGTGCCTCCAAGGGTAATTTTAGGTGACAAAGGGGTGGGGGTCACTGCTATTACTTTATTACTTATTACTTTAATACTTTACTGCTTATTAACTTTGAAGTGAATTTTATGTGAGACAACAGCATCAAAAAATTGTCAACAATAACACATACTTGTGCTGGATGTTCATAATGGGCAAGGCTATTATATAATAATGGCAATCTGGATAATACAGCTGATAGATATTCTGATATCCCAGAATATAGATAGCCACGTAATTTATTCCATTAATGTCTGAATAATTCTGATATCCAGTGCAAGTATATGGAAAATCCAAATGTCAGATACTCAGTAAAAAAAAAAATTCAAGATATCTTCATATCCTGAATATGGATTTTCTTTCACCCATTTTAAAAATTGATATTTACACTATGAATATGAAATAAAATGAATATATTTTAAATCCATTCATTTTATGGATAATGATACAGAAATGAGATGTGCTATATATTTCAATAATATTTGTCTTGGTTCTTGAGAAATACACTTTCAAGCATTGCTAAAATTCACACACTGTCTCTGAAACTGAAACGTCCCCTCATTGACTTGATGTTACCAGTCATGAAGATATGCAGTGAATGGACGTCCATCCTATGGGGAGTGTCAAACTAAAGTATTTCTTTCACACATATAATCTCATTTCAATCACAGTAATTTTGTTTAAATTTTTAAAAGGGTGTTGCAGGAATATGGTAACTTCAAGCAATGTTATTATGGGGAGAAAAATGCCTTGCTTGCACCCCACCCTCCCCCTCCAAAAAATGCCTTGCTTGCCTCTCCAAGTAAAAAATCTCAAGGACATCCATGATGTAAACAACAGCAAAAAGCCATTGATAACTTGCATTGCAAAAACGAGTGCTCCATTTCTTCATTTATTTTGGATGCATCAGTGATGAAACTACAGGGGAGGGCAAGAGAGAATCGCCTACCTTCAAACCTTGGACAGAAATCAATTCTAGGGAGGCAAACATTAAAGTAAAAAAAAGGAAGACTAGCAGAATCTAAGAGTAACAGGACAAAAGGATATTGAAGATAAAATTAGTTTTCACATATTCTTTCATTTTTCTTCCAGACAGCCATGGGCACCTGCAGGGGGGCACAGAGGAGCAATTGCCACTCAATTTCAAATTTTATACAAATAAAAATACATTTTGTAAAATTTTCTTTCTCGTTTCACTTGCAATATCTGCTTTTCTTACAGTCTCATCAAGTTCAGAGCTGTAAATAGGAGGCAGCGGGAGTTGAATGATCTAAAAAAAATGTAAAGGAGACTGATTGATTGATTTTGCTTTACTTTACTTCGCTTTTATGTGCCACTTTTGGCTAATTTGCAAAGATGGGGATGAGTGATGATAGGATGAAATTGATGAATGGGCACACACAAACATCGAAAATGTAAAAGAGAATGCCATGGCATCCCGTGAAATTATTTGTACCCTATTAAATCAATATTGTTTCCAGTTTGCAAAAATTTGGACCTAAAAAATTTCTTGCGAGCAAAGCAAACAATATCATTCTTTTCTTTTGAGGAAGCACACCCATTTCAGAGACAATTGATATAATTTTTGCTGTTGGTTTGGTTTGTTATCAAGCAGGTGAATTGATTATATAATATAATTTAATATAATTATATGATCTACATGAAAGTTACACATGTCATATGTACAAAAATATTTATATTGGTCATGCGTTTTCTGTCTTTCAAAAATACAGTTTTTGTGCTTGTTTTTTACTATTAGCTAATGTGAAATTGAACATGTTGAAAAAAATTTCAAATTGATTGTTCCAACACAAATGCTTATTGATTGAACGATTGATTTAGTTTCTTTTACTTCACGATTTGTGCCTCTTGGCTAATTTGCGAAGATGGGGATGAGTGATAAAATGATGAAATTGATGAATGGACATTCAGAAACAACCAAGCCCGAGCGGGATTCGAAACCTGGGGCCCTTGGCATCACAGTGTGATGTGCTAACCACCAACACAAGTGCTCAAGCAATGATTTGTACTCCCTTTTTGTGCAATTTAAGAGGATAATGACACCTTTGATACTACTATTACTACTACTACTACTACTACTACTACTACTACTACTACTAAGACAACTACTATAATAATAATAATGTCATTTTTATAATTATCAATAATATTATTAGGGGAGATTGCCACAGTACCGGGCAGTGCCCACGTCAAGTGCCTTGATTAAAATATTGTGACGTGTCTAGATTGAAAGTAGCGAGAAGTCAAGAATGCAAATTAATATGGATGCAAAGGAAATAAATAAGAAATACTTGGCATTTAATTTTAAGCAAAATTGCATGTTGTAAAATTGTTGACTACTTATAAAACTGTGCATGCAAAGTGCAACGAGTATGCTCTAAAGAACTAGACTTTGATTATTAAAATGGATGTATGTCTATGTATCGCAGGATGGTACAGAATTATTTGTAAATGGTCTAAATGAACTCAATGCAAACAGCGAAGCAGGTTTTTGCTTTATTGATGTTATATAAATTTGAATATGAATGATGTGGAAAAACACATTTCTACATTGACGTCAACGTTAATGTTATCTGTGCACATAAAGGTTAGTTGCTAGTCAAAGAAGAATATATATATATATATATATATATATATATATATATATATATATATATATATATATATACAGTGTTAGTCAAATGTATCGGGATAGGCCAGTAATGACGAGACCCGTGGATGGAGGAAAATCACATGTTGCAAGTGGGTATTGGTGCAGAAACTGCATTGAATGGGGGTGTGGATATCATGGCAGCCATCTTGGATTCTGCCATAGTGGATATCACACAATATTTTCAAATGGAAAGGGGTATGTATGACACATCAATTTAGGCTAGAATCGTCCCACAAAGCACAATCCAAACTCATTTTGGACCTATCGAAATTCGTGGAAGAGATAGGTTGTACTACGTTAGACTGCAAAAAATTAGATTTGTCTGAAAGAATTGTTTACTCTGCAAGTAAACAGAGAGCATGAGCAGGAAAACATGACATTGACTTACAGAATGCCTCAAAGCCTCAAAGCAAGTGCTCACACTGCTTCCCGTCGACTGTCTGACAATATTATGTCAACCGATCGTAAAAACTGCAAGGTGCACTTTGTAGCATATCCCGAGAAAGTCCTCTTGTTTCATCCAAAATGCGATTCCGTAGATCATTCAGGGAGTGTGGTTTGGTGCGATACACTTTGTCCTTTATGTGCCCCCATATAGTAATCCAGGGGTGATAGATCGGGAGATCGGTTTTCCTCAGTTCCCCCAGGCGAATGCCGGGATGGTACCTTACTTCGATGCTGTGACTTCTACTTATCTTCATTTCTTCCTTTCCTGCCTCTAGTCCTTTCCCCGGGTTGCTTTGATAGTTTGTTGAAAACAACATAATATCGCAAATTACCGAATTAAAGAATGCCAGTCTAAACAATCCTTCCTTACAACAGAGTAGCATACTCTTTTGTAGCTAACCATCCTATTTGACGACTTAAGAGCATCAGGTACGTATTTGTTTTACTTTCCCTTCCATGGACAGCAATAACAGTATTCGTCTGGATATGGACTCTACCTGTACACATCCCTTGTAGATTGTAGTCAACTTCCTCGAAGTTCAGTTGCATTTGTTATCGTCCTTGCGAATGTTCTGCATGTCGCTCATGTTGGTGAGTGTTGTGCTAAAGGAAGGAAATTTGTGTCCGTGTCAGTGGACAAAATGGAGCTCAGTGAACGAGAACGTATTACGTTATTAATGATGCGTGGCTATGGAGATCGCCAGCTATCGTATACCGAGGTGCGACAGTTATTTAATGCTACATTTCCTGAACGTAACCCAATTTCGAAGGCAAAAGTCGAAAGAAACATTCGACGTTTTGCAGCAAGTGGAAGTGTTAAAGACCATGTGCGATCAGGAAAGCCGAAATCGTGTAGCGACCAGGCAGTTTCTTTGGATGTGTTACAATCTTCTGTGGAAAATCCGCATACATGGACAACCAGCATACATGGACAACCAGCGTTGCCAACATGCTGAACATTTCCCAGAGTTCAGTGCAACGAATTTAAGTGTGCAGTAAGTTTAAACCCTGCAAAGTGAGTTTAGGCACAAACTAATGAAAGATGACTTTGATCACCGTATTAAATTTTGCGAAGTAATGATGCGAAATATCGATCACGATAGTATTCACCTCAATGACATTGCATTCTCTGATGAAGCGACATTTATGTTAAACAGACATGTGAACCGACATAACTGCCACTATTGGAGCAATGAAAACCCGCATTGGATGATGGTACATCATACCCAGTATCCACAGAAACTGAATGTTTGGGTAGGAATGATAAGAGGCATCATTCTTGGCCCTTTCTTCATTGACGGCAGTCTGACAGATGAAAGTATTTGACAATGCTTCGTGAGCAGATTGTCCCTGCCATTCAAGTGTCGACACAGGACTTTAGTCGTGTTTAGTTCCAACAGGACAGAGCGCCGCCACACTATGGATGGGGTGTTCGACAATACTTACATGAAACCTTTCCACAACGATGGATTGGAAGACTACGTATAATCGAATGGCCTGCAAGATCTCCCGATCTATGAACCCTGGATTACTTTCTATGGGGGCACATGAAGGACAAAGTGTATCGCACCAAACCACACTCCCTGAATGATCTACAGAATCGCATTGTTGACGAAACAAGAGGACTTTCTTGGGATATGCTACAACGTGCAATTTGCAGTTTTTACGATCGGTTGACATAGGATTGTCAGACAGTCGACGGGAAGCAGTGTGAGCACTTGCTTTGAGGCATTCTGTAAGTCAATGACATGTTTTCTTGTTAATGCTCTCTGTAATTTGCAGTGTACAGTTACCCGCAAGAATGCAGTAAACAATTCTTTCAGACAAATCTAATTTTTTGCAGTCTAACGTAGTACAACCTATCTCTTCCACGAATGGCGATAGGTCCAAAATGAGTTCGGATTGTGCTTTGTGGGACGATTCTAGCCTAAATTGATGTGTCATACATACCCCTTTCCATTTGAAAATATTGTGTGATATCCAATATGGCGGAATCCAAGATGGCTGCCATGATATCCACACAACCATTCAATGCAGTTTCCGCACCAATACCCACTTGCAACATGTGATTTTCCTCCGTCCACGGGTCTCGTTATTACTGGCCTGTCCTGATACTTTTGACTAACCCTGTATATACTGGTCAAAAGAAGTTTTGCATATAACAAAATTTTTATTTTCTGCACCACAGAAGCCACACATGTCGATACCTCCGACTAGGGCAATGAAAGTACAAAATACAAAACATAGTTAAAGAAAATTTTGAAAGATATAACCAAAGAAACAAAAGAAACAAAGTTGCTTTACTAACCAAAGTAAGATGCAACAAAAAGACCACCAATTACCAAGGTGAGTAAACCTATCAGAAACCGCTCACCGTCTAGTCAGTAACGTGCATGGCCTTCACGAACACGTAGACATTCTTGAACATGACGGGGCATGCTGAAAACCAGGTTATCCAATGCATGTTATGGAAGATTGTCCCATTCCTGAATGGCAGTGTGTATCAGTTCACGTAGGGTATGTGGTGGGTGAGGGCAGTTTGCAATTGCATGTTTCAGAACGTGCCAGGCATGTTCAATACAACTGATATTGGGGGAGACTGCTGGCCAATCCATCCGACGGATTGCATGCCATCAAAAGAAAAGATCCACTGAACGGGCACGGTGAGGATGGGTATTATCATCCACCAACGTGAATCCTGCACCAACATCCTGAACAAATGCCCTAACGACAGGTCAAAGAACACTGTCCTCGTATGTCTGTGCATCCATAGTACCTGTATGTGAACTAATGGCGTCCGACGACCCAACATGATTCCTGCCCAGAACAGTGCTGAAGGAAGCGTTCCACCATGAACGATTCATTGAACCACTGCCCATTTGCTCTCCAGACACGTATAGTGTTGTCATCTGGGTGCAGAGTAAACTGTACTTCATCTGTAAACAGTATTTGTGACCACTCTTCCTGGGTCCACTTATTATGTTGTCTAGCCCATCTTACGTGTAGTGCCCTATGTCATGCAGTGAGTCGGGGAACCTTCAAAGATTAACGGGCATGAATCCCTATATAGTGCAGTCAGTTTCGCACAGTTTGGGTGGACACCATGATCCCAGAGGCCTCAGGGAGCTCCTTCTGGAGTTTGGTTGCTGTGGACATAGGACGTCTGCATGCAGAAATACGGATATGCCTGTCTTGTGCAGCCATTGTTTTGCGTGGTCTTCCTTCTCTGGGCTTATCTGCTATTGATTGGGTCTCCTGGAATTTCTACCACACTCTAGAAATATCACTTTGATTACAGTCTACCCGATGTACTAAGTCTACTTGCTTCATAGCTTTCTGTAGTAAAGTTACTTTTCTGATTCTATCCACTGCTGAAGTGTGTTTCGTGGCATTTCTAAAATGTAAACTCACGCCATGACAACCATTACAACCTTCCTTGAGAAGTCCAGTGCTTTATACTCCCCCTTCTTACAAACTGCCAGACAATCGGTGGGTGAATCATGAGGTTAAAACGTAAAACATGCTTTAAAACCCAGACACAGACATGTATCTGCTCCTTTGTGTGTTGAATTTGCCTTCGGTTGATGTGTGCGCTTCAAAGGTATGGAGATTTGTGGCGCCAGTGATGCAGAATATGAAAAACTTGCAATATGCAAAACTATTTTTGACCAGTATATATATATATGAACTTCTTGTTAATCTGGAAGCGTTATATTGCAATGCTTGCTTACAAATAAATTAGGTGTAAAATGAATGTAAATGTGTCTAGTTACTTACACGTGTTGTTGAATCTACACACAAAATTGAAATAAAAAGGATTGTTGTTAATTGGTTACACAAATTCTATTTCTTATTATTTACTGAAACATACTTAGGATGTGATGAAATTGAGCATGACCAGTGATAATTTGAGCAATTGTGATGGATTGGTAATCTGTGTATTAATTTGTGCATGCAGTGATATTTAGTTTTGCAGGTATTTCATGCTTCGTGGTACAGTGAAAACCCCAATTGTGTTCTTGATATCTGCATGTATTGTATTTTTGCTTGTAGTGGCCCAGCAACACAAGGTCTCTGTAGGAACTTTGAGGTGTCCTGAAAAACAGGACAAATACCTCACACCCCCTTGTGTTTGTACGTTCTACTAGAATAAAGAAATTAAAATCCTCGGCCTCTGTAAATTAATTATAACACCATTAAGCCTTGTTTCCATGATATGAAAACTAAATATGTACCAAGTACAAATAGCGAAGAATGCAAACAAGAAAAAGGAAAACAGAGAAGAGGAAGAGGAAGGGATTATCTATGAAGTGAAATGTAAAGAATGTCAGAGTGTGTACATAGAAGAAACGAAAAAGAGGCAGAAAGACAGGTTGAAACAACATAGGGATGATGTACGACTTAAGAGAGACAGAGAGAAATGCGATATTTAAACACATGAGAGAAACAGGACATGACATAGAGTAGGATGAGGCTAAGCAGATAGGAAGGGAGAAGAGAATACTAGTGAGAAAATGGAAGGAGTCCAAGGAAATAGAGAAGAAAGGTGAAGAAGACACAATGAACTGGAATGGGGGACTGAAGTTAAACAAAGAATGGAAGAAGGTGTTAGAAAGAGTGGAAAGGACAAGAGAGAAAGAGGAGAGAAGAAGGAAGAAGACTGAAGGAAATAGAGCGTGAGATAAAGAGTCCAGCAACATTCTCTTTCAGGTGAAAGTACAGTTGACAAGGGAAAGCCACCTGCTACATTGTTCCAGAACTACTTTCTAATAGGCTGGAGGGGAGTATTTTTGTGTATATATATATATCATCCTGTTATGTACCTGATTACATTTGTACTTGGTACAGAATCTGAAGAAGACCTTGCTAGAAGGTTGAAACGTTACATTTAGTTTATGTTTTATAATAAAATAAATTTCTGCCTTGGTCAGCATATTTAGTTTTTGTAAATTAATATTCACACTTCCCATGTTGAATAATTGAAAGTAGATAGTAGAATATTACACGGACAGGAGAGGTTTATGCACTGCTACGCTAGGTGGCAGCATGTGATGGTTATGTACCATTAGAGCAACATGCAAAACTGCAGTAGTTCATGCCACTTGGAGTTCAGCCTTGTCATTGTGCAGCACTTCGTAAAGATTCCACATGAATGGAGAATATAATAATGTGCTGACATAGTCAAAATGTTTCCTAGGTTTTATTACTTAGCAATTTATTCCAACCTCTCTCATTGCCCCAATACCGGACACTACAGCCCAGCAGAATTTACTCGAGAGAAATTGCCACTCTGTGAATGATACAACTTCGCTCGAAGTGGCTAGAATGGGGTACTTCCCTCTGTAAAGGGCCAACGGAAACTATAATGTTCGGGCATGCGAAATGTTACCAACTGTTGAAAGGACTCATGTGCAGCGACTGGTGAAGCAAGTGAAGCGGCAGTTCATAGAGCCTTGGTGTTTTCAAATTATGGATTAAAGGTAAAGAATAAACTGTTTATCCATTTATTGTGTAAGATAGAATACTTATATTGCTTATAATTTTCTTAGCATGTCCTTTTAATACAGTGATATTCAGAGGTCGGAAGTAGCGCGCTACTTGTAGCGGCGCTACTGTAGCTAGCTACAAAATTTGTAGCTGTAGCTGTAGCGGCGCTACATTTTATAAATTGTAGCTGTAGCTGTAGCGTCGCTACAAAATTCTTGTAGTTTGTAGCGAAAATCACCTCGCTACCGCTACTTTTCTTGTTGGAGTTTTGAGGTAAATGTTTACGTGGCAACAGTGTTTACCAGAGAAGAAGAAGAAGAAAGGTTGCCATGCAACTGTGTAGCGCGTTAACTTTGTTGTTTGTTCCTAAAGGAAAAAGTATAAATACCTTCGTATTTGGTCTCTCGATCTCATTTGTATTTTGTTTGTTAGAAGTAGTGGAAGCTCGTGAGCCCGTTAATTTTGTGCGTCGCCTTTGTTTTATAGTACCACGTGTTTTAATAATGAGTGATATCGACAGCGACGATTGTGGAAGCAAACCACGCGAGAAGTTGCCATGGGAAGAATACAATAAGTTTTTTACTTTCAAGAGGACAGGGAAAAATGGAAATTACATTGTAAGCTGTAATCTTTGCTGCATAGGAAACGAATTGTCGGTGACGAAGACCAGCACATACAATATGAAAATTCACTTACAGGTAAGTGTAAAATTAAAGGATATAATAATAATGAAAGGGGAGATATAAACTCGGTCACATGTTTCATTACAATTTCTTGAAAGTGTGTAAATGTAGAAATAATGCAATTACATGCCACGTTGTTTACCTGCCAGTTGGTAACCATTAACATTTATCATACAATTGTACATTTTACACAGTTTTTCTCCTGTGTGCTATTTGGACAGTCTTTCGAACAAAGGCATGTAGATAGTGCTCAGAAGGATTAATTGAAGCATGCGAAAGTTTCTGAAATAAGTTTTTAAAATTGTGCAGAACGTGCACCTAGTTTTAGTCGAAGAAACCTCCAACTGTGCGCCAATTTCGTACTGGAAAGTAATTTCCAAAGTTTCCGTGCCCATAAAATTGAGGTGTGTGTGTTAACCTCAACTTTGAAACATTCGCCCGTAAATAGCAAGACCCGAATACAAAGTTCGGTATTATCTAACCTTCTTGCTTGGCCGAATTATTTTCTCATGAATATAGTAATATTTTGGGCCTAATCTGCCGTTTTGCAAATTGTCCAACGTACTGTTATTTCAACCCTTTTGGAAGAGCAAAAAATATTGTAGACGAAATGTTTGTTGCTTGGAATTTTGATCGACATCTTCAATCGAAGTAATTTTTTCCCCCGCTTAAATAAGAATTTTCAAAGGGATTGCAGAGAATTTCACAGTGCGAAAATTGAAATTTAGAGTTATAATGAATTTAATACCTTTTTCACTAATCAGGAGCTACTGCAATGTGGAGTTCTTAAGTCAGTGTGGTGTTCATTGTCATTTAATATCATGCACGTGTGATATGACCACAAAAGACATAAAAAAATGGAAGTGACTATTTTCACCAGGTGGTGGCAATAGCATACGAGGCTATTTTCACCAACAAATGTAAATACTTGACCATAGCATTGTATTTGGCGCAAGTTTCTTTTGTTATGTTGCGATTTCATCATGCTACGAATGCAATTTTTATATGCTTAGATTTAAGTCTGTTAACACATACTGCGGAGTTTTAGTGATTACTTAAAGATGTGTGCTTTCATAGTTATGTTAGGTGGGCCAGGTTTGGTTTTCTTAGCATTAAAATAAAGTCCCTAAATGCATTCTACTAAACTTCCGATTTACTTCTACTAGTCTACAATACTTAAGTTGCTTCACAATGGAAAATGCATTGTCCGTGGGAAGCACGCATGCTCGCCTAAGGTAATTTTTAAGTGTTTTTTTCAACATTTATAACTTTTACCGAAATCCAACAAAGGTTCAAATTTTGTGTGATAATAATTGCCAAAATTCTACGATTAGTCTTACTGCTAGGATAATTTGAAAAAACAACAAAAAATCATAAAATAATCTAAACCATTACCCACATCCATGTTTGATACCCAGTGGAGGTACATTGTAGTTCAGATTTTAAAATGTAGGCCCACTCCCGATTAGCCAAACTGTGCATAAAGTGGACTTAAAATCTCATTGGGCAGTAGTACTTAAGTTACTGCTAAGGAGTTAATTTAAAGTAAAATTGGTGCAACTACTACTGTCACAAAGTAGTGAGAATAGCAGAAAGTGTTAAGACCAGAAATCACATGATCTGGTGTTGGGAAGTATTTACAAATAATTTTAATGCTGGAAGTGACCTGCCTAACCTAACAATGAAAGTACAAGGAATGCAATGCCCCTTTCATACTACATCATGTGACATATTAGCAGTACCAATTCATATTAGAACACCTTGTGATATTTTTCAAACTTCATAGTGTGAAGAAAAATTACTTGTTGTCCATACGAAAATAAATGCACACCGACATAAGTTTCTTACACATCAACAATTAAGGAATGCCCGCATACATGTAGTAGGCCAGGTTGGAGATCATACACATGAGAATTTAAATTCTCGTGAAAATACCTCCAAAGCTAGCTTCACCACCTGGTGAAAATAGTTACTCCATAAAAAATAAAAAAAATGTATAGAGAATAACTTTTTTGTAGTGAAAATGTTGAGACTGTGAGTAAAGTGTACAGATAGGTATCCGAGTAGCCATAGCCTGGAATGATGTTGGAAGTGACATTTTCTCATTATCTGATTTCACAAACTTGGAGACATTTGCATTACTTTATGAATCTGGGGTCCTGGATTTTCATCGTGGAATAAGGTGTTTTGACATGTTATGAAAGAGTAGAGCTGTAGAAGGTGTGAATCAAAATTCTTGACCCTCGTCCTGCCACCCCCCCCCCCCCTCCCCACAAGGGTTGGAAATGAATAAAAAAATTATTAGTTATTATTCTTATTCACAGCTTTCATTCTTTCTAGTGTAATTAAACACTTATTTCAACATTTTACATACTGCTTTGATATGGAATTCATAGCTAGACAAAAAATGAAACTGACTAATCAGTTTCTTCAGTGCATTCTTCAAATTTCAGTTCCGTTATTAAATGGAATGTGTGCACATTCATAGAGCTAGAATATATCCATACAGATATCCTCTAGTGTTCAAACCCAGTAAAACTTGACGTTAACGTAAAAACAAACATAACATTTATGTTACCACTTTGCCATTGGGTAAGCACTAAGGCTGAGCCAATATCACTTGGATGCTTGGGAATTGCAATGATAAAAGCTTTTTGAAATATTGATTGATATCAGAAATTATACTGCTCTAATTATTTGCATAAATTTACCAAAGTTTTTGCTTTAAAATATTCATGAATATTTTATGTTATGCTAATACAAAATTCAATATTTTTGCACATAAATCGGGCACGACTTCCAATTTTGCATAATTCCCAGGATAATTAGCCTCTGCGAAAGTGTTTTGTGCCATTTATGTGGATCCTGCATACAATCAAACAACAAAAAAGTATCTGCCAGTATTGATAAATAGAAAAGATGCTTTCTGATACAGATACCACTTGTATCAGCTCAGCCCTAGTAGGCACACACATGAGGCAAAAACAAATTAATTCCTAGAAGCAATACCCAATGTCTTCTCTCATGACATGCTATTCACATTAAGGGAAGTGTTTTCCCACAAACACTAGGGACCAAAATTGTATATATTGTTTCCATTGCAGAATTATTTATCTCAAGACAACTTCACGTCTTTGGTTTCTGAGGTAACATGGGAGAAAGTTGCCATGGAATTCCACAGTATTTATGCATGACAGTCTCGGCAAGTTTTATTCTTATTAGAACCTTATAAATGGTCCCGTGGCATTTTACTGTATGGTAACATGCGCAAGATTTCCTGTGATTATTTCAAATCCCAAGTATTTTGTAAGAAGTTCAAAATTTCAGAGATTAAATCTTGTTACTGTATCACTGCACTTTCATTTGTGCACCTATAGTCATAATGTTTTTTTCTTTAGAGAAAACACGAGCAGAAGTTGGGAGAGTTGAATAAATCCATCGAATCAAGCAGAAAGAGAAAAAGAGAGATCTGCGATAGCAACCAACGGCAGAAGCAGTTAAAATTAAGCAGCCTCAAAGATGGAAGATTCTCTTTTTCAGGTGAGTTATTTGTGAGAGCATATTGATGTTTGGGATTTCTATTTTGGTTTTCATCGTTCTTATACCACTCATGAGTGAACTGTGACTGTGATGAATGGAGAGAATGAAAGAGACAGTCACATCCATACTTTACCCACGATCCAAACCAATTGATGAAGGACAGTGGCTACTCACCGGAAATTCTGGGAATTATGTGGAATTTTGGATTCATTGGAATCGCACACTCTTCATATTGTTAATATTTTTATTGAGGGGCGGTAGTATGTAAGGTTGGAATAGAGAAAACCTCTGCTTGCATCCTTGAATTTTTGGAAGGTTTGCCTTGAAAACCGGGAATTATACTTGAATTTTTTCATGGTCTTAGAGTGGCCACCCTGTGAAGTAACATGCTAATGCTAGCATATCCACCATAGGGACTGGCAATTTCATAATTTTCATTTTACAATTCTTTTGTCTTCAACCATGGGCAGTGCGAGGGGGTGCTTGCGTGCCCCTTAATTTTCTTCTGCATCCCCTACGTTCAACTGAAAACCCTAACTGTTAGAGTGTATATTATGTCATGTCACATTGAGCACCGAATGTCAGGTACTGAATGAAGTAAGACCATTATTATTGTATGCAACGGGCAAGCACGTAAAGAGATGCAGCGGCAGCCTCTATAAAGATCAGCGGCAGATTTTTTTCTTCAGTCAGCATTGTTGTTATGATTGTTTTCTTCCTTTGTTTCATTAAGTGCTCTGTATGCGGTTTTCAATAATCGCCTATAGCAGAGATTCCCAAACTTTTTTTGTTTCACGGCACCCTTAGTGTTTCAAGATTTTTCCGAGGTGCCCAAGTCAGAATGTAGGCCTATCTAACACTTGCAACGCTCAGTTAGTGTGGTTAGGTTGCTTGCCTCAAGTAAAAAAAATAAGCACATACATTGGAGTGTCATTTCACTAAAATAGAACATTTCGCGGTGCGCCTGTAAGCCATCCAGTGTGCCGCAGTGAACTGTTTGGTAACCACTGCCCTATAGCTTGGTGTGAGTTATGTTTTTTTAATTTTTTTTTATTGTTATTTAAGCAAGTTGTAATGTGAAGGGTAGTTTTCTTGTTAATACATTCTATGTATTTGTTCCACATTACAAGTCTAGTAAACGTACCATTTCAGGCTTTTTCAGAAACTGTTACGAAGAGGCCCAATGTTCACGAAAATATTTTGGAATAAGTTATTGGGGATGGGATTTTATCCTGAAGTGGCAGACGGAAGGTACAATGTACTATGCACTCGTATTTTGTAACTCCACTGGTTACATTAAAAAGGTTCAAGAATTGTGTTTTTAAAGGTCAGGATAATTTCATTTTGTATTTCACTACATAGTTCAATGAGACTGCAACGTGTATCTGAATGTTTACACTGTGTGACAAATTTCTTGGAGTATAAGTATCATCATGGACGTCCAGGGGGAGTGCAAGCTGGGGGGAGGGGGCACAGCTTCTCGTGAAAATGGATGTCAATCTAAAGATATATAATTTCATTTCAGTCAGTAATTTGTTAATCAGTGGAGGCGATTAGGGGTGTAGTTGCCCCCCACTTTTCGCTATTTATGCTAGTTACTATGCTAAACCTTATCTACCAAGAGAAAGTAAACTGTTCTTGTCACACACACACCCCCCCTTTATTTTTGAAAGATTGCATGCATGTTAGTTGAATACTGATAATTACAATTATATATTGAAACTTTTAATTAATTCTTAATCTTTCATGGCATTAATCAAATTTCATATCCTTTCATTTGTAGGGGAAAATCAAGAGAGTATAGACAATAAGTTGCTTGAGTGGATAGTAGATGGGTTGCATCCATTCTCTGAGGTGGACAGACCATCGTTCAATGACTTATGGCAGTCTTTAACAAAGAAGAAGTTGATGTGCTCTGCGACCTTAAAGAAAAAGTTGGGGGAGCAATATGAAAGAATGAAATCTTCAATGTTAGACGAATTTGAAAAGGTCAGTTTTGTCTCAGCCACAGCAGATTGTTGGACTGCACATCATAGGTCCTTCTTAGGCGTAACCTGCCACTGGTTGGATCCACTGTCTCTAGAGAGGAAATCTGCTGCTCTTGCATGTCGGCATCTCATAGGAAGCCATACTTACGATGTTTTGGCAAAAGAGCTGCAGGACATATTTATCAGGTACCACATTCATAATAAAGTAGTGGGTGTGGTGACTGATAATGGATCAAACTTCGTGAAAGCCTTCAAGGAGTTTTCTGCAAGTGAGCCGGAGGACAGCCTAGAGTCGGATGTGGTGGAAGAAGAAATTACAGAAATTCTTGCCACAGGAGATTGCACTTTGCCACCACACATTCGCTGTGCAGCACACACTTTACATCTTGTTGCAGTGAAAGATTCAGAAAAATCTGCATCATCAGATGCAAATTACAAAAGGCTCTTCCGAAGTGCCTTCGCTAAAGCACAGGCATTGTGGAATAAATCCAGGCAGTCTTCCCAGGTTGCTGACATAGTGAAAAAACAGCTTGGTGCATGTCTGATTGTACCAAATGCAACACGGTGGAATTCAGTGCATTCTGCTGTATTGGCACTATGTGAGCATTTTACAAAGCATGAGGAGAAAGTGCATGCAATTTCTGATGCAGTTGGCCTGTGCAGATTTTCTCCACTTGAGATTGAATTTTTGAAGGTAGGTCCGATATGATAAAATTACTTATGTAGTTGGCACTCATTTCATACTCTTAACTTATTCAGTCATTGCAAGCTGTACTTACAAACTGCTATAATATTCTTAATTTTTGCCTTCAATTATTGTAGTGTACTTTTTAAGATTCCAAAGTGCAGAATTTGCATAATATTTTTCTCATAAATTTTAAGTGATGCATACACTTATGTGCTGGAATCAGAAGAAATTATTAACGTACATTTTTATTGTGGAGATTAGAAACTGTTTGCTGTGTTTTTCCAAAATGGATTTCCTTTGAATGATATGCTACATTTAAAGTACATGAAGGAATCACGCTTATGAATTGTTTTTAATATTTTCACCATTGTTTATTGCTATAACAAACATTATATTTACAAATGAATAAATTAATTCCTACAATGTTTTAAAGTAATGTACATTTTATTTTTGAAGGAATATGCTGAGGTTACACAACCACTAGCCAAAGCAATTGACATTCTCCAGGGAGACAAGAAGGTGTCCATTGGATATCTCCTTCCCACACTCCACCAACTTCTTCGGATCCTTGGTTTGAAATTGGATTCTGGAGATGTAGCTCATTGTGATGCCCTTGCCAGAGCTATTGTTGATGGTGTCAAGCAAAGGTTTGCAGGCATTTTGTGGGATAAGGATACAGTGCTAGCTGCTTGTTTCCATCCAAGGTAAGAAGTTATCTGGAATTAATTCACTGCAGTGTCTTTTATATCTTGATTATTCACATGAAAGATGCATGATGTTTTACTTTACATAACAAAACATCAACATTGTTAACTTCTCTTATAAGATAACAATTACATGCTTTCATATGTGCACAAATCAGAATATAGTTGCTTTATTTGATGTTCAAAATAATTTCTTGGCAACCTGTATTTTATTTAGTGCATGCCAATGTTAAACTTGTCTTTGGTTGAGAGGCGGATATCTAGTCTTGGCCAATGATACCTTGTTATGTGAAGTATACATTTCAGCTGTTTCTTTTCACTATTTTTTTTAACATTTGTCTCATACTCATTTGTTTTTATAAATATGTTATTTTATGCAGTTTCTCAATAGCCTAAGAGGTTTTCTTTTATAGTTTTCAGAACTTGATAACATGGTTATTATTATTTCAGTGTTCAAATGTAAACCAGCTGTCTTCCATGGTGCAGTAGTAGTTATCAATGATACCCAGGAGTCTTGGGTTCAAAGCCCAGCCTGGGATTGTGTGTTTTTTGTGATTGTCCATTCATCAATTTCACCCATCCTCATCTTTGCGATTGCGATTAGCTCTCTCTCTCTCTCTCAATATGTCATTTATTGTCTCACTTATTGTGTCCCGTGCTGTACTTTTCAAATATCTCCCTCTCATTCAAAATAAACAAAATCAATTAGTTCAATGTAAACCTGCAATAAACTTGAAATTGTTGCCCCAAAGTGGACATCAAAGTTTTTTTTTTTTTGTCTTCAGTGTAGTTAACCAATACCCTGATATAGCACTTTTATTGTATTTCAGATTCAAATTGTCATGGCTTGAATCGGAAAAAAAGAGTGAGGCACGGAGAAAGCTGTATCTCATGATACGAAGGAAAGTTCAGCTTGTCACAGTGAAGAGAATCAACTAGATGATTTTGAAGATTTTTTCAAGTTTGAGCAAACGCAATCGGAAACCGAACTACAAGAACTGTGCAGATTTCTAAAGGATGGTCCCAAACCCGTGGAGACACTGCAGTTACAGTAACAACTTCAAAGAAATTTTCACAAAATTGAACACTGTTATGCCGTCAAGTGGAGCTGTTGAGCGTTTGTTCAGTGTTGGCGGAAACTTGTTTTCTAGCAGAAGGACACGGCTGACCGACCAGAACTTCGAAATGTAGCTGTTGCTAAAGTTCAACAGACAGTTGAATTTGGTTTAAAAAACTTGTATTGGACAAACCAAACATGCATGTTATACACAGTTAATAAAGTGGTTTGTACATTCGCAATAGGACTTTCAATAGTGTTATAAAATTAATATCTTATCTCATACCAAAAGTTTGTCAGCAACTAGCTTCAGGACAGGTTTTCCTTAAAACTTTATTTTTTTTTCCCCAAATATCTATTGTGAAAGTTTAGTATATAGAACAGCAATACAGAATCATTAACTTGAGTTGATATAGAATGCCATGAGTGAGGGTGCAGCCCAATAGGTAGAGAAAAAAAGTGGACAATAATGCTTAGTTGTGCTGAAGGCTAGTATCAAGATAAGGACATCCAGATGATAGATGTAATGATATTACAGATAATGTATGTATGCACACTTTAGTTATTTGATATCTGGATACATTGACAAATAAGTATGTAGAGGATGTATAATCAAGTACTGTATTTGGATATTATACATCCAGGTGTATAGTTTACCAAGTACCTGAATAATTTTATTATCTATATATTAGGGCTAAGCCAATACTACTTCGAATCAATATCAGTGCCAACATACATCATAATGGCGATACTTGAAAAGATGTAATAATTCAAAGTAGGTCAGAATGTGTAATATTTTTTATGATACTGCCCCAGTGGAACTAGGCTATTGTCTTGAATATTGATTTTCACGCAAGATGATCGTTTGATCACCTCATTCATTTTACTCCCAATGTCTCTGGATATTTACCCTCTGCAGACTCTGGAAAAAGTATCAGTCAGCATCTATGATACCATTCAATGTATGGGACTCTGTATCAGTTCATTCCTACTATACATTCATGGTGCCGAAATGTGACTAATGCTGTCAGGTAATCCAATGACTATACAAAGGTACCTAGACATCCAAATTGAGGATATTGGATTTCCACTATTCAAATTACTAAAAATTTATTTATTAATTAAATGATTGATGTGTAGGAAATTTAGATATTGCTTGTCATAGTTCTCTGGGTTCATGCTCCTGATAATTCTCTTAGGAGTTTATGAAAAGATGCAATTGAAACTTTTTGTTCAAAATCCTTCCTTTATATTTTTCATTAAAAAATTAATTGTTGCCACCAAAAATGTTAAAACAAGTCAGATGGTAACTCAAAAAATATATCAATTGACTGGTATTGTGATAACTGCCTATTATCTAACTAACAGCTGGGAAGTTTCAAATATCTTCATGACTTTTTTGTTCATGCAGAAGTAGCGAAAAAGTAGCGAAGTAGCGAGTAGCGCACAGGAGTAGCGTAGCGAGCTACTTTTAGGTAAATGTAGCTGTAGCTGTAGCGAAGCTACATTTTGGAAGAGTAGCTGTAGCTGTAGCGAAGCTACTTTTAAAATGTAGCGTTCCGATCACTGGTGATATTTCCGTTACACAATGTAATTATTTTCCCATTGTCAGCTAATTGGCTGTGATTCATGCGAGAATCAAGTGTTCACTGTAGGTTGGTACTCCTGCAGCGGCGCAGGCAGCCATTTGTCTCAAGTTAATTCTGTGGGACTGTACCTGTGTTCCCAGTACCGGACAGAAAAACAAATCTTGTGACAAAAACATTAAAGCCCTCCTATGTTTTCAGGGATTTGTAGCAGGATGGCAGGAAGACGTAACAGAAAATGGGAAGAAGAAACTATGAAAAGGGCCATTGATGTTGTGCTTATGGGGAAGTTTAGTGTTAGGGAAGCAGCTGGATACTTCTCTGTCTCCAAAAGTTCTTTGGGTGATCGTTGCATGTGCAGACAACGACAATATAGCTCACTTCATGTGTGAACTCTGTCTGCAATGATTGCATTAAGCTCCCTAATGACAATATACAATATACAGTAGCCTATGTAACTTTTCCTACGTTGAAAGCGGCCCCGGCGCCCACCCAGCGTCGAATAACATTGGGTACCTGGGGGAAACCCTGGGGGGTAAAGGCGGTCAGGGGCATGATGATGCTGATCACATCATCCCCACTCACGACCAGATCAAGAAAGTGTGGGGAGTTACCCCCACACCCCCTATATGCCTTCATGGCGTGGTGCTATGCACAGGGGAGCACTTTACCTTTTTACCTTTACCTATGTAATGTTACTAATATTTGTGCATGTTTTTTTGGTTTTTGCAAGCTTTTATATGTTTCACATAATGTGTTCGGTACTCGGAACAGTTCTTTGAAAGACATAATTTGCATCACTGTTCAAAAGTCATAATAAAGCTATTATAAACAATGTCTTTAGGTGTGATTTTGATAGTATCTTATAACTCATGTTGTTATTTATTTTTAGCTTTTGATTTTGTTCAGAATCATTAACAGGTTTTCTGTACAATGAACAAAATGCTTGTGTGTCCGATACTGGGGCAATCTCCCCTATTAGTATTATCATCATCATCATCATCATCATCATCATCATTATTATTATTATTATTATTGGCTCGTTTATCTTGGTACTAGCCCCACCCCACCCTCTCACACAAAAATGCATAGTTGTGCCTCTAAGATGTATTATGTACATCTTTACTCTCATTCAGCTACTCAGTAGAAGATTTTCCATAAACTGACAAAGCAATAGCAATAGTGCCAACAGTCAATAGCTTAACATGTGAACAGCATTGTTCATTGTCAGCATATAGGATTGGACCAGTAAGGAGTTGTTGTTAAAGGAATAATAGTTACAAATGCACTTTCTGAAATTACAATTATTTTCATCATAATATTTTGTTCAAAAAGTTTAAAATTACAATACGTTTAGAATAGCTGAATTTACATGTTACTTTCCTCAATATATTCATGATATTGTAAAAAAATCATATTTCCTGCAGAAATGACAGTTTTCTTTAGTTTATGTATACATATATTTTGCAAATTTGTGTCTTTTTTCTACTTGTACGTTGCTTTTCCTTCACTTTCGCTAATCGCAACAATGAGGATGAATGATATATATAGTGTTTGTTCTCATCTATTGTCAATTTTCTAACACTTTGAGTTTATCTAATTGCGAGAAAGAGGAACAACGAATAGTGATGAATGAATGATGAGGAGCAGTGCGCTAAGTGGGGGTAGAGTAGGATAATATCCCCTCATCTACATGCTTTTTCTTTTAGCTTTTAAGTTCTTGTTATGCAGCACATATAGGCTAATTGGTACTGGGCTTACAGTTTAGATCAATGGTGATGATCAATCGTTGCCAGGCCAAGGGGGAACCACATTGATGCCACCCGCGCGGTCGACGGCCATCTTGATTCAACTTCAGAATTTTAAATGGGAAGGGGGTGATATGATATATCAAATCAAACTAGAATTTCACGAGAAATGCAATGGTCAAGTTTTTTTTATGTATCTTTAACCAGTAAAAAGTTATGACTGAATTCTTGTACCAATTTGCTCCTTTTCGAGGTGTTAGAAAAATGCCTTAAAATTTGTTTAGCACATCGGTAACGCATCAAGATCAAAGTGACATCTAGGGAGAGACGTTTGCATGCCATTGCACAAGATTTTAATCGGATACATCCATGAAGAGCGGGGCATTATGAATGATTATCGTGAACAATTACAGTGTGACGCTTCTATTAAATGAAAAGTCCTTCACAGTGACAAGGCTAATGTTTATGTTCATAAGGAAGTTCATAAACAGAATAATCGATGCTTTTTATCTGATAATCCATCTTAGACAGGTCAAAGCTGAATGGTTAGTGCTGGTAAGTTAATGGTGTGGCATGCTGTGTAGAACACGATTGGCTCGTCATTTTCTATCAACGGAACCTTAAATGCTTAGGGCTACTTGGATTTGTTAAGTAAACAGGTTTTTTCATCCTTGCTTATGGAAGAAGGTACTTTTTACAGATTTTTTTCAATAGGGAGGAACACCAGAACACTATGGGAATGTTGTGAAGCAGCTTCTGTCCAAATTTAGTTATCAGATGACAAGGGTTGCATATTCTGTTTATGAACTTTCTTATGATCATAAACATTAGCCTTGTCACTGTGAAGGACTTTTAATTCAATGGAAGCGTCACACTGTAAATAGTTCGCGACAACCATTCATAATGTGCAGCTCTTCGTGGATGTATCCGATTAAAATCATGTGCAATGGCATGCGAGCTTCTCTCCCTAGACGTGACTTTGATCTCGATGCGTTACCGATGCGCTAAACAAATTTTAAGGCATTTTTCTAACACCTCGAAAAGGAGCAAATTGGTACAAGAATTCAGTCATAACTTTTCACTGGTTAAAGATACCTCGAAAAAACCTTCACCATTGCATTTCTCATGAAATTCTAGCCTGATTTGAAGTAGTTGAACTATAAGCTATAAAAGTTGTTTACCTTGAAATTATGCAAATGAGGGTAGGTATATAATAATTGAAGGTTACCGAGTGTTGTAGGCGAGTATGACACAATGAGGGTGAAGGGGGGTGGGAGTAAATGATAGCGTAGGAGATTGTAGGTAGATGGAAGAGGTGGGGGTGAACATAGAGTTGTAGTAGGGGTTCGAACCCCGGACGAGGAGTCTAATGTTGTATCGACTGAGTCATCCTGTCGTGAAACGTTAGCATGTGTAATGGGAGGAATACAACTCGAAGGTGAGCAGATTCTGGAGAGGAGGGATGTGGGAAGATTGGTATAAAAGTTATAGTAAAAGAGTGGGAGTGTGTTATTAAGCAAAATGAGCGACGTGGCAGGGACATCGTGTGGTGCGGACATGGCGGGTTGTATGCTGGCTAGTTGCGGTTGCTTTCCAGATGTTTTGGATGAGACGTACGTGGTGAATACACTGAAGGGTTATACACCCATGTATAATGTAATGTGTTATGGCTGTTTCCAAGGGTATGCAAATCAATTGGGTCATGAATGTTTGACGTATCATTCCGATTATTGTTCGGGAGAGTATGTGAAAGAAAATTGTCCGACGTGTTTGGAGCATACGATGGAACGTCTTGGAGGCTACTTTCGTGATCGTGATAATACGCCTCATCTATTTGATTATTATCAACGTACCCATCCGGAGATTGTAGGCCCATCCGGAGATTGTAGGCCAAGAGGGAAAACGTAAATTTTACGTCGTTCTGCAGAATATATGCTAGAAAAGTGAAGTGATGCGGGAGTTGGGAGATTGTATCCGACTCAACGAATGGTGCCCTGGTGTCTCAAAGTGAGTAAGTATAATATGGAAAAGAGAAGTATGTGTGTGTATCCTTGTTTCAAGGTGAGTAAGTATAAAATGTCGTTGTGGTGAAATGTGGGTGTCCTTGTTCAAAGTGAGGTAGTTTCAAAATGTAAGTACGTGATTGATCAAGGTGAACTGGGTGTGGTACGGAATGTTAGAGTTGTTTCAAGGTGAGTAAGTATAAAATGTCGTTGTGGTGAAATGTAGGTGTCCTTGTTCAAAATGAGGTAGTTTCAAAATGTAAGGTGTGGTACGGAATGCTAGGGTGGGAGTAGTCGTCCTCGTCTCAAGGTGAACAGGTACAAAAAGGAAGGATGTGATGGGAGAATGTTAGTGTGTATGGAATGCAGAAACGTGTGTGTTTTTCCGAGGTCGCCAGGTATTACGAGGTGCCAAGAGTAATGTTAGTGTCGGATTGTTGTCGTTTCCGTGATCGTGTTTTGCGTTTGGGGAAGGAGTTGAGTTCTTTGTTGTTGCGTCGGTTGGGGTTGTGTGAAGGTGAGTTGACGTCATGGTTGGGTAGAGAATATAAGTACAGTTGTGTTGGATAAACGTTTATATATGTTCGACTGTTGTGTTGGTAAGGTGGTTTGATTGGTGAGGACAATGGTTGCACCACACGGTAGTTATTTGAGTGCGTGTGATTATTTACTTGACCAGTACGAGAGAATAGGAACGACTGGAAGTGTGGATAGGAAACCTTTGATACTGCAGGAGGTGATTCGATTAATGGGTGAAGGGGAACCTTGTAGCAAATTGGATGTATTGGAACGTCTGAGAGTGGAAGTTGCCGGTGGAAATCAAGATGGTGCAGGTACATCATCGCGATCGAGGTTGACGCGGGTAGAAGATGGAGAAGACGACGAAGGTGAAGGAGAAAAGAACACAAAATCGTTGTGTTGAGGTGCCATACAATAAATATGTGAATTTGAAAGAGGTGGGCGTTCGTCGTAAAAAAAAATACAATGCGAAATGTACAACAATGACGTTTGGTTTTAATGGACCGGATGGAACACATGCGTTACAATGGGTGCACCAAGGTTTGGACCATGTGGTGTCACATATCGTCGGACAGTATAAAGCAACACATAAGATTGGTATTGTGTTGCGAAATGTAACAGACGAAAGTATCAAACCTGTTGGTTTATCGTTACGTCGAATGAGTCAAATGCATCCTGATATGTTATGGGATGTGGTTGCTCGAGTTCTCCAATCAAATACTACGTTTCTATCTACGGATCTGTTGGAGATGGAGGTGTTGGTAGTTCTGATTTGTACACGGTTGCATGCTCTGATGTTCTAGCTGGAAAACAAAACTTATCTGAAGTAGACTGCTCCTATAGTGCTCGAGTTATAACAATTTTCCTCCAAAAATGCAAATCACTTATTTCTCGTAAAAAAAATCACATTTTGGCTTATTATTCAACTTGTATGGCACCCAAGAACATGAAACATGTTTCATTCTCTTGAGAAACGTCCATTTTTTGAAAAGAATACTAAAATTCGCGCCTTCTTCCCAAAATAGCGGGAGAAGAGAGGGCAAACTCCAATTTTTTTTTCCATTGAAATTCGGGGGACGTGCCCCACCCCCTCCTCGGTCCGGTGTTCTAAATTATACACGGTTGCATGCGGTGATGTTTTTGCTGGAAAACAAAAGTTATCCGAAGTAGATTGCTTCCATAATGCCAGAGTTATAACAATTTTCCTCCAAAGAGTGTTCGAATTTAAAATTCCCGCCGAGAAGCCAGGGCGAAAGAAATTTCTCTCTCTCTCTCTCTCTCTCTCTCTCTCTCTCTCTCTCTCTCTCTCTCTCTCTCTCTCTCTCTCTCTCTCTCTCCTCCTGCCATCACTGGTTTCTGGCGCCGTGGTTGTGTTGCGCATAAAAGGGGTCTAAAAGTTGAGGCCGAAACTTACGAACGAGATTTCCTGTTCCCGTGCAGGGTTCCATAATGATATCTTTAAATAAATAAATTTTAAAAAAAAAAGTCAATGAAGACGAAATTCCCTGACATTTCCCTGACCTTTTTTGACACCTCCAATTCCCTGACTTTTACCCGGTTTTCCAGGTTTTCCAGGTCTGTCGCTACCCTGACTTAGGCACCCAAAAGTCAACCTCACTTCCACGTAGTACACCCTGGACTGAAGACTAACGAGGCTCTGGCGACTGGCCCCATAGCCAATATAATTTTGTTTGTGTTGTCCTGTGTTTTGTCCTTATTTGTGCTGAGGGCTCCTTTACAGCCTCAGCTTTTAACGAAAGTCAGAAGATTTTAATATTTTATGATTTTAGTTATGCAACGTTAGAGTTGTTATTTGTAACGATAAGGGGCTGGACCCCGAATAATGTGACAGGTGCAAAATAGCCTTAGTGCTGACGCACCCAAAATTTTAAATTCAAATTCAAATTCAAACCTCATATACAGAGTGAATTGGAAATATTAACACACTTCCTAAAACAAGCAATAACTTTACAAGTTTTAAGAGTATGATGAAATAAAATAAAAAATTAATCAATAGTATTTTGTAAATTTTAAGAGCTGCAAAAATGTTAACATGTAACCATGATAAACTCACCCCAGAATCTCCTACTTCAAACCAATCAAATAGTGGATTCAGGCATGAATTCAAGGGGAGAGCCAGGGGGCATTGTTTAAAAATTTATCAACATTTGGAAGCTGCACAAGAAAGTACTGTCAAAGGTAGCGCCACGAGAAGGACAATTAGTTGTATTACTTATTTTCTGGAAAGGGTGCAGAACATTCCAGAATATTATAAGCATATAAATACACAGATTGGATTTCCCAGTCGATCTGTACAACAGAGTCAGTTAATGAGACTTCAGGGGTAAGTGTGACAGTTCATACAGTCAATTAGTGATCAGTCAGTGTCCATTGACAGTTTTATAAGATCTAGTGATTCGAAAATAAAGAAGACTAGTGACTCAATTTCTTGTAAAGTACCAAAGTCTAGGACTATTTCCAGTTTGGCTCCAAAGCTAAAGACATTAATGACAGTGGAACTTAGTGTAGTGCTAAGTTTGGGCCAAGAGATCAAAGGTCTCTAAAGTGAATATTTTAACAGTACCAGGTATTGGAGAGGTTTATTAAAAAGGAAATAAGCTGCACAGGTCAACTGAAAAGTTTTGAGTGATGATTTACTTGTGCACAGACAAAATTTTGTGTATGTGGTCCGAGACTTATGTGGGTTGAAAAGGGCCTTTAAGTCAACTTGTTTCAAGACACACTCAAACTCAAACACTAACTGCCTCAAAAGGGTAGCCATTAAGGTTGAAAATATTATGAATGTCAAGAAGAACATGTTGTATATGTAGAAATTTCAGCAAAAAATGTAGGCTCGATCAGGACCCAAATCATGGTATCTGGCATACTATTCTATTTTCAATTGTTGTACCAACTGAACTACTAAGCCAGCCCTGGCTTTGCCTGATTTTTTGCTGTCACTGTTGGTAGCTTGGTTGGTAGAGAAATGGCACGGTAAGCAAGAGACCCTGGTTTGGATCCTAGTCAAGCCTGTATTTTTTGCTAAAATGTCTACACAGTACATCTCCTGTGTGTGCAAACTCATAAGATGTTACCTGTTTAATCAAAAAGTGCACAATCAAGAAGGAAGAAGAAAATTGAGAGTGAGGGGCATTCCCACTAGTTGATGAAAGATTTTTCTCTTGTGGTGAATACAAGCTGCCATTTTGAGGTGATGATGACACCCAATTGAAAGCAACATGTTAAGCTTGAGGATTTGACAAATCAAAATCAGGCTTGTGCAGTCTGTCATGCCACTATGGTGTGAAACATTGCCGTTGATTGGCTCCTTCCAAATGACACAAGTAAGATGTCCCTTCAGTCCGAAATCTTGCTAAGTCATGAAGATCCAAGTCACAAGTATGGAAAGTTAGGACTTTCTTAACGTTAGGTGTAAAGGCAGGTGACAATACCCTAAAGGATCATATCCAAACCTGCAGGAAGCATGCATGTTACTTCAGTCCAGTTATCCAATACAAAATGATAAAAACTTCTGGTGAGCTGATTTAAAAAAAAAAATGTTGCAAGATAAATGAGTCAGCATTTTACCATATTGGGAGACGAAACTTTAGATGTGTTAGGAATGGAAGAGTGTTCACTATACATTAATTTATTTTGGAATCCAGCTGTATTCGAAGAGACTTCCTTTGTTTTGTGCCAATATATGACATGACTGCTAAAGCTGTGACAGAGACAATTTTAAAGACTTGTGAGTGCTTAGGCTGAATATGAGCAATTTAGTGGGTTGCGGCTTTGATGGAGCTGCAAACATGGGAGAACACATATGATGAATTTGATGAATGGATACTCACAAACATCCATGCCCAGGCTGGGATTCAAACCTGGGGAGTCCTTGCATCATAGAGTGATGTTCTAACCAATGTTATGGAAGACCATGAACTGTATAGTGATAGAACTCATTAGAATCCATTGATGCTTTCACATCTTCAAGGTTTAGGTAGATCCTGATTTATAAAAACACTTAAGGTGGGGGCAGGGGTCTACAGAACAAGAATGCCATCTGCAAAAGGGCATCCACTGGACAAATATTGCTTAGAAAAGAACCATAAAATGAAATGCTGTATAAATATTTTAAATTAAAACTAATCATTATACAGGGTCAAGCAATTTACCATAACTAAAATAAAAAATTGTTTCTGAGGATTAAACTCTCCTTACCTAAATTAAAAGCTGAGGCTGTAAAGGGGCATGGAGTACATATAAGGACAAGAAACATGACAAAATACAGCAAAACACACAGCTCTACAGTGGACTATAGGTCCAGATTGTAGGTCTAGATGCCAGAGCCCACTGTTCTGTACTACATGGAATCAAAGTCGATTTTTGGGTGCCTTCTCAAAAGGTCACCCCTTACACCACATTGAGCCTGGGTTTAGTCTGTTATCCTCCAAGGTGTCTGTCCAGCAAATGGAACAAGTGATAGTCTTATTGTGCAATATCTGGGGAATATAATGGGTGCTGAAATGTTTCTGAATAAATACAGGTCTCAATAGTCATCTTAGACCCATGTAGTCTCACTTTCTCATGGAAAAAATGCCACATTTGTGATTCATTCAGTTTTCAATGTTTTGAGGGCATGTTCCAGCAGTGCAATAGTGGCATTAATTGTTTGTCCTGTTGGCACATTTTGTATTGCATGAAACCACAAGCATTGAACCAAAAAATTGGATGCAGTTGTGGTTTCGATTATGGACAGCTTCATGCATGCAGTAAAGATGATGGCAGATGTGCCCGGGAGTGGTGTACAGGACTCACTTATCACATGTTTAAAGCCTCAAAGAATGGATCTTTCCACTGATTGGATAATGAGAACAGACATCCTCTGTCACAGGAAATGTCAACTTTTGCAGGAGATGAAGGCTAAGTAGATGGTTTCTGCACTGATATGGAATTACTGAGACACTTCACCAGACTTCATGGAGCACAGGAATTACACCAACAGGAACAAAACATACCAGGTGGAGAGGTTGACCCTTAACATCAACAGACTGCTTTCAATACAGTTTAGGATCTTGGAAAACTGTAAGAACTATTTTTCAAGGGGGCCAGCAGAGGGAGAGCCAGGGCTGGCATGAGATATCTGGAAAACTTCATATAATTGGAATGGTGAAACTGTAGCATGGAATCATGGATGAGGGGTGCCATAAAAGACAGCAGATTAACTGTTCTCTGTTTGGTATTTGTGCACCATGAAAAAAGTACAAGAACACAAAGAAATGCTCACCATAAAGAGAGTTGTTTATGGAAAACAAGCAAATCGAATTCAGTTTTTATTTACATAGTGGACTTAAGTCTGAACTTGACAACCATGCCAAGGTATATTTAATTAAATTAAAAATTTTATGATTTGTAAAATAATAATAATAATAATAATAATAATAATGGTAAAATATAGGGATGGGCCGATATGAAATTTTGGACAATACCAATAAAGTACCGATATAAAATTTACCAATAACGATAACCGATATTCTACCGATCCAATATAAAATTAGAAATGGTCCTTGATGAACCTGAAATGTTAATTAATCTTAAAAAATGTGTGTTTCGAGGTGACCGCAGTGCAAAAGAAGTTGAATATTTAGACATTTACTTTTTTAGAAAGAAGCTCATAGAGATTAACTAACTAACTAACTAACTCCCTAGCCTTCTTAAACCCGAAGGTTCATGGCTGCAGCAACACAGGCCTTCCATCTTTCCCTAGAGATTATTCATAAAAATTACAATAAAAGGCAGAATTTTACACTAAATTATAAGATATTTATCGATATATTGGATTGGTATAATAATCGGTAATTTTACCGATAAACCGAAACACCGATATGCCTATATCGACCAATACTGATAGAGTACCGATTAATCGGTCCCATCCCTAGTAAAATATGAGTTTTTATAATTGAAGGGCAAGATATGAAACCTAACTCTCCCCCAGTGCTCGAAGTGAAAATTCCTAGCTGGGGGATTCTTTGGTCAGTTTGAAGAAAGGTGGCTACCATGCCACCCTTACAGAAATTCTTACTGGTGACCTTTCTCTTTTTGGTTACCCGATAGGCAAAATATCAAAATCTCTAATTCCACAGCCAGCAATATTGTCACAAAAGAGAATTGCATTTCAGAGAGTTTTGTATTATAATGCTAAACTTTAGATCAATGAATAATCTTTTAATAGAAATAAAGCACACTTGTGTACCAGAATTTCAAATAAAACCAATGTAATGGAAGTAAAATATATAAAATCTAAACTACAGCAAATATGTAGATGAACATAGAAAATACAGCAAATTAGGAATGAATCAATATCAAGTTTAAACCATTAATACTGAGAAGAAAAATTATTTCACAAAGGAGCAAAAATTTTAAAATGAATGAAATATGAGAAAGAGCAGTGTTAAAAATCGCTGAAAGTCTGAATACATATAAACTTCAATGGGGAATTATGGATTTCTGCACATTTTTCAAGTCTAGAACATATATTGATACATTTTAATAGAACTTTGGTAGTATACAAACTTGCTGTCACAACAGTTTCTACAGCCTTTTGCAGGTAATAGGAAAAAAATGTAACACTTGTGCTTGTGTAGTAATTAAGCAGTTTATGTTGCAGGTTATGGTATGCATGACAGAAATAGATTTATGAATGTATAATATGTGTATATGTCTATGCATGGAAGCTATTTGTATCCATCACACAATGCTTGGGCAAAGGAAGGCCTCGGTAAGGACAAAAATTGGACAAATATAAAACAGATGCCAGTTCTGGCTGTGGTTCCACTTTGTCCTATACTAAAAATGTACCTACTTGTACAAAATTGTAGTTCTTGGATGCAAATAAATCATGTCATATCATATGACCATCTGCAAGTTTTCAAGGTCTACTGCCAAGCAAGGAAAGTTATTATTTGAGCAGTCAAATATTACACCCTGTCAAAATCTTACATTAAAAGAGAAAAATAAAGAAATAAATTAAAATATCAAAAGTAAATGACCATTTAGTTGATTTTAGTATCCCCAAGAAATACTTTCACCTGTTCAGATTGCTGTTTGTCTACCAACCCAATAGTGTTACATTAGAGAACATGCAAGTTGCAATGCATATTCACCTTATCATGCCTCTTGCCACTTCAGCTTCTTCAACTGCTTCTTTCCACTTTTTTTGTACTTTAGGTGTGCAGCATGAAATTGCCTTTGTGGTCTTCTTCTACAAACAGGAAAAAAATAAAATTATGGTGAATAATATATCATGTTTCCTAATCCTATTACAAAATAAAATCACAAATGTAAATATATTATTTTATCTTAATTATTTTAATGCAAATAAATATTTTTATTCCATTTCTAATTGCTTGCTTTGCAGTCAAAACTAAATGTAAATAGAATATTTCAATGTTAAATAGTGCACTTCCACAGTCTAATCAAATTGGTTACATATCATGCAGGGCAGTATACTAGGTCTTCCTGGGAGAAAAGATGAAGCTGTCCTGGGAATGTGAGCACGTAATTCGAGCAAATGCTCCTGTGTATATGCTAGGTTAGATTGGCATATTCTGAAAATTTGATCTGGTTTACCACAAAAAAAATATTTTGTGCATATGTATCATATATTAAGCCTTCAGGGGTCGCACAAAAAAAGTATGTTGATGGTCTCTCACAGTGTCAAAGATTGGGTCTTAAAATATTTTCAATTAAAGGTCTAAAATGTGAAACCCTCAATTATTATCATTAAATATTTTTTTGCTTCTATAAAACTATAAAATATACATTTTACTTAAATTAAATACACAGGACAAAATACGTAATATTCGACATAATGAAAATTTCAATGTTACGTGTGCAGCCATAAAGTTGGAAAAAATAGGTTTTTTTGAGTTTTTGTTTTAAGTCCACTTCATGCACAGAAAAGCTAATTGGGATTGAACCTATAGTTTAAAATGAATGCAAACCCTACGTGCCTCCACTGGGTATCGAACCCAGGATCCTTTGATTACAATGTGTTGTCATTATCACTGTGACATCAGGAGGCAATTGAAAAAAATAATTTATTTTGCAAATAAAATAAGGACTAAAAGTGGTATACGTTGTAAGTGCCAAAAGCGAAAGTGTTGGGAAATCGCATCATTCCGCACATCAGCCCGTAAGAACGTGAACACTAGTGACCTCTTTACATGCCATTTGAACTACTTAAGGGGTCTACCAGCCACATTTCACGTTTATCACATTATAGAGCATGCACTTTTCACAGTTTAACGTGGAAAACGGTGTTTGAATTATTGTGGCACTTACAGCGTTTACCAATAGTCTTCATACATTCTTATGCATGTTGCACAGATGGGTATCAATGGTCATTTGAATCAAACTGTCCATCTATTGAGCCACTTCCATAGGAATTTTCAGGAAAAGCTGTTTTATGTGTTCTTCTTTGTTCATGACCCTCTCATTACACTAACTGTTCAGTTATTGCACAAGTATCACAGTTTAATTAAAATCACAATGCACAAATAAATAAAAGAGCACTCTTCGATAGTTATACATGGAATGGCAGACCAGATTTTCAGTAAAATCTAGGTAGGCCGATAGTCACACACAGACTCTGAGACTGGGAGCTTCAACAAACAATCCCTAGTGGCTCAAAGATCTGACTACCACTGAAAACAAAGTTTTGGTGTAAAAGAGGAATGTCAGAAACTCAGCTAGACAAAGGGCGATGTAAAAAAACACACACCAGAATCTAGAGACTGTGCATGACAACAAAGGGTTAATTAAATATCATAGAAATAAAACACCTACGCAGGCATGTAGAACAAAAACAGAAGTCCTGACAACCTCTGATTTTCTGGCATTTTCTATCATTATCTTCTTCAGGGAATTCTTTGTTTTATGTGGTGCTTGACCAACATTTGTGTAACCTCTGTATATAATCTATGGTATAATTTAAAGAACAATCCTTAGTGGTTTCTAAACATTTTCTTAGGCATATTTTCCTCCGATTTTCCTACTATTAGTTGGCTTTATACATCCTTACATGGAGAAATATGCAATCTTGGAAACTTCTGTAATAAATGGTAAAAATGTCTCCCAAAGTATTAAGAACTTTTAAGTTCATTTTTCTGTTACAGGATGTGCATTGTGGTAGATTAATATTTTGGGTTCATACAGACATAACTCACACAATGTAATGGTTCTGTTATTTTAAAGAAATAGAACTACTGTTCCAAAGTTAGCTATATTTCATGCAACTTGTAGTGTAACTGATTGTTAAAGGTTTTGCTTAACTATTTCATTATAACTGAAATTAAACTGAATGTTGCAATCAGGAACAACACTTCACTCTACATAAGTTTTAGTTTTTAATTTCTCTATTCTGTCTTTAATGTAAAAAGCTACAGAGTTGTTGCACGTTCCATTCAAAACCTGTGATATATTTTACAATTTTGCATATACATCTTGAAGTTGGTTATATTTTCATTGATGGAAATGAAGTAAATGGAGTCCTTATAACCCAAAATTTTCTGTGACTGTACATATCCCCTCAACGTGAATGGTACTGCCATCATAGAAATAGTTGGAATACTTAGTGGGGAGATAAGAAAACAGAAAGGGGAGGGGTCACTAAAAGCCAAGTGGGTTACTTCTTGCATGTGATTAGATTATTTATAATTATCAATCTTAGAGCAAAGAAAATCCAAGAAATACTTCACAACATATGTGTAAAAATAGGTCTAGAAATTCTGTAATGTTAAAATTTTGAATTATAGGATATATTTTACGAAGTGTAACAAACATAGTAGAGATTGTTGAATAAATTCTCTCGGGCTATCGACCAGGTCAATTCTGGAAAGTAGTAGAGATAGCACATAGTACTTTTGTATTTTTATTATTTTATATCACCTTACTGACACATTTTACTAATTATGATGATTAGCACATGAACGAAGGGGTAGGTACCACAAAGAGTTTTGCAGTGCTGATATACACAAAAATGTTCACTGAACAAAATATTAGACACCTCCTGTTTTTATACATGATAAACTTCAGAGACTTACAAATGGCACTGTACATGGAACACTGAGCATGCTGATGAATAACTGGATCATTTCCTACAAAGTTCATAGATGGAGCAGTGGTGGTGTGCAATCAATGAATTCTATGTGATTAAAAGTATCCGGACACACCACAAAATGTGTGTTCATCATAGAGGCTGACACAGTACTGCCATCTACCACGTGGAAGGAACACATGGTCAGCATTCTCAGTAGTTCACAGACAGCATGAGACAGCAGTATGGGATGGTCTGAGGATCTCACAGACTTTCAGCGTTGTCAGGTGGTTGGGTGTCACTTGTGTAAATTCCACCCTCCTAAACATCCCTAGGTCCACTTTTTTCGATGTTATAGTGAAGTGAAAACGTGAAGGGACATGTACAACCCAAAAGCATGCAGGCTGACCTCCCATGTTGACCTCCAGAGACCGTCGAGTGTTGAAGAGGGTTGTACAGCATAATTGTCAATTAACCATCGCCACCATCCCACAGGAATTTCGAACTGCATCAGGATCTACTCCAAGCACCAAGGCTGTTCGATATGAGGTGAGGTAACTTGATTTCCATGGCTGAGCAGCTGCCATTAAGCCAAACATCACACAAGCAAATGCCAAACGCCACCTTGCGTGGTGCAAGGAGCATCAAAACTGGACCATAGAACAGTGGAAAACCGTTGCCTGGAGTGATGAATCACGATACACAATGTGATGATCCAATGGTAGGGTGTGGGTGTGGCGAATGCCTACTGAACATCTACCAGCCTGTATAGTGCCAACAGTAAAATTCTTGGGTTGGCGGGGTTACAGTATGGTCATGTTTCTCCTGGAAGAGACTTGGTTCCCTTGTTACTTTACGTGGCAATGTCACGGTACAAGCATACATTGACATTTTAACCACTTTGATGCTGCCTACCATAAAAGACCAGTTCAGGGTTGACCAATGTGTCTTTCAACATGACTGAGCACCGGTCCATACTGCACTTGTTGGGGAGTGGTTTGATGACAACAAAGTCCCACTAATGGACAGCCCTGCACAGAGTCCTGATTTGAACCCCATAGAACAGCTCTGGGATGTTTTGGAATGGCGACATCATGCTACACCACACTCAACCACATCGATACCTCTGCTCATTTCGGCGCTCCATGAGGAATGAGCTGCCATTCCCCAGGAAACCTTCCACCGCCTGATTGAAAGTATGCCTGCGAGAATGAAAGCTGCCATCAAGGCCAACATTATATTGACTGCCACCGTTCCTGATGGAGGGTGGCCAAAACTTGTACTTCATTTTCACATGGGTGTCCAGATACTTCTGATCACATAGAGTATATGTTTGTTTCTCCTGAAAAATAAGTAACACAACAGAGGGTACTGACAAGGAGAGGGCATGGCTTGGGAAACTAGTTTGGGAGAGGACTTCGTGTAGTTTTATTGATATGTCAATGTACTAGCAAGCATCCACGTGTGTGTCATGAGGCATATTGTTGGATTTCCAAGTGAGCTGGTGGCAGCGTGGAAGCATATTAATTTTTAAGTTCTGGATTCAATTCCCTTTTGGTTGACCATACTTTCTTTCTATTATCATGAGCAACTATTCATTGCATTTTATGCATTGGAAAAATTCATCCAATATTAGCTATGTGAATTGTTCAGACATTTTCTTTCCATGCTTTTACAATAATTACCACTCTGGATCATGTACGAATAAAAAGCTAAATAACAGAATTAACTGTGAATATTATTCTTGTGATTTGTTTTCTTGAAAAAGAAAACATGGGAAATATGTATCGCTTTGCTATACATATAATTTTGTTGAATATAACAGATGGATAATTAAACAATTATTAGAAATATGAAAATAGTATCATGCAGAATGATTTGACATTTTGACAAATGATAAAATGACATTTCACCCCAAAAATGTAATAACATTTTCTATCATTTTTATTTCAATAAATTATTAAATAAAATGCAATAAATAGTTGCTTGAAATAATAGAAAGGAGCAAGGTCAACCAAACAAGAATCAAACCCAGAACCTTTGGTGCATGAAAAGAATACGTTTCCACAGGGCCAGCGGGACACTTGTACATTGTAACGTTTATAATATCCACATATTATAAACATTACATAAACTGAAAATTTGACGTAAACACCATAGTTCAATTTTCGGCCATCAGAGGCCGTTGTCCTCGATAGCTCTACCGGTGCTGCCTCTAGCGGCAGACTCGGTACAAGCGGGCTGTGCGTAAAACCTCGGCAGTGCTTCAGAGTCGCTTCTATCGACTGGAACGGAACGGCAACAACCCTTTGGCTCTACTTGGCCGGTGAGAGGCGTACCTAGCATGCTGCCTTGGTGGACGGAAGCCTTCCTTGTGTGTCACTCGTGAAATGGGCTACTACTAAGAGAATAGGACAATAATCGGAGTGCTTCATTACATGGCTATAGAGGCTGAACACTGTTGGTTTAGGTACGTAAAACTCTCTGCTGTGCTATAGGGACTTAATAACATCGTGCCAACTTTCCAAGTCGCCCCCCCCCCTTTGCCCTTTTATCACGCATAAGGTGCCCTTAAAAAAAAACCTTTTTTTTGTACTCTTATTCCCCTTCCCTCCCCTTGTTGTGTGTCGTCTTTTTGGGTGTGCAGTGAATGTACTAAGTGAACTAAGAAAAACTATTGACCAAATTAGCGAGAACTGAATTGCATAACTTTTGCTTGACCATGGATTCAAAATACTATTTTGGTCGCTAAAGATTTATTGTTGACGTAAATGATCTCTTAACAATTGTGTACTCCCCTTTTGAGTGGACGAACGTATTAATTGCATTTTGCTGATCTTGTAATGTAATTCTTCGACCCACGTTTGACGTTTTGGTCTGATCGCCCAAGGCTTGTGGTTAAAGTTCATTGCTTACAAAAAGAAAATCTACGAACCTTCCACCCCTCCTTTAGTCAATTTCGGGACCATTGTTCCATTTGCACCTTTCCATTTTTAAATGGTAGCATTAAAAGTCGGGATAATTGGGACAATATTAATGAATGGGAAAAACGACTATCATAAAGTAAATTAGCATGACAATATAAATGAAGACTTGCAGTGTATTTAACATGTCTGGAAGATAGTTGAAAGGTATTGTCTAATTGTCTAATGCATATTGTTTAATTGGGTCAGGTTAAAGACACGTACGCGTACTTGTTACATATTGTTAATGGTGTTTGATTAATTGATATGAATTTAAATATACACGTAGGACGTGTTAGGAATTTTTGATGTGGATGCACGTCGTCTTTGTGAACTTGCAATTTGACTTATACCGACCTTGTTAATGCTGGACTCTTTTACGAGTTGCTTGTTGTTTACGAAATACATATATGTTAATTGAGCAATGCATTTTGTTGTTGATAATTGACAAACATAAGTTGTAGTTTTACCTTACCTATAATCTATAGTAAGTAAGTCAATATATATATGAAATACACATTACGAGGCAATTATAATTTGAAGTCAAAAGTACCATTTTGATAATCGTAGACATATACGATAAGAAGGGTGAATTAAGATACGGATCTTCGAGGACAAACTAACGCAATGAAGAAGGCACGGCGTGTTATTCATTGCTGGACCCTTTGACTTTACATGTGCATTTACATATATTTGCGTGTGCATTTTCTTACAGGGCTTGTTTCGCGCTTCTCGTCGATTTTGCCTGTTGACTCCTGCATTGTCGTGCGTGAAGTGCGACACAAATTGTAATTTGTGATATATATAGTGTGGGTATTCAATGTTATCGTGAAGTTGCGATTGCCGCGCAGCTGCTTCTAGATTAAATATCGCGTGCAATCACAACTTGACACTAGCATTACAACATCCAAAAATATCTTCACCTCATGACATGCATTTGGATAGCTTCGAAATTTTGAAGCATTTTTTGTAATAAATGGCTGTGGCATATAAATACCTGTAGGGTACACTACCACTACACCAAGTTGCATGCCAAACTCAGTTTCCCAAGTCGTACTCTCTCCTTGTGAGTAGCAGAAAGGGGTAATTTGGTTTGGTTATGGCAAAGGAAATAGTATAAAGGAAGTTGGTGTATCAAAAAATACTGTTGTACAGTGTCTCTCAAAAGTTTTAGGACAACGACATTTTAAACTACGCAACCCAATTTACACAAGGCATTGGTGGGTTGCATGTAGAGTTAGGCTAAATTACAGGGTTGTCACATGCACAATAGATATTTATGAAATACGTGAAAGAAATAAAAACAAGTATTATTGTGTAAAATTATAAAAATATTACTATTATATCGCAAATGACACAATTCTTTCTTAAAAAAAAAGAATTGGTTTTCTAGTATGTCATCCTTGATGAGTCTACAGAAAGAAAAAGAGGTGAGAGAAAGTGAAAGGTGACAAAGGAGAGGAGAAAGAGAAAGTGAAAGGAGAAGAGGAAATATAGAGAAGAAGAAAGAGAGGATAGACGAGGAGAGGAGAAGTAGTGAGAAGAAAGGAGAAAGATTCAAGGAGAGATGAGGAAAATGGAGAAAAGAAGAGAAGTGAGGATGAAAACGAGAGCAGGGGAGGGGAGGAGATGAGAAGAAGGGAGTGGAGTGTAGAGTAAAAGAGAGAAAAAGAGAAAAACAAAAAATAGAGGAGAGAGTGCATTGGAGTCGGAAATCGAAGACAGGAGAGGAGATAAGAGGAGTGGAGAAGAGTGGGATGGAGACAAGATGCGAGAAAAGTAGGGAAGGCGATATGAGATAAAAGCAGAGGAGAAGGAGGGGAGAGAAGAAGGAGAAGAGAAGAACACATGGGACTGGAGATGAGAGGAGAGAAGAGGTAGTTGCAGAAAATATCATCTCAGCGTTAAGAATTGATGCATTGTTCAAAATTATCGACATGAAACATTCAATAACATTTTATAATGTATTGGAGAATGTATTACATTGGTGCGAAATGCCTTTTGGCTGAGTACAGATCAAGAAAAAATCTTCCACATAAGATCTTTGATTTTACCTGCGATTATATCACTAAAAGCATGAATGTAATTTTCATATTTATAAGAATTATCCAATTTCTCTCCACTTCTCGGTTCGTTGAAATGCAGATTTTGTAATTTAATATTTCAACTCCCCACATTGTTAATTCTAAACTGAATCATTCCATTTCACACGGCATGAACAATGAACACAGTGGGATATGTCTAAAACTTGCAAAAATTTTCTGCCATCGGAGGGGTTTGAACGTACGATCATCAGCTTGTAAATCCATAAGGGTAACCACTTTTTTCGTTTTTTCTTTTATTTCTTGATTACATTACAATTTATTACATACTAACTTGGCGAATACGGCATATTTAAGTAATTAGCAGAGAAATTGTTCTTCTTGTTTACTGACACCATTTGAGAAGTTTGCCGTAAGTAATGCACAAATTGTTCGTGAAAATCAGAGTTCTGATAAGTGGAGGCAAACCAAGCATAGTGTCCCAGTATCCACTGTACACTGTTCTGTTTCTGTCGTGGATAATAGTTACAGTTTGGAAACAGTAGATGATCAATTAAAATATTCCTATCATTTGTATGACAGATTACACTAACGAGTTTTGTAACATATTTCCATGATGAAGCGGTTATTTGGCAGTCACTAAGCTTATGAACTAAACTTTCAGGCACGTGAAGGACTACCCATGGAAGGACAAAAGAAGCAGCAGACGAAGCAGAAGCACAAGAAAGTTCTGAAAGGGATGCGGAAATCAACCCACTGACCAAGAAGACTGCGAATTACCAGGTCTCAAAGTGGTAATAATCTAGGTTCCAGTGTCAGTGCTAGTGAAAGTAAAATACTTCATGAAAATTAATGATGTGTGTGATAGTGTTACTGCTTTTTTGTGTTAATGTTTGGTATAATGTATACGAGCTTCTTGTAAGTAAGGGGGCTAAAGCATCCCTGATCAGGTTTAGGAATACCCACTTAGCTATGTTTACCACACTCCGAATAGCCACGATTAACATTAATAAACTGCAAAACCGTAATAAACAAGAGGCTCTGGGTGACTTTTTCATTCAGTCGTCCCTCGATATAACTTCCTCCAGGAGGTACAAGTGACAAATTTTGACTTGCCCCCATCCATACAAGTGTATAACAATGCAAATTGTCAGGCAACGGGGACTGCTCTTCTCGCGAGAAACACTGTGCTGATCACTAATGTTGCGTGTCACCCAAATGGGTGAATTGTATGTGCGAAAGTGGCAAATGTTTGGATTTGAAATATATATGCCACATCAGGTACTCAACAGAGACAACAGAGAAATATCTTTTTTTTTTTTTTGCGACAGACGTGGCAGCTGAATTGCAGGGTGCAAAGGAACATATCATATGTGGCAAAGACTTTAATTGTGTCCTGCGCCCACAAGATCAACGTCCTGGTCTTTACACATCAAATTCTCTACAAAAATGGTGTCGGGTTTTAAATTTGTAGACGTTTAGACAGATAAACATTTCGGTAAGAGGGGGTATACATACATTAGAGACAATTGTGTGTCCTGCTTGGACCGGTTCTATATAGGGCTGGTCCTCTTGGGCTGTTGCACCATGGGTTAAGAAAAAAGTAAAAAAAAAAGTATTATGTTTTAATAAGGAATATATGCTCACTGGACAAAAAATCAAGCTTTGCCTGAAGCAGGCACATATCTAGAACCAAGTGTCTCAGGAATAGTAACAATAATAATAATAATAATAATGTTTATATTAAAATAATCATAAATCAAATTAATATTATATTATTATTACATGATTAGGTAAAAAGACTGTATAAGAATAGAGATATAGGAATGCATATTTATTACGTAGCTTACCTGTAGTTAAGATCGGAATAATTTACAGCAACTACCAGGTGATCCTTTTGGGTATGGATAAAATAAAATGCATGTGACATTTTTTGGTCAAATGTTCCAAATGTACACAAAAGACTTAAAGGTGGGAGTTTTTATTTTTATACACTATTAACATTTAATCTCACCTTTTCGTGAGATTAGCACATTTATCCTCTTTTTACCTCCTCTTTCATGCTTCATCACCTATTTCCTTCAGTTTCTTTCATGTTTTGTTAAAAATTGGAAGGAAAAAATAACTGGTTTTCACTCTTCTTGAGCAGCTACATAAAATCCTATAGTCTCATTTTGTAGAGCAGAACAAGAGCTATAAAATGGCATTCAGCCCCAATAGTTCCCAAGAAAATGTAGCAAAACCAGCTAGAGAAGAAAACACAAACTTCAACAAAACCTATTCGGCGGAACCACAGTTATCTATGTGGTCCACGCACATTATATACAGAAGACGCAGAAAAAGAGAGCATTGAATAAAGGCATTTTATCAGCACCTTTTTGAAAACATTTTCAGAACTTTTTTCCCCTTTCCCGACCATAATTTTGCACCTTAAAATCCTTTCCCTAGTTATCACTTATTGGCTCAACTTGTATTCTTCATCTTGTAGATTTCCCCTTAATCGATGATTGATTACCTTTCGTCTGGAATTTCTTAGATTTTACTAAACTTTTACGGAATATCTTCAATTATTCATTCTTAAAAATTATTACAATTATTCTTTTACAGTAAATTATAAACAAAATAAGGTGGGACATCTATTCTGACAACATGAAATTAATGGGGCATCTCTCCTTTCTCTAAAACGAGGTATTTATCCCTTTGTCTAAGGAGAAATGCCCCGCTCTGTCGTGCTCGTTGAAAAGACAACATGCCGTGCTATCGTAGGAAGAAATTTAAAAAAGAAGCTAAAATAACCATTACTATAGAAGTGTAACTGTAAATAAAATGTTGATCTTTTACTCTTGAGGTAGAAAAGTGATGCAACTTATCTTTTGCCTCAGTGATTTAAAAAGATAAAAGATGCGCCAACTCAGATTCCACACGCGATAACGTTCAGGCTGCACTCGAGATCAACGATTAACTTTTAGTTTAAAAACCCGAAATTTCAAAACCCAATTATTCAAGGAGCCATTTAAATACCTGTGACAGTCATCACTCATACTCAAGCTGTGCTTGGAACACAGTTTGCGATAAATGAAGATATTTCGAAAGAAAACCATACAACCATTCAATTGAATGCTCTACAATGAATTGTAAACAGATGTAATTTCTTTTACCATTTGGTATATCGCAGATATCATAGCGGGTTTTCAAAATTAGAGGAATTTTTATGACACATTCTTTACGTCAAGTGATGCCTCAACAAAATATTCTCTATAATATTAAATGAGAAATTTGTGGGGTCATTGCATTTCGTACATAAATGTTTCGCGAAGAGAACGAAACAAATGGAAGCAATAAAGAAATTTTCTGTTGATGTCCTCAGCATGTCTTTTCATTTTTTTAAATACTTATATCATATCCAATCTGCTGTCTTTCACAAAGTTATTGAACATGTTATAAAACATTTTTTTTTTTTCGAAAACAATATTTTGTCCCAGACCTTGTCGGTGGTATTATCTATTATGTATGAAATTTGGAACAGGTGGAAGTAAATTAAGTGCGAAGATGAAAATAGTTTGAGAATTATTTAATGTCTGTAATCATAAAGGTAACCAGAAGAAGAAAATCGACAATGTTGGTGTTTCATTCAGTTAGTCCTCTTTCAGTGAAGATAGCCTCGATGAAATTGTGAACTCTATTATTATTGTGTTATTATTTATTCTATGTGTCTTGTGTTGTAGTTGTGCTGTCTAGTATGTTTGTGTAGTAGCTGTGCTGTCTAGTATGTTTGTTTTGTCTTGCGTAGTACTTGTGCTGTCTAATTTGTTTGTGTTGTCTTGTGTAGTAGTTGTGGTGTGTAGATTGTTTGTGTTTATATTGTGTAGTAGTTCTGGTGTGTTTGTGTTTATATTGCGTTATAGTTGTGATGTGTTTGTGTGTGTCTTGTGTAGTAGTTGTGCTGTCTAATGTGTTTGTGTTCGTCTTGTGTAGTAATTGTGTTGTCTAATGTTTTTGTGTTTGTCTTGTGTAGTAGTTCCTCCATTCATATTGGGGGTTAGGCGTAGAGCTGACAACTCTGCACTGTAAAAAGACATGTCAAGAAACAGCAATATAAGGTGATGGATGTTCCCAAGGTAAAATATTCCGGAGGTAAAATAGTCCACCGTTCGGATCTCCGGGTGGGGACTACTTTAGGAGGTCCCTGGACTAAGGATAAGATCTACATTAGGAATAAGGATATTAAATTAGGCACCTGGAATGTTCTGAGCCTTTACCGGCCTGGGGCATTTCAGTGTACAGTTAATGAGATAGTTAAGTATAAATTAGATGTAGTAGCTGTCCAGGAAGTTAGGTGGCCAGGAGAAGGGAATTGTAAAACTAAAAATTATACTTTTTTCTATGGTGGTACTGAAAATCATAATTTTGGAACAGGCTTTTTCATAAATAATAGAATTATCTCAGCTCTTAAAACAGTAGAATTTATTAATGATAGGATATCATATGCAGTTTTACAGGGTAGGTGGTGTAAAATTATTTTAATAAATATACATGCACCAACGGAAGATAAAGATGATAATACTAAAGATGAATTTTATACAGAGTTAGAACAGGTCTTTGATAAATTTTCTCAGTATGATATGAAAATTCTGTTAGGTGACTGTAATGCACAGATTGGCAAAGAAGAGACATTTAAACCCACGATTGGTAAAGAAAGTCTACATGAATTAAGTAATGATAATGGTATAAGATTGATTACTTTTGCAACCTCAAAGAATTTAATTGTGAAAAGTACCACTTTTAAACATAAAGATATCCATAAATATACCTGGTCTTCTCCAGATGGTAAAACTCATAATCAGATAGATCATATTCTCATTGATAAGAGAAGGCATACTAGTATAATTGACGTTCGTACACATAGAGGAGAGGTGCTGACTGTGCCAGTGACCATTATTCAGTAATTGCTAAATTAAGAGAAAGACTCTCAGTGATAAATCATAAGCAACAAAATCTAAAAGTTCTAAAATTTGATACAGGAAAGTTTACTGATGAAAGAATTAAGAAAGATTACCAAATTAAACTGTCAAATAGATTTGATGTTTTGCAGGATTTAAATGATGATGAAAATATAAATGAAACAGACGTAAATAAGAATTGGGAGCACATACGTAATGCAATAGAATCAGCAGCTAAAGAAAGTAAAGGATACCATAAACCGAGAAAAAGTAAGCCATGGTTTGATAATGAATGTCATAATCTAATAGAAATAAGAAATGAGGCTAGGTGGTATTTAGGTGGTTAAATAACTCTGATGATACAAATCTAAACAATTATAATAGAATAAAGCGGGAAGTTAACTGCACATTTAGAAGTAAAAAAAGAGATTACAGTCAACTCTCGATTCTATGACCCCGGGTATAACGACCCTCTCGAAGTAACGACCCTTTTCCCGGGAACCGTGAAAAAGTTAGAAAAAAGTTGAAAAATTTGGGAAAAAAAGTTTAAAAAAATTGAAGGAAATCGGTCGAAAAATGTGTTGTTTTTTTCACTCATTCCCTTCACGAGCGCTCCACCGCTCACAATTGGGACTGAACTAAAAATAGACACAACTACACCATTTTGAGTGATATCCAATAGCACTTGACTTCTGCCCTTCCCTCCCTCAAGCGCACCAATGTTACTCCACACCACCGGACGGCCGCTACCCAAGCCAGGCTTGTTTTGCCACTCTTGCTCTTGGATACGTGAGAAGAGAAGATCGAATGTGCTTCGATGTTATTTTAAATCGACCTTGACTTGTTTCCTTGTCCTAAGAGCTGCTGAAAACTGGGGGGGGGGGGGGGTGAGCAGACCGAAATGACCGCTGGATTTGCAGTCTACAGACGCGTGGCACCTGGAAGTGTGTCCAGCTCTGACCTAGAGTTCAGAAGTTTCCGACAACTTCCGGTAACCGCTTTCATTCAAAACGTGTCCTTTTTTCCCTGTAACACGTCATAAAAAGCGAAACTGTTAGAGATAATCAAAACCACATAGGCCAACTAAAGATCGTCAACCCGCTTAATGCGTTGTCATCCAGGTTTCCATAACAGTTTACTTCGATCTTACGTGCATCATAATCCCACTTCATAGGTTTTCCTAATTGTGTCGATGACGTAATATCTGCAAAAAAATGTTCCGTTGGCTGACTGACTTCTCCCTCTTTTCCTGTCAGCAAACGGGGGGGGGGGGGGGCAATGCCGATTGTTTCAGCCACGATTTTCTTGCTCGTGTGTGCACACGGGCTGATTACAGGCGAGGGTGGAAGAGGACCCACCCCTATTCCTTTCCTTTGACGTCTGAAATGGGGCAACCAGTTCTGGATGTATTCTTGAAAACGAACAAAAACCATAGAACAAGTAAAAAAAAGTGCCCCCCCCCTTTCCCCAGCTCATTCTCCGCCACTGGTGTGCACGGCAATGTTGATAATTCCAGAAGTCAGGTCCTATTTTTTTTTATGCTGTTGTTTGCATAGGAAATATTGCCCGTATTATTGTCTGTTGCATGGTAAAACGTAAAACAAGGGTCATTTCTTTCTTCTTTACACTGCTGTTAAAAGTTCCGTCTTATGTTCCGCCACCTGTTGCTCGAACTTTCAGCCGGTCTCTTTGTTTTTACGCTGCACCTGGCGCCAGTGTTTTGTCTAGCATCAGCAAAGCTCTTGCTTGCTGATAACAGCAATGACTCATGCAGCGCGGAGGAAAAAGTTATTGTTTTGAATCTCGCAAAGCTGTTTTGATTTGACAATAACGAAATTCGATCTCCAGAAAGGAAAACAAGAGTTAAAACAACTTCATGTTCTGCGCCTTCTGTTCTGATAAGCAAAGCTGTAAATTTAATTCGCATCAGCCTTTTCTTCAGAACCATTCAGGAAAAAAAAATGTTCAATGTAGGAATGTTCGCTGAGACCGATTAAAAAGACATTCAAGGGGAAAACTTTTGAAGGAGTGGGTGTTTGACATCGAGAATAGTCCTAAATCCAACATTAAATCGTCGATTAACGTGAGAGTAAATAACGATCTACCATTTTGATACGTGAAAATGCGCAGTTTCATAAAGCTTGTTTTAAGTTCATTTTATGCTGATGGGCTAATCGGGACTAAATATACAGTTTAAAGTGAAATCCAATTCCAAACCCGAATGATTATGGACTGGGACGCTGTTTAATGACGTGACCTAGAATACGCAATGAGTGAAAACAGATCGCAAATTGCGCGTTTCCTTTTTCACGCTGGATTACAATGCAAGTCAAGGAACGAGTTTGGACTGCTCCCTTGAATGGGGGAGGGGGGGGAATGAAGTTGGTTGAAGCAAAGAAAACGTGACCTTTTTTTACGATGTATTTTACACTGCGGAACCAGAACGAAATTTACAGGCCCGCCTTTTTTTTTTGTGCGCCTAGAAAGGTTGTGTTGTTTCTCCCAAGAGATCTAATCTTACCAGTTAATCTTGTAACAGACAATGCTCCAGTAGACCCGTATAAAATCCAACCTTCGTTCTGCCAGATATCATCCGACTTTTGCTGGCGCCAGTCTGACTGGTGTCAAGATTCTTTGAGTTTCACTTGCAATAAGCGAGAGATTGTTTTCCTTTCCATAGGTCTCAGTGCAAACGGGTTTCTCATGAACTAGAATGGTAAGAATTTCCTGGGAGAGCAACGACTGTGCACAATTGAAAGAAAGTAACATTATTTTAAATCCTTTTTGAAAACGTTTTCATGTTCTATTTTCCTTTTCACAACACGCGTCATGTGCATAACAGGTTGTATAACTCAGTAGCGGCTCGTGCCTAAAATAACAGGTGAAGAAGTATATTTATAGGCAATGAAAACAAATAGTAAGTGCCAGTGCCCCCCCCAATTTAAAACGCCTTTTTTGTCTTCATCCGTCCATCTGGAAAATGGTGTCTGCAACAAATTACACACTAAGTCATTTACTGGGTTCATTGTAGAAACCACAGCTCAACACATGAACACAACACACGATAGGAAACGCGAAACACACACGCGGAACAAGATCTCGCGAGAACGCGAAGATTTTGCCACAAGCACTGGATGCGATGTTTTCTCCGACGAGAGAACTGATTCACGTAGAGGGCGACACCATGTTCAAGGCCAACGCTAGGTGACGTCACCGTTGCCATGACAACCGGCTAAGTCTTCCGCAACCTAGCGGTGTTTGCTCTTGGGTTGGGACGAACTCAATACGTGCGTAGCGCCGAGCGGCGTGTTATTTGAGTATTATCGTGTGCGTTCTGCTGGGAAATAGTTTAATTTAATAAGCAAATGAAAAATGTCAATATTAATTTGAAAATTAGGTGAAAACATCTGCACTTGTTGCACTTGGCCAGCCGCCACTGGTGAAGAGAGGAATAGACAAGAAAAACAAGTCTGTCGCCCACGAGTCACTACTGATTCAAGAGATAATGAAGTGGCCTCTGCTGTTCCACATACCTTTAATCCTTCAGGCGATGACAGAGGTTACAGAGAGCGTGAATCCCGCAGGGCACGGCACAGTTCTTATGAAGAAGGGACAAAGAGGAAACGTCCGGAAAGGAAGAAAGATCGAGGTCCTCCTCTTCCAGTACCATCTCTGATTCTAAGTATCGAGCAAAAATCAGGAGGCGAACACGAAGGCATAAAAATGTGAGAAGCGGTTCAGATGAGTCACCGCCAAGACCTCAGCGACCAGCAATGACTGGAACTCCAAGGATGGCAGACCTTAATACCTTGTCGAAGTTCAAGGGAGACCTGGAAGCCCAGAATGCTGGGCAGTACTTAAAGGCACTTAATATCAATTTTGATTGAATGCAGATTCTATACGAATACCGATTGGAAATTATTCCTCGGCTATTCAAGGGCCAGGCTGAGCATTGGTTTCGAGCAAACCAGTTAGAGTTCAAGTCCTATTCTGATTTCTGGCGTCGTTTTCGCAAAAAAATATGCTTCGGAAGAGGCCAAAGAGAGGCAGCTGACAGCAGTGAGATATCGCCGATACTCAAAGCAGTCCGGTATGAGTATGGAGGAATATGCCTGGTCTATTTACTAAGCTTACCGCAACCTGTCCGTCCGTTACATAGAACCTGAGATTGTGAATTTAATCATTTTCCAGCTTCCATATAGAGCTCGCAGTCTCATTCTAGCTAATTCTCCTCAAACTGTACGGCAGCTTACCGGTTTTCTGAACCCAGTAACTTCAGACCAACGGCGCCTCCGTTTGAACCTTCTGCTTCACGTTTGAACCTTCTGCTTCACGTTTGACGAACGAGCAAAGGCAAAGCGTCGACATGACAAGAGACTTTTGTTGAGCGCCATTAACTAGTGCTAATCCGAGTGGTATGCAGTCGGATTTAGCCAGTCGCCCAACGTGAATCCTTCGTTCCCAATCATGGTTGAGCTAAAATCATGGACTTCTCTGGGAACAGATGACAGCGTTAAAAATAGTGAAGATAATCATGTTTTTGTTGTGCTGACTCTCACTGGAGGAGAATAAAGTTTAGGTAGATCACTACAACAGGCAGTTAGAAAGGAAAATTTACCCAGGGCTCCGTTAATTAAAGCTACTGTAACATTCGTTGATTTCATTTGTGTTCTGGACACTGGCAGAGAATGTAATCTCATGAGATACGCCATTGGGAAGAAGATTAAAGAGAAGCTTTTGTCATTGCAGTTACAACCATGTCTAGATGTTACGCTCACTGATTTCACTGGGAGAAACAAAACTAGAGTTGTGGGATGTAGACATGTATATCTGGAGATTGCTGGAAGAAATTTATTGGAGGAGATGTTTGTCTTAAAAGGTCTCGAAGCTGACTTTATTTTGGGCTACGAATTCCTCAGGAAATATGAAGCAGGAATTGACCTACAGCGCGAGAAATCATCCCTCACCATAGACGGAGTTCCGGTAGAGCAGGACCTCGTGAATAATAAATTTTCGACAGGGACGTACCTGAGAGAAGTCTGTGTACTTCGCCCAGTCTCATCGTTCACCGCTGAGTATTGCTGAGTTATTGTTAATAAGAATAATAAAACGGCATAGTAACACATCTAATAATAATAAGTTTTAATAATAGAAGCTTGAACGTATCAGGCTTTATAATGCAGAAAACTGAATGTAAACTCTTGCTAATTTTATTATATATTTGATACTTTGGAAACATTCTGTATAACTGCATGTCACGGTGGAATAGTAGGGATGTACGATATCCAATGGATTTCGATATCGAGTCGTTACATCGAGTATCAAAAACATTGACATAGATATCGATATCCTCAATACCGACATATGTAAATGATTGAGTATGACATTTTAATTGCAATTGCAAATGCTTTGTCCCTTGGATACAGTGACGGCGCCAGGGAAAAGTGACTAGGGCGACGGAAGGGGGGCGACAGAATATTGTTGGGGGGGCAGTCACATTAAAACCCCAGAAAACAATACTGATATAATATGTGTGTGTGTGTGTGTATATATATATATATATATATATATATATATAACAAAACTTATAATAATAATAATTATTATTATTATATTCATGTACGGTGTTTTTTGTTTGTCTTTTATTAAAGTGGACATTTACTGCCTAAATTCTTCTTGATTACGAGTTTATCTCCACATGCTTCGTTTTAATAAAGGCATTAACTCATTTTTAATTCGTGGGAACTGCCGCAAGTTGCGTTTTTTCTAATGGCCTATTTCAGTATTGGAAGAAATTTTAATTTTATGATATATCGTCTTTCTTGAGATGAAACTACTGATATAAATATTCATGTTATAAAATAATAATATAAATGACGAAAAAAATGTTTCAAAGAGTTTGATTTTCTTGCAAAATAAATATGACGTTGGAAGAAATAAATCATATTAAGTATTAGAAACAACGAAAGTCACTTAGTGAAGGGTAATTCTCTTGTAGGAGAATTCTGCTTGATGTGCTTTGGAGAACACATTGCCCACCTTTGGTACGTCCAGGACTTGACATTTCTTCTCAATAGCAAGGACAGTCAAATGAGGCAGCTGGCATCCAGCATCCTGTTTCGAGCAAGGCTATTCAAAGGTTTCAAAGACGAAAAGGTTCTTTCACACGCTGCATTAGAAACTGGAATTGTTACAGAGAATACAACTAGAGTGTGAATCTCGTGATTTACACTTTCCTAGGATTTCGAAGAAATTCATTAAGTGGACATTCGTTCCACCTTCGTAACGCTGAAGAGTTTTGGGGAAAATGTGCGTTTCACCTTTCAGGGAACTGTTATCACAGGAATTAAAATCTGAAAAAGGCTACAGTTATCTCAGAATTCAAAAAAATATTCTTATCCTGGTGCACCTCTTACTCTACCACTCCAACGTATGTTTGTGCTACACAATTACAGGCACCTATGGAGTTCTTGGGAAGAAGTTCCTCGATTTTGATATGTACGAGAAAGAGCGAACCTGCATTTAATGATTGAAGAGTGGCAAATCCTAAAAAGCGTTATTTTACCTGTCCGCGATAAAATATCTGTCCTGTTCCTTTCTCGCAATGTATTTTGTTTCATCTGACATCAATGCAATTACTTTCGTCTCTTCCACTTCCTGGCTTATTTTGCTGAGAACTAATGTGAATACTACGCAGATTAATTTGTTTTGAATCGAATTTTGAGTATAATTTGCATTTTAATGTTCAAGTTCAATACATTTCCGAATAACATAATCTCATTTTGAAATTAACTTTAAAGAGTATCAAAGAAATTCCCTTTGTTAAGGTTTGCATCAGACTAATCATCTCGAAAATCAAGTCCCTGAATAGTAAGAAACCGTGATGCATGCACAATAATTGACATGTAGTGTCGGATTTCTTGGATCACCTTTCGTCGCGGGTTTGGTACCCGGAGGAGGCACTTTAAACAGTAGGTCCAGTCCCGACTAGCCTTACTGTGCATAAAGAGGACTTAAAACACCAAATCAACCAACCAACGAAATCTTGAATCACCTTTTAATGTGTTTTACTAATTAGCGTTGTCACTAACGACCCACAATTATAATAATTTGCCCGTACTACAGATGATGTTTGTGGTCCTCAGAATGTTCGTGATGTTTCAAAACCATCTACATTCCCAGTTACTAAAACTCGTTAAAAGTAAGGTTAATCGCGACGATTACAGAACATAAATGAATGAGAAATTGCCCATGCCCAGGTCGGGGCTCGAAACTTGAACGAAAGTCACATTCACATACTTATATATACTAAAACAAAATAATACTTTTAGTCAAGGTGGTATTACAGTATACTGTATAAGCAGAAAGAGTGATATTATGCAGAATACCCCACTTAGAAAGGGTGAAAATCGTCATACTCTTATAAATGAACTCTCTCATTATTCGATATTTAATTAACTTTAGTTGGGGGCAGACGGGGGGGGCGAAGTGTCTCACTGGGGGGGTCGCCCGCCCCTCCTGCACTGCTTGGATAGGTCTAAGTGATAAGAGAAGTTCTTCTATAACACAATGGAGTCGTTGCCTCTATAGTTCTCAAGCCAAACCTCTTATCAAGGAATTATAAACATGAGATATTGGACGCCGTTTTTGCAGTCGTCACGTACAAGTTATTCTAGCACACCGTCGCGAGGGAAGAACAAGAGAGCTGAATGATGAGAGATATTTTCTGTGATGAAATGTAAGGTAAATACATGCGATAATAAAAAAGACAGTAATGTCTCTTGTTTATAAACTTGTTGATTACTAGGTGCACTCAAGTGCAGAGTTGGTATGGAGACGAAATAGAACGAGACGGGATTTGGCAGGGTCTCGGGAGCGTCTTCAGGTTGCAAATGATTTTCTCCTCGGCCTCGTCTCGATTTCAAACAACCGTCTCGATCACGAAGGGGTCATGAAAGATTTAGTAGAAATAAGATGTACAGTGTATTTCCACGCATCTCTTTTTTTTGATATAGTTAAGTTCTTGCGTTTGACGTCTCGTTTCGACGCTACAAGCAGTGACTACGTCATCGTAGAATTCATTGGCGAAGCCGTCTTGCGTTATTACTTGCGCAGATACTTGTTTTCCTTTTGTTCCAGAGATAACCGAGACAGAATTACAATAGAGTCACTTTTTATCAAAATCTAATTATTGATAACAACTCGTTTGAACCAGTTTCCAAATTCAAATACTTAGGAGTAATATTAACAAATGAAAATTATATTAAAGAGGAAATAAAAAGTAGGCTTAATTCAGGAAATGCATGTTACTTCTCTCTTCATAAACTTTTGTCTTCTCGTTTAATATCTAAGAAACTAAAAGTTAAAATATACAAAACAGTAATTTTGCCTGTAGTATTATATGGATGTGAAACTTGGTCCCTTACATTGAAAGAAGAACATAAATTGAGAGTATTTGAAAATAAGATTTTTAGGAAAATATTTGTACCTAAAAGGGATGAGGAGACAGGTGAGTGGAGAAGGTTACATAATTTAGAACTACATAATTTGTATTCATGTCCAGATATTATTAGAATGATTAAATCAAGAAGACTTAGGTGGGCAGGCCATGTGGCACGAATGAGAGAGGAAAGAGGAGTTCACAGTATTCTTGATGGGAAACCTGATGGTAAGCGACATGTAGGAAGGCCAAGACGAAGATGGAGGGACAACGTTGAGATGGACCTAAGGGAAATTGGTAGTGATGGAAAAGAGTATATAGAACTTGCTCAAGATAGGAAAAGATGGAAGGCCTGTGTTGCTGCAGCCATGAACCTTCGGGTTTAAGAAGGCTAGAGAGTTAGTTAGTTAGTTAGTTAGTCACTTTTTACTTACTATAAAGAAAATATACGACTTATCTATGAATAACCACATAGTAATGTAAATTTCGTTTGAGTTATTGTTTTAAGTCGACTTTATGCACAGCTAGACTAATCGGGACTGGAAAACAGTATAAAGTATGATCCGAACCATTTCACAAGGTTCCTCACCGGGCCTCTTTAGTTACAAGCCGCCGATGTTACCACTTCGCCATCAGAGAGGCGCAGTAATTTTGGTTTAGGTAAAATGTTCAAATGTCATACCAAAGTCTCAATTTTAGAGATGTCGGTCTCGGTCTAAGCTCGAAGGGTCTGGTGTTGTTCTCATCTCGATGTTTATAAAGCCGTGTCTGTACCATCCTTACCAAAGGGACTTCGTGGGGATCACAACTCCTCCTTTAGTCCCACCATTCTTACAAAAGAGAACGTTAAATGCTGGAAAAGGCGTTCAATACATGACTGACCACTAAGAAAGGAAGACACAACCCCTCATTACGGCCAGAAACTCTCCCTCCCCCTCCACCACTCTATCCCGGGAATCTCTGGAGCAAGCGAACGAAAACAAGTCTCCTCGCATGTAGTGACTCCAGAGGACACGACCAATGGACGTGTGAGAAGGGAAGTGAGTGAATGAAGAGGAAAAGGTGGTTGCATTGCAGCTACCAGCAGTTAGCAGCAGTGCGTATTCCACTCTCGCATTCCCCACTTCACTTCTCTACCGTTATGCGCAGCCTTGTTCAACAGATTCCCCGGGCAGAGTATATAGTAAATACTTAGAGAACGTACGATTTTACTTTATGTTAGAAGCCTTATTTTTTCTCAATATGAGTAGTATCAATAATATTTAGTGCCTAACAATAGACCCTTTAATTGACATTAATGGCTTTTTTATTCCTTATCGAGGGGTGACGCTATTGTTAATTAATCTAGCGCCACGTGTCGTGGGTGGAGGAGGAGATGAGTCATCGATGACTCATGCACACGTGTGAGTTTGAAATTAATGGTTTTTCCATTAGTGCACAAAAGACACTATTATGTATTCCGTTTTCGGACTATTCTAACACTATTGTTGTATTTTATTAATGCGTTTCTGCCGGATATGAGTCATGGGTGCTTTATACAGACGTGGGAACTTGGAATTAATGGTTTTTCCATTAATGTACAAAAGACATTTTCGGCCTATTCTATTCTATTTTGGCGTCGGTGGTGAGTCATATTTGGTATAATTAACGATCTGCATTTACCCGAATTCAACCGGTGCCGACGCGTTCGATCGGAGGTAGAAGATATTATAACACATGTTCGCTTTAAAGGCGAAGAAATTGAACGATGTAGCCTATATGCAAACGAAGTATGCGGACAGAAGATATGTTATTAATATTAACCTGTTACGGAAGAACCTGTTATGTGGTTGCATTCATCGGCACCCTCAAACCGCGAGCGTTCAGGGACACGCGTGGGGGGGAAGAAAGGTTCTCCATTGTTACGGCCCTCATCGCCTGGCCTTCTTCCGAAGTTGAATGGAAGTCAAGTGTCGCCAATTTTTTACACACGAGCATTGATTTTCTTTGAGGTTCCAATTTTATTTGGTGGAAGTAATCTACGCGGTATTTCTGCCGCCTTTCGTAACATTGCAAAGACTATTTGACCAAAACCGTAAGGAATTTGGCTGAACTAGGAACATTCAGTTCCAGTATCTACAAGTTAAAGTGGATGGCATCCACTATTTGCCCTTATTTCGGGGTTGCGAACCACGGACCATTTGATTATTGACTTATAAACATCAGGATTCACGTAAAATTAAATAGATGTTTTTACTGTTAGGGACAATATTTCGCATTTTTTGTGTATTTTTACTCAGAAAACGCTATTTGAACGATTCAAGCAAGAGTTCGCATGGCAATTTAGACACACAAACTGTGTTTCTTCAACTTTAGCTGAAATTTAGGTTTATTTTTTTACTCTAATATCACAATTTCTTCTATTCAGACAACATTTTTTATTAAATTTTGGACTCACAAAGACATTTTTCAACTTTTAACTTGTTATTTTAAAAGTTTATTTCCATTTTTTTACTCTAATATCACAATTTCTTCTATTCAGGCAACATTTTTTATTAAATTTTGGACTCACAAAGACATTTTTCAACTTTTAACTTGCTATTTTAAAAGTTTATTTCCATTTTTTACTCTAATATCACAATTTCATCTATTCTGGCAGGAGTGTTTATTCCAGTTTAGACTTGCAAAGATAATTTTTTCAACTTCTTTTATTAATTTTTCTATTTATTGCCTTTTGTGTCTTATATTTTTTAATTCTTAACTTTGAGTATTGTTCTTTATTTAAAAAATTTCTCTAATCACTAAGGAAGAAGTACTTTTAAGTAAAACTTTATCCACAAACTTTATTATTACTATTATTATTATTATTATTATTATTATTGTTGTTTTTGTTTTGATGTAGTTGTTGAATCTTGCTGTTGTTGTTAGGGTTTATTGACTTCCACTACGGTATTTTTGGTTTGCTTCGTAGGAAAGTTTGTTTATTTTAGAGTTTCCTCGGTATTTTCTTACTGTTAGGGTAGGTAAAGTTTCCTAAATATATGAGTAGGGTTCCATATATTCTTGTTCTTGCATGTTTTTCATATGATGTGTTCTCCACAACTCTCCAAGTGCTTTTACTGCATGTTTCCATTTTTATTGGGGCTGAGTGATTCCTAGAGCCACTTTATGCATGAGAGAAAGCTTGAAAATTTTGATCTCAGATAATCGCCAATCTTATGTCAGAGTATTTTCGAGTATATTTTAGACTTATTATGGGCCACTAGAATATCACGACTTGCTTAATTTTTAAGTATGTTGCGCAGTTATTGTATTTTTGCTTTTGCTTACTAGATAAACTGTATGAAATGTTTAATATTTGTACTTTTTTTGCACTTATAAGAGGCCAAACTTTTACTGTAACTAAAATTATTATGTCTCTAGGCACTGTAACCCCTTTACCAAGAGTACTATAACTGCATGTTTATTAATATTGTTTCTTTCATCCCTTAAATATAACAATTTAACAATATAATGACAAATCACAGGACAAGTCGATGTTAGCAGATGACAACGTGGCTTTTAAGTCCACCGGCCAAACTTTTTTTACCATGCTATTTACCCTTATAGTCTTTTATTCGGGACACGTTTCAAGTACTATTGACTTTTTGAGTGTTTGATTAACACCAGGGGTTATTTGTATCTGTTATGCTGTATTATTTGAGGCTTCTTTTTTTATTCTACAATCACTATATGTCCTTGAGAACTAAATTCCACTGACTGAATCTTAAAGCTTAGGCTCTACAGCATATTGAATGGTTAAGCACTGGTCAATATGAATTTTACAGAGGCTAGTAGGAGGCATAGGAACACACGCCAGAGCCTTATTAGCGTGCAAGAAACACTTTCAGGGAGTACTACGAGGAAACGAAGTTGATTTTTTTGAGTGCTTTACCAGTTACACAGCCAATATTTGTTATTTCAAGTAACTACAGGTACCAAAACATTTTACATCCCAACACTAACTAGACTTCAATTTATACTTTATTAGGTGCTAAATGTAGCAAGAACGCTGATTGTACATACTTTTGAGAATCCAACTATTTCAGGATTTTTTCTATGTAAGCATATTTTTATTGATTACTAACTTTAACAGACCAATCAGGAAGACGCCAAAATTTACTAAACTTAGTACTATAGTGTAGGTGATTGCATGAAAAGTAGAAATTATAACAACCACAAGATTTCGCTTTTTTGCTTTTGTGACTAATTGTGACGCTGAGGATGAATGGATGGCCAAAAATCTTAAGGACTGGATGTATTTTACCACTACAGACGCCTATGTAGAAACACTAGAGTACTGTTAGCTTTCAAAATTGAGGTTATACTGTACTGTTTCTTAAATATTTCGTATTTGGCACGCTTAACAAGTTACACTTATATCCATTTCAGGACAAATATTGCTAAAGCTCTCAAATTAATGTGTACAAGTTGAAATATCTGCTATCAGAGGGATTAACAACCCTATTTTACAAACAAATGGTATTGTTTACACTTTATTTACTTCAATCTGAGACTAATATTTTACAGTAATTGAATCATTCAGCCCTAGTCAATACTTTACTGCATCAGAAAGTTTGTTATTAATCTAATTAGTATGCTATTTTGTGCTATTCTAACGCAAACGTTGTTTAATTCACTGGTTATAATGCAAACTTTTGCACAAATTCGATATATTCACTACCTTCAAACCAAACAATTGTACTTATTTAGCGCATTTCATTTATATTTTTTGTAATTAACTTATGTTTCTTATAATTAACAAACTAAACTAATTACTTTGGCATGTTAAAAACCTTATTTTTTACTATTTTCTATTCTATCAGGTTCTATATTGCTGTTTTTATCAATTTATGTAAGACCACACTCTCGTAAATGCACATATATTCTCTTTTATACACACGCACGCACGCTACACACACACACACACACACACACACACACACACACACACACACACACACACACACACACACACACACACATACACCCACACACACACACACATTTACACACTTATACGAACATACATCTGACGTTTTTCAATATTTTGCTATGAAGTTTGCATCCACGCTATTCAAACAAGGGCAGGCAATGTACAGGGAGGTTATTGCAGCATGACGCCGCAAGAGCGTCGGCCGCTTGCCGGCCCAGTCATGCAACAGGTGCCGGCAAATTGCGTAACAGATAGCCCGATACACAAACCGCTTGTTTTGTAATGTTTCCACTTTTCACAATTATAGTTACAATTACAACTTAAATAAGCACGTACCTTGTCGTAAGGATGCTGGAAAAGGTGTCCTCTAAAATACAAATATTTCTGGCACTTTATTTTTGACATGTAATCTTTCTTAGACACCGCGAGAGCGTCGGCCGCTTACCGGCCTTGTCATGCATCAGGTGCCGCCAAATTGCGTAACAGATAGTCCGTAACAGCAACAGCATCGCGGCGCATAAAGCAAACCGAAAGTGTAAAATTATATTTAAAACTAATAATAATGATGATCACTAACCTTCTGTGTTATAAATGATGTTGAAAATGACCTCCTTCAACACCAATACATTTCCGGCATCTGCGTATGAAATTCCTCTGAACATCCATAAGCTCCTCAGGTGTGATTCTGGCAATTTCTCTTCTTATATTTTCTTTTAAATCCTCTATTGTACGCGGGTTATTCTGATAGACTTTGTTTTTTAATGTTCCCCATAAATAATAATCACAAGGAGTAAGATCGGGGCTACGAGAGGGCCACAACTCAGTACTGATAATTCTGTCCTCAAAAATCTCGGCAATAAAATTAAGTGATTCATAAGCAGTGTGAGCAGTAGCAGAGTCCTGCTGAAAAAATGACTGCTGGCATTCAATGTCCGTTAATTGTTCAAAAAAAGGTTGTAGTATGTCTCTTCGATACCTTTCACCATTGATAGTACCTTCATAAAAAATAGGCCCTGTTATTCTGTGCGCATTCAAACCACACCACACACCAATTTTTGCAGGATGGAGCGGAACTTCATGCACAAGGTCAGGTTTTTCTGCGCTCCAATAGCGATTGTTTTGTGAAATAACTCGGCCATTCAATTCGAACCAAGCTTCGTCTGAAAATATGATTAATTCTGGATTTACTCTGCCAGCAACAATATTATCCAGCATCCAGTTACAGAATCGAACTCTAGTCGCGTGATCGCGCGGTTGCAATTCATGAACCACTGTAATTTTGTAGGGTTTTAATCTAAGTAATTTAGTGGCATTTCGTGCTGAGGATTTTGAAATGCCTGTTTCCTGAGCAAGCCGACGGAGGGATTTTTTTGGAGTATGTTCAAGTCGTTCACCAATTTCGTCTAGCTTTTCTTCCGTAAGAACACGTCGTCTGGAAACACGTTTCTTAGGTTCAAGAGATCCTGTCTCTCGTAATCTTTTAACGAGGTTGTAAACAGTATGTCTGTCCGGAACAGGATTGCCAGGAAATTTTCTTGCGAATCGCCTGACTACTTTTCTGCAAGAGTTCGTTTTCACGTAAGTATCGTACATAAAAACTCTTTGTTCAAGACTATATTTGTTTGGCGGCATAACTAATGAATGAATAACAATTAACACACGATAAAGCACTAGCACTGAACAACACGAGTACTGATAAACGCAAACCGAAGTGAACACGTCTAAACAACTGGTAGCCGACAGCTGTCGCATTCGCGTAGTATCGAGAGGCTTCTCGCGGCTTACCACTACTCCGATAAGCCGCTGACGCTCTTGCGACATCTGAGGAATTTCGCTTCTAGCGTCGGCTCTATAGACACTGGATGGACCAAATTTTGAGGGAAGCACAACAAAAGACTACTCTATGAGGATATGTAATGCTCCTGCCGCAACTTTGAAAAAAAAAAAATATGGAAATTACGACGTTCAGAAATTTTGCGTAATTACGGGGAAAATAGAACTTTGGGATTTGGCCCCCGTTTCCCCCTGGACTCACAATTGTCGGAATTTACATAAAATGTTGCTTTTTGTTCATTCTTACATTTAGAATTTAAATTTCTTAAAAAGATGCAGTTGTTGAGCAGTTATAGCCTTTTATATTCAGTTTATCCCATAGTAGCAAAAGGGGAAAAGTGCTTATTTCAAATGGCGCTCTCAGAAAGAAAAACGCACACAGTGTATGATCGCTACTTTACTTCAAAAATATTCACACGTTAAAATTAAGTGACACTGTTAAATAATTCGTTTATCTGCGCTTTCGTTTTGCATAATAATGTATACGTAACCTCCCCCCTCGAAAATCTTGGGCACGCCACTGACTCTAGTGTTCAAAAGGATTAATCTTGTGTTATCTGCAAAATAAGAGTCACGGTTTTGTTTATTCGAAGGCAAGACAAGAATGAAAAATTGAATCCTTTATGTTGGATGAGTCATTGCTGTCAGAAGCGATATGGGCAGAAATAAAGTGCCAGAAATATTTGTATTTTAGAGGACACCTTTTCCAGCATCCTTGCGGCAAGGTACGTGCTTATTTAAGTTGTAATTGTAACTATAATTGTGAAAAGTGGAAACATTACAAAACAAGCGGTTTGTGTAACGGGCTATCTGTTACGCAATTTGCCGGCACCTGTTGCATGACTGGGCCGGCAAGCGGCCGACGCTCTTGCGGTGTCATGCTGCAATAACCTCCCTGTAGTATTTATGAGTATTAGTAATCCCAAAGTGGTGTTTTTGGTGTCCAAGTTCAGATGAGAGTCTGCTATGTGCCTTTTGCAGGGGATTGCATGTGAAGTGTATGCATATTGCCATAGCAAAAGTAATAGTTAGTCAAACAAGCTAACTCAGATATGAACCAGCAACATACCTCAGATATCTAGCAGCAACAAGGCATAGAATAGAGTAAAACAGGACATGCTTATGGAGAAACTCAACAACATAGGAATAAAAGGGACAGCCAACCCAAATACGCTACATCATACATAGCCCCTGCGAATAGAAAATTAACAACATCAGCAGTAACTACTTATACCTGCTAGAACAACTAAGCGACTATAGTTAATCAGAAAAATACATATTTTCACAAACTAATTTACCTCTACGTTAATAATACTGTACTAGCAGAATGGTAAGGCTTCAAAAGATAGCTCCCAGAACAAAGTACAGCGTGGAGTATAGGGCCCCATGCAAATGATTATTCAAAGGAGCTTCGTAGATCAATAAGACAATAGCGATTATTCTAAGTACTGCAACTTGACCGAAAAGAGGAATCCTACACAAGAACATCAACACAAGAAGGAAAGATACTTACTACCATTACAGGAGCAACTCAATATCACAAAAGACCACGCAAAATATTCTACAACAATCTGCTTCATAACATAAAAAAAACTTCTAAGTTCCCAAAAAGAAACCTACACAAGAACATCAACACAAGAAGGAAAGATACTTACTACCATTACAGCAGCCACTCAATATCACAAAAGACCATGCAAAATATTCTACAACAATCTGCTTCATAACATAAAAAAAACTGCTATGTTCCCAAAAAGTATCCAATTAACGAAATTGAAACAAACAGTAAAAATAAAAATATCAGAGATTTATATAAAGGTGTAAATGAATTTAGAAAGGGGTGGCAACCTAAAGTAAACTTGATAAAGGATAAAGATGGTGATTTTCTAGCTGACCCAAGCGATATTCTAAATAGATGGAAGAACTACTTTAATGACCTTTTAAATGTCAATGTAGGAGATAAATCAGAAGTAAATGAAGTACACACAGCATAACCTCTAGTTCCAGAACCTAACTTGGCTGAAGTTAAAGATGCTATTAAAAGGCTAAAGAATAACAAAGCACCTGGCATTGATTTAATACCAGCTGAGTTAATTAAATATGGTGGAAATTCATTAATATGTCAAATTCATAAATTAATTTGTTTAATATGGAATAAAGAAGAAATCCCTCAACAGTGGAAAGAATCCATATTTGTTCCTGTGTTTAAAAAAGGTGATCAAATGAACTGCAATAATTACTGTGGAATTTCTCTACTCTCAACAACATATAAAATATTATCTAACATTCTTTTAACAAGACTAACCCCATATGCTAATGAAATTGTAGGTGATTATCAATGTGGATTTAAACATAACAGATCAACTACAGATCAAATTTTTCACATCAGACAGACACTTGAAAAAAAGTGGGAATATAATCAAAATGTCCATCAGCTATTCATTGATTTCAAAAAAGCATATGATTCGGTCAAAAGAGATAAATTTACACTGTGCGACAATGAAAATTGCCGCAGAACAAAAACATGTGATTCCTATGGAGTTGAGTGCCCTGATGACGATAGTGAAAACTGTTTTTCGTTATCACCTAAACTTTTCTCTGGAAACGCAATTTTATCAGCTCACGACTGCATGTTATTGTTGTCGCGGTACTTATCAGCACAGGCTGCATAGGGGAGGGGGTGGAGATAAAAGGGATAGATAGCCACGTGGTTGAGGTATAGTAAGGTATAATGGAGTTGCAGTTATTTGCATCAGTCAGTTGCTAGTGGGATCACCCAGTGTCTGTTCCTGCAGTGTGTGTCATGCAAAACCCCTAATGTGAAGAATACTGTTTGTGCATGTTCGCGTGTTTCTTGTGTTCAGCGATGGCTAGGAAGTGTGTTAATTTATCAAACCTTTTCTGTTATGTGTGTGGTGAGTTTACGACGAAGTCCCAAAGACATCCCATTCCCCCGCTTGTCAAAAAGGAGTACGAGTTGCATTTTGAACCAAAGGTAGATGAGGGCACCACAGAACTGTTGCTCACGTTACTCTTGCTATTTAAGAGGCTGGTTGCATGGAACCCACCCACCTATGGCATTTGCCGTACCACAGTTGTGGAGGGAACCTAGAGACCATATAACAGATTGCTACTTTTTTTTAATGAAACTAATTGGAATCTCAGGTAAATCAAAACACACAGTTTCAAATCCAAATTTGGAAACTGCAGTGCGGCCAGTTCCGTATTCCGATTCTCTCCCAGTTCCAAAACCACCAACAGAATGGACACAGGAAGATGAAACTGACGCTGGTAGTGACCAACCAATAGATCATGAAGATCTTGATAGCATGTCATCTACATCACAGGCAAAATTGGCATAAACCTGTTGTTGACAAAGACAGTGTGCTGTTACCACCGCTCCATCCGAAATTGGGCTTCATGAAGAATTTTGTGAAAGCAACGGACAAAGATGGCAGGGTTTTAAATTTTCACTATCCAAATTGCCTGCGATTAGTACTGCAAAAATGAAAGAAGGTATTTACATTGGTCCTCAGATTCGTGACTTGATGAATGACATAACCTTTGAAGAGATGCTGACAGATACTGAGAAGGCAGCTTGGCTTGCCTTCAAAGATATATGCAACAATTTCTTCGGTAACGTCAGGTCTGACAATTACAGGGAACTAACGGAACACATGCTGGACTGTTACAAGGCTATGGGGTGCAACATGTCTTTCAAAATACATTTCCTGCATTCTCATTTGGATTTTTTCCTGGCTAATCTCGGAGATATGAGTGATGAACATGGTGAGCGATTTCACCAAGATATGCCATGGAAAGACGATGTAAGGGAAGATGGTCATCAAACCTTTTGGCAGATTACTGCTGGGCACTCCTACAAGAAGTTTCACCATCCACCCACAAACGGAAAATTTCCAGGACATGTTTCTAATTTATAAATACATTTCAAGCTTTTTGCAGCTTTCTCGTACCTTTTTTATGTTTTGAAATACAAACAATTAATTTTGTTCAATGATCTGTATTTTATCCAGCTACAGGTTCCTCCTGTACTGTAATGGAGTCGTTTCCAAGTGTCGCGAAAGTTGTTACTTTGTTTTTCATGACTTACAATATATTGTTTACTATATGAAATATAGGCTAAGTGGTACATGTAGCATATCTTTTCCAGAAAAATTGGTATGTGATGGAACATTTCTGATTTCATTTTCGTAATCAGCGTATCTCATTTACTAAAGAACACCTTCTTTCATCTCGCGGCAAGACACAAAGTTCAAATTTGTTGCACTGTGTTATATAATATATTAGTAGAGTTTGGAATACCTAAGAAGCTTGTTAGTATGATAAAAATATGCTCTTTAATTTTGCCTTAGAATATGCTGTAAGGAAGGTAAAAGAAACTAAAGAAGGACTAAAATTAAATGGTGTGACTCAGTTGTTAGCATATGCAGATGATGTAGACTTACTGGGGGATGATGTGAATACAATTAAGAATAATGCTAAAATATTTTTCAAAACTGCTAAAGAGATAGGTTTGGAAGTTAACAAAGAGAAAACTAAATATATGCTTACAGGCCGAAACAAAGTGTTAGGTAATAATCAAAATCTAATTATTGATAACAACTCGTTTGAACCAGTTTCCAAATTCAAATACTTAGGAGTAATATTAACAAGTGAAAATTATATTAAAGAGGAAATAAAAAGTAATCTTAATTCAGGAAATGCATGTTACTTCTCTCTTCATAAACTTTTGGCTTCTCGTTTAATATCTAAGAAACTAAAAGTTAAAATATACAAAACAGTAATTTTGCCTGTAGTATCATATGGATGTGAAACTTGGTCCCTTACATTGAAAGAGGAACATAAATTGAGAGTATTTGAAAATAAGATTTTTAGGAAAATCTTTGGACCTAAAAGGGATGAGGAGACAGGTGAGTGGAGAAGATTACATAATTTAGAACTACATAATTTGTATTCATGTCCAGATATTATTAGAATAATTAAATCAAGAAGACTTAGGTGGGCAGGTCATGTGGCACGAATGGGAGAGGAAAGAGGAGTTTACAGGATTCTTGTTGGGAAACCTGATGGTAAGAGACCTGTAGGAAGGCCAAGACGAAGATGGAGGGACAACATTGAGATGGACCTAAGGGAAATCGGTAGGGATGGAAAAGAGTATATAGATCTTGCTCAAGATAGGGAAAGATGGAAGGCCTGTGTTGTTGCAGTCATGAAAGTTCGGGTTTAAGAAGGCTAGAGAGTTAGTTAGTTAGTTATAATTTACATAAAAACAAGTGCCCTGGCAAATGAAATGTATGTCAAATAGATGAATAATTGAATATTTATCGAATAACAAAAATCATGTTACATCTAGTTGGTGAAAAGTAAGTTTCTGATTAAAATTTTATGCATATTTTGAGTAGTAGTGTACATAAATCTTCTTTGTAATGTCATTCAAAGCCGTATGATTCCAACACAATCCTTGCCTTGTAAAAAAGTTCAGAAGAAATTAATAACCATCGATTCTGCAACAAATGCTAATATTATCATTACTTAACTTTAGTACATGGTGAGTCTTTTGGGGGGAGTCCGAATTTCCACCCTAGCCAAATTTTAGACCATGACAGGAAATGACCCTGCGAGAAGCAAGTTGGTGTCATGGAAGCTGGAGAGGCTGAGTGTGAAGCAGTTGTACACTCCCTTGAAAATTTACGATTTTTTAGGTATGTATTTATTTTCGGTGTAATCTTTATGAGGATTATGGTGTATTCATATCGCTAATACCTTTTAACACTTGTAATATATTTATTGCATAATATATCTCTTTACGAACCTCATACTGACATACTCCTATACAGGGGTCAAGTAAATAAACATGTGAGGTGGGGTAAGAGCATCCACCTAGAATATTAGACGATCACATGTGATTGATTCACTAATAGGTTATTTTTCATTGCTTTACTACTTTTAGGATAATCTCAACGACAATGCCTCCATGTGCATTGAGCAGTATGTGTGCTAAATTTTTCATTCTGGGGTATGCCCACTGATTTCTTTGGCCAGTTAGCTTTGCCGTCGGAATAATTCCCTGGTATCCCCCCAGTTAAATTTACATCCTGATTTAGGATTTCATGTATTGTAATGAAAATCCAATATCACGGTATTCATAGTTGTTGTGATGCCTTATATCCCTGTACCTTCATTCAGACATGGTTCGAGTCTGTGCCTGAAGGGCAGAGAGAGACATCAGGATTTGCAGAGTATCAAGGATGGCAGTCTGTCATTGAGGAAACCAGCAGTGAGATACAGAACACCCCGGATAACTGTCATCTCAAGAATAAATCGAGGCACTGTTGGAAAGGTGAAAAATATGCGAAGATTTAACCCCACATGTGCAGCTGAAATCGAAAAAAGAGAAATCTAGACAAAACAATTTTGTGTGTCATAGTTGCTGATAAAATCAGCTTCCTACAAGGGTTATCTGACAATTATATTTCCATTACCTGGACACATTAAGTGATTTAGAATGTTCATCTGGTGAAAGTTATTTACCAAGTTTCAGTGTTCAATTTCTGTACCAGGCTGGTCTCATTTGTCCCACCCGGTGGGGCAAGTGTGTCCACATGCAAACTTGATTTATTTAAATTTTTAACAAAGTAGTTAATTATTTTTTTTATATTTGAACTAGATAAAAATGTATATAACTGTTCTATGTGATTCTAACTACAGGTAAGCTACGTAATAAATATGCATTCTTATTTCTCTATTCTTATACAGTATTTTTACCTAATCATGTAATAATAATACAATATTAATTTGATTTATAATTATTTTAATATAAACATTATTATTATTATTATTATTATTATTATTATTATTATTATTACTATTCCTGAGACACATGGTTCGGACCCCCTCCCCCAAACATATTTCTAGATACGTGCCTGCTTCAGGCAAAGCTTGATTTTTTGTCCAGTGAGCATATATTCCTTATTAAAACATAATACATTTTTATTTTTTTCTTAACCCATGGTGCAACAGCCCAAGAGGACCAGCCAGGGTCTATCTACTGACTGCTGCCTCATTCCAACCTGCAGAGGTAAGAGATCATCCAACTTGTTATGGGATGATGTGTGATTACCACAACAAACTCCCAGTCGTTGTTGTAGGGTGACCAGACACACACATTCAAAAAAGAGGACAGAGGAGGCGAAAACGGAGGACAAAGTCATAAAAAAGAGGATGCTGCAAAAAATTGCAACACTTTTGCCATTACTCATAATTTAATCAGTATATAAAAATCTTAGTAACACTTTGCTAACAGAGACTTTTCAGGTGATCTCTTTCAATAACACCCTCTTATCTTTAAGCAAAGAAAGCAATCTGCGGATCTGTCATTTAACAAATGACAAAGAATTGTTGAATTTACACTTTCGCTTCGTTATTTCATGAAAGTTAATATTACTTAATAATCAAAATTCTCAATACGCATTTCTGTATTGTGTACGAGGTGTGGGTAGAAAAATACCGGAATTATGTTGCTGTCGACAAATGGCAATCACGTCAAGATCGAGAGGTGCATGAGTGAATAACGTGATATCCTGCCTATCTACTGTGTGATTGCCCAGGGTGTACGCTGCTCAGTTCCGCTGTAGCTTGTTGACGAAGTGAACTGTACTAGGGATGGCCAAACGGATCCGGATCCGAAAAATCCGGATCCATTCGGATCCGGATCCAGATCCGTAACTTTCGGAACTGGATCTGGATCCGGATCCGAGAGTTTCGTATTTCAATCCCATTATAATATTACCACACCTTAAAAGGTATGATCTTCGATTACAAAGAAATTTTGTAATTTGACCCCTGTGTCCCCTCAGATTCCATGAAACATGGCAGGTGTATAGAGGGGCCCAAAGGAAGAAATACGTGTTTTTCTGTTTCAGCTAAAAGCTGTTTTAGGGGACAAAATCCCCTCAAATGTCAAGATGAGGACAAATTGAAGTAAGGATCTGACCCCTGTGTCCCCCTCCGATTTTCATGAAACTTTGCAGGTGTATAGAGAGGCCCAAAGGAAGAGATACGTGTTTTTTGTTTCGGCTAAAAAAATGTTTTATGGGGCAAAACCCGCCTCAAATGTCAATATGAGGACAAATTGACGTGGGGATCATCTGACCCCTGTGTCCCCCTCCGATTTCCATGAAATTTGACAGGTGTATAGAGAAGCCCTATGCTCCCTGCTTCTTCCTATGCCATATTTACGTGGTTTCGGGGTCAGATCCCCACTTCAATTTCTCCTCATCTTGATATTTGAGGGGGGGGGGAAGGTTTCCCCCTAAAACAGTTTTTTTTAGCTGAAACACAAAAACACGTATTTCTTCCTTTGGGCCCCTCCATACACCTGCCAAGTTTCATGGAAATTGGAGGGGGAGACTTAGACCTCCCTTGTAAGTGTATTAATTAATTACAAATCGCGCACGCGCGCACACACACTATATATATATATGTGTTAATATATGTATATTATATATACAGGGTGATTGGTAATTCGACCTATTCCTGGAAAGGGGTAATACTAGAACACATTTGCAACAAATTTGACCCTATGCACCGGGGGTCGGAAATCAATGGGTTTCGAGTTATTGCAGTTTGTAGATTTTCGTGACATATTCCGACTTGCGACCAAAAGCTACTAATTCTGAAAAAACTACTACACCCTGAGCATATAATCCACATGTTGCTAACAGCTGACGAATGAGTGACTACTGGGGAAAAAATTCATGCCCAAAATTCCCATACCCACAGAAAGAAACAGTCGTTGGTGCAAACGTCATGAAGAAATTTGGAAATTATCGTTTAAATCGAAGAGGATTACTCAAAAAATTGGTAACACACTTGGCGTAAAAATTACGGAAAAAACTTCCTCGTTTCATAAACTCTCCAAAAAGATAAAAATGTTGTCAACTGACACACGGGTTGGGGGAAAAATCTGAATAAAAAGCAGAGAAGGCACGTTGTAGACCTCTTTGTAAAGTGAAAAGAAGTTGTCATTTGTGAGAAATAAAGGAACGAAAATGAGTGAAATAATAATGTTATTTACCATTCACATGATTCCAGGTTGTCAGAATTTACTGTTACAAAAACTACAAATCCTGCGGCGTACTTCAGACACAATCACTCGCGTTGACACTCTGTCTCTTATGTCTCAATTCTCTCTCGCAACTCTTCTTGGGAATCCACTGGTGTAGGATCCGGAACCAACCGGATCCGGATTTCGGATCCGCTAGCATCCGGATCTGGCCATCCCTAAACCGTACATCTGTGCTTCGTCAGAAACTTTGTTAAGTGTGAAAGTGTAACAGCGTATCAATGAGAAGGTTCTTATGAAACTTGGAAAATCCACCACAGAAACTCATGGTTTGTTGAAGGAAGTGTAGGGAGATGAATGTTTATCACGCACGCAAGTGTCTGAGTGGTTTCAAAGGTTTAAAGAGGGACGAGATGTGATCGCGGATGACTTGCATCCTGGATGGCCTTGCACGTCAAAAACTGAATTAAACACTGCAAATGTTGGTGAATTGATTCGAATTCATTACCCGAAGGTCAAACTGTCAACCAACATTATTACATTATGGTGCTGACGACCCTTTGTGAGCTAGTAAGAAGACGACGACCTGATTTGTGGAAAAGCAAGTCATGGATTATTCATCAGGACAATGCTCTTGCCCACACGCCAATGTCAGTCAAGGCTTTTTTGGCCAAGCATGGGATCCCAGTGTTAGAACACCCATGCTATTCACCAGATCTAGCTCTGTACCACTTTCTTTTCCCCCAAGGTCAAATATGCACTGAAAGGAACCAGATTTACGACCGTAGAATCTATGAAAACAAAAGTGACGAAGGTCATTAACATGGTTTCAGAAAATGATTTCCAGCACTGTTTCCAGCAATGGAAGGTTCGTATGGATCAGTGTAATGATAGTTCAGGGAAGTACTTTGAAGGGGATATTGTTCGTATTGTATAAAATAACCCATAAAAGATTTTGTAGCATCAGTCCGGTTCTTTTCTAGCCACACTCGTATGTATAACTCGAAAAGGAAGTGGCCGATCCTCCGTGGCAGAGTGGTTGGCACACCGCATCACAACACCAGCGGTCACCGATTTGAATCCCAGCCAAGGCATGAGTTTTCTTTCTGAGGGCCCCTTCATCAAAATCATCATACCATATCTCATGTCCATCTTCGCAATTAGCCAAAAGTGGCAGAAGAGCGAAGTAAAATCAACCAAATCAATCAATCAAAAAGGAACTTAGCAGACTACATGCGTTCCAGCAGTCTCAGAGGGTGAAGCAACGAGTTAGAACTTAGAATAATAGTAATGACTAGGGTGCCGAATTTTGCCTATTTGCCATTTATATTCCTTTGTAATTAGTAAAACATAGGCTTTAAAGTTTGTTTCATGGTGTTTCTAGTCCTAAAATGCATTTTTATAGTGCCTATAAATGCCTATTTTGATAATCGTGCCCAAAAATCGCTATTCTGCAATTTTTGCATAATTCAGCTGTTTTGTGTGTCTTTGGCTTTCCCTAGATTGAGGAATGTAAGGCTTTGTTGATGTAGTGACTGAAATCTAGTATTTACCAGATTTGAGGGTCTCAATTGATTGGAATATTATTTTAAAATATTATTTTTGTTACAATGGTGCAAATTGTTTTTTTCATAACTTGTACAAATTCGCACAGTAGTTAGCACAGCTGTCTTTGTGAGAATTACTTTTCCCCACAAATGTGAATTTCTATCAAATAGTGTTAATTAATATTAATAGTTTGTTATCGTACTTTGATGGATAAACTGAAGTGTTAATACTAGGGGTGTGCAGGACAATTTTTTTTTGGTCGGGACGAGAAATTTTTTAAATCCCGACATCGGGATGGGAAAACTTTACAATTTCCCGAAGCTCAGGAAATCTCAAATTCTACACATCATTTTCCCTTTAAGTGATTATTTTTGCATTTCTGGAATAAAAACTAACAATTTCCGAAAAGTTCCAGACACTTACAATGCAGAAAACGTCGAAAATTAACAACTTTTTAAAGAGAAAAATTCAGTATTTTATTTCCCCACTGCTCGGGATCCCGCACACCCCTAGTTAATACAGTCTGTGCATTGTAAGAAGAAAATTGAAATAAGTTCACATTCATTGGCTATTTTAATGTATTTTCTTAGTTTATAGTGCCAATAAATCCGCACCCCATTAATGACTCGGGAAACTGATCGTGTTGAGCTCCCACATGCTATAGAGGAGCCCAAGTTAAGAGTTCAGTATGGGCCGTTATGGGCTTTTACTTTTGAGATCCCCATCCCCATTCTGCCAGAAACAAAAGTCGTTAACATGCGAAGAGAAAATAATAAATATGCAAAAAGGAGAGGAAATGTAAGGTTTTGATGGTCTATACCTTCTATTACAATTCAGAACATTCAAAAAATGCGCTTTACTTTCTTATGTTAAGCGCGATTTGGGGAGTCAAAAATAACAGCTGTCCGCCTGTTGCCACTCGCTGCAAACACCTGTTGGGAAGAGGGAAGGGGGTGGGGAATGGCCAGGCAAAAGTTCGTGAATAGGCTTCCGTCTTGGGGCCACGTCAAGAAATTTATTATTTGTGTGTGGGCTTTCTCGTTTTGGGGAATGTTTCTCTGAAAACAGGCATATTGTATGCATTGGCAGATCTAGCGGGAATACCCCCGGTTCACTTGCTCTTCCCAAAGGATGACTAACTATTATAAAAAGTTAGATAGCATTATATTAAAAGAACATAAAATGATCAAGCAGTTCTTTTCCAGATAGTAAAGTTTGACGCAAATGCATACATAGGGAATAGATTTATGAGATACCTAAGTAAATTTAATCCGGAACTTGTTGTTTGCAAGGCAATAACGTTAACTGATGGACACAAAGCGAGAGCATTTTAGATTGAATATTTCCAATGTCTGTTCTTTCTTGCTGTTATCATTGTTTACACAAATACAACAGAACTTCATCTATTTCACACCTCTAATAATTGATTAATTGAGTTTTAAATTCACTTTTCTGCACAGATATGTTAATTGGGACTGGACGGACTTACGGTTTTATGTGAGATACGAACCTTTAAACGCCTCCACAGGCTATGAAAACCTAATCCCTTAATTAAAATGTGACGACCGGGGTGCTTTGGTGTATGCCGGTATTATAATGAACACTGTTCCATTTCAAATGAGACAGTGCACCGAAAAATGTGAAAGAGGCCTCCCCGATGGTGCAGTGGTAACGTTGTCGCCTCGTAATCAAGGGTCCCGGGTTTGATACCCGTTGGAGACACATAGTGGTTCGGATCCCACTTTAAACTGTAGGTCCAGTCCCGATTTGCCTTTATGTGCATAAAGGAAAGAAAAACACTGTGATAAAATAGAGAGCAAGACGTATGAAAAGTATATTCGGAAACAGTTATTTTCAAATCTTCCTCCACGGACCGTCATTATTGTGGACCAACAGCTGCAAGAATGAACAGCTTCCCACCAAGTCATGCATTCTTGTATGTTCCTGGTCAAAGCAAACTATTGTACGTGCCAGCACCCACCCATGTTGTGACCCCACGCTTTTGATGGGCAATTGTTCTCCCATATTTAAATATAAGGGGAATTTGATGCTAAACGTGCTGCTATTACATTAAATTGCAAGTTTAATTTCATATTAACATCGGAAATTATGTCGGAACATCAGTGTTGTGAAACTAAGAATTTTAATAAGACGATCGTCAATAACAGAAAAGATATATAAAACTAAAAATAGTCTTAAAATTTGCACAGCACTTGTTTACGTCACTTTGAATTTTCACAATTTAAGTGCTTTATTCTTGTAAATATGGTAAAGAATAATACATAATAATTCCACGCGACTGCACTTTTTTTTATAGCTAGTTGTTATTAATACTCGACTTATTTTTTTCGTGATTTCATACTTTTCCTCATGGCTAGTAAATATGGTTCTCTATTTTATACATACACATTTATTGAGAAGAATAGTTATTACAAAAAATATGTTACATTCTGTTTCATATCTCGCAACCTCTAGGACTTTCTTATTTACAGGAATTATAATCTTAAAAGGACGAAAATACGAGGGGGAAATGTCTGCTTCATACAAAGAAAACATATGTTAATATTAAGTTATCGGATAGGGCATAGTGTATAATAATAAATATTATGGGCTTATCCACTTAATACATTTTCTCTTTGTAATTTGGGTAGTTTCCCCGATTCCTACTCCCGCTGTTGAATTGCACATACTCGCAAGTCGCAACAAGAGGAAACATAAAACCATAGTGCAAAAATCTATTTTTTTTAAATTATAGACACATGGCAGCTAGGGACGACCAAAATAACGTCAAGTTTAGTGCTCTTTGTGCATAAATATACTATATTTAGCCCGTCTGAGCTACCCTGTCGTTGCACTTTAATATATTAATTCTTAGATTCAGGACAACGTAATTTTCAGAAACTTATGACTTGCTACATAATCCTAAAGCTTTGCTAAACGATTTTTGTTATCGATTTACACGAGAAATTCTTACCTTTATTGAAAATAACGTTTGAATAGCCATCCTATCGCGCTCCAATGTAAAGCTTAGGAGAAACCAGATGACGAACGAAATTATTTAGGGACAAACAGGGCTGGCGCCTCTAGAGGAAAAGTGTGGCAGTGAACAGCCCCGTTGACCACTAACTTTCGTTGTTGCGTGTACCACAGCAGATGCTCGATGCACGCTGGAGCTTTCTTGTACTGCGCACCATGCGGCAACGCTGTTGCCATAAGCCCCATACTGAACTCTTAAGTTGGGCTCACCAATAGGTGAGCATTACTCGAATACTTAACACACCCCAAGTGATATGCCTTAAATGATGATCGTTATATGTAGAAGCATTCTCTAGGCAGCACATTGGCTATATGCTTTGCTATAGCTACTCTTTCCAAAAAGGAGGACATTTATCAATTTCTTAAAAATCCACCCGGACGCCGGACAGACACATAAAAAGGAGGACATGTCCAGACAAAAAAGGACGTCTGGTCACCCTACGTTGTTGTAGGTTACCATGACTGGGTTATGATATTCATTCGTAGCTCCCCATTTTCCTCATAATGGTGAGTGGTGCCTGGTCTCATACACAATCTCAGGAGAAGAGTTGTTGCACTTCCCCCCCAGGAGACACAAACTAGTATGCATCCCATAGCCAGAGCCCAAAGCACGATGCCTTAGACTGCATGGCCATGGTGTGGGACCGGGACACCTTTACGACTTAAAACTAGGCAAATTGACAAACCAGGAAAAGGTAGATGTAAGAAAGTGGCTGAATATCTTCAATATTAAAGAAGTTGAAGTTTATTAGTATAATCATTTTGATATGCACATGAAAAATTGTCTCTCTCCTTCTCTCCCACACCCCCTCCATTCAAATCATGGGGAATTTTCAAATATAGCATCTTCCATGATGTAAACAATTACAACCCTCATCCACCTACAAAAACTACCCTAAATATAATGTAGTATTGCAAAGTATTATTTGGGAAATGGGAAGAAAATGGAAAGTAACAATGTTAACCCTAACACTATATTATTTTGTGAAATAACATATTGAACTAGGAAATGAAGTGGTCCAGTCAGTAGGGCATCTGATTGCTACACAGAAGATCCTCAGGTGGGGATTTTTCAGAAAATGTTCCCGCAGGAATCTGGAGAATGTGTTAAATACAGCACCTTCACTATTGCCAAGAACAAGTCCCCTCCTTTACCCCATCTCAATACGCATTTAAGGCATGGAGCAATACCCAGAGGATAGCTTCACCTGTCTTCACTTTACTGACCTACTACATATGTGTAGTGTGACTATAATTGTGAGATAATTGTTTACACTGCACATAGCTGCTTTGAATCCAATATTACGTGGGTCGTTCAATATATAAGTTTCCCTATTCTGTAAAAAAAATATTTTTAAGATACATTAGAAAACTATAAATACATGTGTAGGAGGATCCTTCCTCACTTCTCCACATAATCCCCATAGAGATTCAGTCATTTGTCCCACCATTGCACCAATTTGTCCATACTCTTTGCAAGAAAATCAGGGCTCTGGCTATTGAGCACTATTCTCACATTCCGCTTCACTTGTTCATCTGTTTCAAAATGGTAACCTTGCAATTCAGACTTTAACACTGGAAAAAGATGGAAATCACTCGGCGCTAAATCGGAGCTGTATGGAGGGTGGGGCAGCCGTTCCCACCCCAATTCTTCAATTTTGTGTTGTGTTTTCACTGCTGAGTGGGGGCGAGCATCATCGTTAAGAAGAATGACACCAGCTGACAGGAGACCTGGTCGCTTATGTCGAATTGCGTTTTTCAGTTTATCCAATGTTTGACAGCATTAATTGTTCTTCCTTGTTCCAAAAAGTCCATAAGCAGAATGCCCTTAGCATCCATGCTTCTGAACTCCTTATGATGCGAGCCCACTTTTTGCGAACAAGCATTTACTTTTCGCCCTTGAGCTCATGCACCTTCACGTCTGATAACAAATCGATTGTTGTTCCTTGTAGACGAAGGATGGCGCTTGTCAATCATGTGCTTCTTTTTAATGGCATTGCTTTATACAAGGGACCTCCCCCATGGCGCAGTGGTTGCGCCATTGCCTTGTAATCAAGGGGTCCCGGGTTCGATACCCGGTGGAGGCACAAGTGGTTCGGATCCCACTTTAAACTGTAGGTCCAGTCCCGATTAGCCTTACTGTGCATAAAGTGGACTTAAAACACCAACTCAAATCAAGCTTTATACAATATTTTATAGCACAGGGAAACTTATATATTGAACGTCCCTAGTCAAGGCAGAGTTTGTTCTCAACTAATAATGCTATGAAAAGTACTACAAAAATTGTAGCATTTCTATCCAGGATAAATGTTACAGAATCAGAAATTTATCACTTAAAAAACTATTATGCATCAGAGATGCCTTCATATAAAATTAACAGGATGAGAGCAATGCAAGTTAATTTCACAGATGATATTTTCACTAGATAACAGGAATTTCTTAGTTTAATATTAGTAGTTCTAAGGTGACCCAATAATCCATGGATCATGAAATACAAAAATATATATATTTTACTTTTAATGAAGATATTTTACATGTTGATAAAGAACATTAATTTAGAGGACAAGAATGTCTCCACAATAAAAACAGTTACATTTATGTTCAGAATAAAATTTTTAATATAAAATATAAAAAAAAAACATTTACTTACGATATGTGAGTATGCTTCATTGCATACTCACATATCATAAGTAAATGTTTTTTTTTAATATTTTATATAAAAAATAATTATTGTTTACTAAAAGTAAGTAATTCGCACTGTGCAAAATATGAATATTTATGTTCAGTTAATGTAAAATATTCACTAACTTTTTCATCCATCAGTGGAATAATTCTGACTTCAGGTTACCTTTGTCTCTCAAAGCCTTGCTCAGGAGCATAGTGAAGGGAACTGTTGATTTTCACACATCTCCCATGCACATTTGACCTGGCACTATTTTCAATTCTTTTGCATATATAGGTAAATGGGTATAACCTTCAGTCTGAACACTGACAATCCAGTTCCATTTCTTGCCCACTTGGTCAATGTATGTGTTAAAACCCCAATCTATTAACAGCTTTCCCTCCCAATGATTGGTGTTAATACCAGTGTTTCTTTCCCTCCACTTTCTGTTAAAATCCTCATGGCCGCGTGCACCAACGCCGATTATTTCGAAGTTCAGATGAACGAGATCAATTGTAATCCACTCTAAATGAACTTGGTTTAAAGATTTGCATTGCACCAACGAAAAACAACGTTCAGGAGATTCTGTTCAACTGATCCGAGATTAATTTGTAAGGCTATACCTGATTGGTTGGCTAAAACAAATGACAATCAAGAACCCCATAGAGTAATGTGATGTGTTAAAGTATCAACATGTAGGAGAAGAAAATAATTCTGGCTGCAAACTTCTATGAATTTGATAGATGTACTAATCAACCTTGTCAATATGTACAAGGATGTAGTGGAGTGTAAAAAAATAATAATATTAAAAAAGAACTGACGGCACAACACAAAAGGAGAAGGAGAAAGCATGGAACCTTCTTCTACGGGACTTTAATTACTTACCAAATGCATTCGATTTTGAGAGAACAGCGTATGCTGAACATCGACCGCTCAAATAAAGATATATTATTATTATTTCTATTATTACTGTACTGTGGTAAGTATTTGAATTTTTCATTTCTTAATTCTTATGTTTTGTCGTGTCGTGTAAATAGCCAGTATCATGTATTTTCGTAAATTTATACAATCCAACACCATGTAGCAATATCGTAAACATTGCTGTGTTATAATTTACCTTGCACGTAATATATGACATTTATATATGTTTTGTGTTCTGGGATAGAAAGTACAGTATTTATAAACATTACGACTTTGCACCACAGAACCACAAATTATTATTATTATTTTGGCAGTTTTTAGTTTACATATTTATAGTTCTCGAATTATCAGCATTGTACATCCAACATCTCTAACGTTTGCACGTCCTCTATCAGTTTCCGCTCTTTTTTTTATATTAAAAAACAACTGCCTGCAGTCGAAGCGTCAGTATCATGAACCAGGATCAGACACCAAAACGGTCGCGAATGGCCGATCAGAAGATAATCTCGTTTTGATGTTCCTAGATCGCGATCAAGTGTTGAACCGTCTTCGTGCAATGGAATTTTCCAGTGATCCTTTCCCGATCCGAGTTTAAAATTTGATCTTCGTTCGTGAACACGGCCATCAGTCTGCTACATTCAGTGATTTCTCATGAAAGCAAGACATGTTTTGGCAAGCTTTGAAGTAATGTGAAGCATGACAAGATGGAGAATTCATTAGTGTAGTAGTGTTGTGCTATGGGACACTGAAATGCAGCATCAAAGAAGTGGTTTGTGGCAGTGATGAATGTTGAGCAAAATCCTGGGCCATACACCATAGAGGACATTACAACAAAGATGGATTTCATTGACACCAAGCAGGGCTGCTATCAGAGAATGTGAGGCCCTGAGTGAACTATATCCTAAACTAAAAAGCGACGCTAAGTAAAAAAAATCAAATCAAATCATTGATTATTGTTTGGTTTAGTTTATTTTACTTTGCTTTTCTGCTATGTTTGGCTAATTGCAAAGATGATACGATAAAATTTATGAAGGGACACCCACAAAGAACACCCATATGATCAAACTGAGATTCGAACCTGGGGTCTCTGGCTTAGTAGTCAATTCAAATTGTTTTTTATTATCAAAAGGGGGTGTTCTTATTTTGTAACCTTTTTCTGTCTTTGATGGACTTTTTTAGGAATACTGGGCCCTAAAGATGGGGGTATTATGACCCACACCAAACCCCCTTGTCATATCCCTAGACATTTAATTTCTTCCTATAATCACGATTCTAAACACCTGCACGCACAACTGTCTCAAACAAGAATGACAAGGTAAAGAATGATTTCATTGATTTGAAACATGTTGGCACTTGGCCATAATTATAGAATCTGGCAAAATCTGCATTCTGCCCCTTCCCTGGGAGGCTTAGCGAGGAAATAAAAATAAAATATTTCCAGATCTTTGTTTCTATTCACCTGCGGGGGAATATGTCAACATAAAGGCCATTGACCTGCTCACCACCAACCATGAGATACCTATTTATAAAGCCTCTTTTTGGAAATGGTTAGAGCTGTAAAGTTTGACGTCAGAGGGATAAAAGGTCGCCACAGAAAACATAGGACATGCCTGTTTAGAAAGTGAAACAGGGCTGTAGCCAAGCAGGGGCCAGGGAGACTCAGTCCAACTGAAATTTGGTAAAACTACTTCATAAAATTTGTTTCCAGTGACGAGTGAAAATGTAGACAGCAGATATTATTTTGCTCAAAACTTGATAAATGTTAACTTATCACATTCCTTCATCTGATTTATGAGACAAAGTTAGAGCAGCAGGAAGTAATTATAATATTCTCTCAGATCCATCTATGAGTGGGAACAATGGGTGTGTGCAAGATGTTGGGGAAAAAACTGTATTCATTCTAATGATATTTCTAAATTTTCTGCATCCTATATTAACTTAATGAACCCCCTCCCCACACACACACATAATTTACCTTTATATAATAAACACTGTTAAACTTTTGAAAATGGACTTCGTTTATAAAGCTCTCACTCATAACTAGAGCCTGGATTTATATGCAAAATGTATGTTTCATGTAGCATGCAAAAACTTATGGAAAATATTTTTTTCTTTCCGACGAACTTGTAAAGAGTCCTTTGAGACCCATATGATAATGCATATAAGTGCATATTTTGAGTAAATTTTGTTGTGCATGCATATTTCTAAAACTTTCCAGGATAAGGCATATTTCGAATTTTATTGCTACAAATACTAGCATATTTCATAGTCTATCAAGAGAAAATAGCGTTGAGTTTGTCACCCACAATCATTGGTAAATTCACTTTCGACTGCATGCTGATAACAGAATGGCGAACATATCAATTTAATATACAATATACACTATAATTTTTAAAGTTTTTTTTAAGCATTTTATGTAGCACTTTTTAAACAACAGCGATCTAGTGCCTTCTGATGCTTTTACAACTGTTAACTAGACCGAAGCCTTTCTCGCGACTTGGCAACTACGTGGAAAGGGTTTCTGCTATCAGTATCAAAGGAGTGCAAGAATGTGTAAGTGTTATTTTCTGTTCTGTTAAACATGCCACCTGAAAAATCAAGTAAGGTGGTATTGTTGTGTAAATACGTACAAGAATTTGGAAGTAGTGTATTTACAGAAGATGGGTCAGTTTTGTTCTGTGTGGTGTGCGAAAAAAGAGTTTCAGCAGAGAAGAAATTTCAAGTTACTCAACACGTCAATACAGCAAGACACAGGGAAGCCCTTCAGAGAAGACCGGGCAGTAAACAACAACTGCTTACTACCGCATCCACTATTTCAACATCTGAATGCACAATAAGTGATACATTCTATGTAGATCTGTGCTCTGCATTTGTGCATGCTAATATCCGTGTGTGGAAACTGAGCAATGCCCATTTACAAGGTTTCCTTGAAAAGTACACAGGAAAGAAGGTGCCAGATAAATCAACGCTACGTAAAAACTATGTGCCTGTTTGTTTTAATGAGGTCATGGGAGAAATTCGGGAAGCATTGAAGCACGAGAAAATATGGGTGTCTATCGATTAGACTATTGACATGGCAGGATGTTGTGTTTACAAATGCTGTTGTTGGTGCAATGAAGGTGAGTGGTAAACCCTACTTACTGAATATCGAGGTGTTTGAGAAAGTGAATCATCCCACAATTGTCAAATTCTTTAACGATTCGTTAACTTTGTTGTGGCCAGATCACATCCAGTATGAAAATGTGTTACTGTTTGTTACTGACACGGACCCATATATTGTCAAAGCAGCATCTGGTTTGAAAGTGTTGTATCCTAAATTAGTACATCTAACTTGTCTTTCACACGGTCTTCACCGCGTAGCAGAAATAATCAGATACCAATACCCGGAAGTAGATGCACTTATATCAAATGTAAAGAAAGTATTTGTGTAAGCTCCTTCGCGAGTACGTCTCCTTCGCGAACTGGCAAAAAATGTTCCGTTACCTCCACAACTGGTATTAACACGATGGGGCTCATGGCTAGAAGGTGTGTCGTATTATGCAATGAAGTGAAGGCAGCCATAGACTCACTAAAACCAGAAGATAACATAACCCACAGTGCTACAGCCCTTGGAGGGCCTTGGCTTACCTACCGACTGCTGGTCTCCCTCCCACACTGTTCCTCCGTCACCTGTTATAGCGTGGAGGTCTCAGACCAGTATTGGGGTGACGGGTGATCAGCCCGACGAACCCCCAGCCATTGTTGTAGGTCTTCTTGACCAGGTTACGCTCACTCACTCGGAGCTTCCCAATTTCCTCACGATGGTGGGTTGCCACCGGCCCTATACGTAGGCCGAATAAATTCTGACCAGAGCCGGATTCGAACCTACGCCGTCCCGCAGCGAACGATCTCAAGACGAGTGAATGCCTTAACCCGCTCGACTACGGAGGAGATGCAGCCACTATTTGTGTGTCACAGAAATGTTTCTCTAGAAGTGGCATTGAGAATGAAATTAAGTACATACACAACCACTTCTTGAGTATACCTGCAATTATTACACAGTTAGAGTCCCGTAATAATCCTTTGCAGCATTCCCTGTCCTTGTTGGGTGAAGTATCGCAAACTTTGTCCAGTGAAACTCACGGTGTTGTCAAAATAGCGTCAGAAAAACTTCACCAAGTATTAGACAAAAATTCCAGGTACAGAACAATCTGTGACATTGCAAATGTACTGAATGGCGAAAATGTGGACTTGAAAGAGGACCTAACACAGGAGGAGATTTGGTGTTTCTCACATGCACCAGTGACTTCTGCTGATGTAGAAAGGAACTTCTCGATCTACAAAACATTTCTCACTGATAAACAGAGGGTCTACAGAAGAAAACCTAAGGAAGACGTTCATAGTTCATTGCAACAGAGGTCATTAAGGTAAAAAGTTTGGAAAAAAAAATAATTGTATATTGTTCCTGTATATCTTAGTGCATATTGTTTATATTTTTCATGCATATTTGCATGCATATTTTGCTGTTTGTTTGTGCATGGAAATCCAGGCTCTACTCATAACCCATGACAACCCCCACCCTTTCCGGAGGTCAATTCTGGCTACAGGTCTGAAGTGAAATATGTGTGTGTAATTTTTTTTATTATATTCTATGTTTCTTCTGCAAAATAAGTCTGTCTGCATATATATGTTGAAACTACTAAAATATAATTTTAAACACCTGATATTTATTTTCCACATTTCCATCTGACAAGAATTAGTGAAAAGTTATTGAAAAGGCAAATTTGAGGTAAATTTGCTCTTCATTTTTTCACGAGTGTCCTACAAGCACTGTTTAAATCTGAAGTGCTTGGAATATCATCCTATAAGGGAATAAATAATTGATTGATTGATTGATTTGTTGTTTTAAGTCCATTATATGCATAGATAAGTTAATCGGGACAGGACCTACAGTTTAAACTGGGATCCGAACCACCATGTGCCTCCACCAGGTATCGAACCCAGGACCCCTTTATTATAAGGCAACAACATTACAAATATGCCATTGGGGAGGCCAAGGGACTAAATAAAAATGGACTCAAATAGGGTGTTTTGAATTGTTCACCTCAAAAAGCTCAAATGAAAACAAACCAAAAAAATCTTGCAAACTGAGTGCTGCAGTCACAAAGTCAAGAGGCATTCAAGAAATGAGAATTTGTCGATTATAGCGCCATCTATCATGAATCGAAAAAAAATGTTTCAGACAAAACTTATGTATTCTTTTCCGTAAAATCCGAATCTGTAATAAAAAATAGGGGTTTCTATTTTAAATTTCAAAGTTGCCCCCGCCCCACCTACAAGAAGGGGAGGGGGTGTTCTTTTGTTGCACCACTAAACTTCCCCCTCCAAACTATCAACTTTTTATTTGGAACATTTTTTTGTAGGATGATTTTTTTTTTCAAGATATTCAAATGATTCAGATTAAAAAAATCACCCAGTATACTTGATTTCATTGCTATTTTGCAGTGAAAACAAAATGCCTAAGAATTACCACGTATGAAGAGAAATAAACAGTGGCAGTGATTGGGTTCCAAAGCTAGGGGGCAAGGACAGTTTACTTTCCCTTGGTAGATAAGGTTTAGTATAGTGCGGGGGCAAAAGTGGAAAAAAAAATAAGGGAAAGTACCCCCTTGGCCCCTAATTGCCACCACTCTCTTGCACAAGTTTCTGTACAAGTTTTCTTTAATTTTAAACCCAGCTTTTTAACTCAATTTAATCTTTATACTCACCAAGTACTTATTTGGATTTTCTTGACTGTAATGACCAATGCTACAATGAAAATAATTTGTTTTGACTGATGTGACTGAGTGTAAGGATACGCCGAAACAGTTTCTTCTGAACTACTGTTTACCAAATGCAAGCAATCATTTTTCTCCTTTGTTTTCTGCAGCTGATAATGCTCAATACACACAAAAGTGAGAACTATACACAGTGCGGCAATTTGAAGTGGCGACTGATTTTTTCTCAGTAGGTGGCACCACTGTGCAAGCATTCTGTAGTGAAAACAGGTGAGGGGTATCGATGAGGATAATCGATGCAGAGCTTGTTGATCTTGAACAATATCGTTGAGTGTGGCAATGTTGAGTGTGGGCACGTGTCATCGAAGTGCGTTGTGATTTCAACATGGAACAAAAACCAAACATCATATTTTGTGCACATCTGGGTCAATATGTTACAGAAACATTTCACATGTTGCAGCAAGTTTAGGGAGACAATTGTTTATCCCGTACACATATATTTGAATGGCACAGTGACAGATGGCAGCCAATTGAAGACAAGCATCCAGGTGCAGCAAGGATGGCAAGAACACTGAAATTGGTTGAGAAAGTGAGGACAATCATTACTGAAGATCAAAATTGCAGACAGACTGTTGCTGCTGCATTTTATCTTGAGGTACTGTAATGTTTGTGCAAAAAATAACACATGTGAGCCTCGGATATTGGGTTAATGGCAGCTGGCTTCTGCTTCATTACAATTCCCCAAGTTGCAAGGCTCTGACTGTGAAGAACTTTTTGACCTCAAAGACAATCTGTGTGTTGTCACACCTGACCTATTTATCGGATCTGGCAATGTGTGATTATTTTTTATTTCCTAAACTGAAAGCTGCACTGAAAGGTTCCTATTTTGATGATGTACCAACAAGGCTATGACAAGGATTTTAAACAGCATTACACAAAACGAATTCCAGCAATCCTATGCACTGGTAAGCAGGGTGCAACAATGTGTGGATGAAGGAGGATCCAACTTTGAATGATCCCAGGTAAGTAACTTTCTGTGAACACTTGTTTATTTCTTACAACACCAGTCACGATTTCAAATTTGTGCACTGTGTATATACAAAAAAATTATTGTTCTTCACAATTATCTAAATATTTCACAAACAAATATTCCATATTCTCTCATAAACCTACAACCTTGGCAAGAGTAAATTTCATAGACCATTTGAAATGAGAAGAAACTACATTTCAGAGAGGTTTGAAGACTGTTTTCACAAACGAGGCTCCGCTGATAATTTAGTTACGATATTTACTGATGCAAAGATGGTAAAAATAATTCTTGCTTTACAAATCCATAACATCCTCTCATCCCCTTTCTCCTTAAGTGTCCCCTCATACCCTTTTTCCTTATCTCCATGCAGAGTAATTACATGAGAATACTTACAAAAAATTAATGAGGGAAATCTTTTATGTCACCTGCAAAAATTAAAAGTCAGACTTGAAATGTAAAGAATCTTACCTTCCTCATAGTTTCAAACTCCTCCACACCCTTGTATTCAAGGATAGACGTTGTTGACAACCAACTCCTTGCCCCATTGTCATTAAAGAACTGCATGTGATATTTTCTTCTGGGAGCTGGAATTAGAAGGAAAAAAATGTAATAGTTGGGGGGGGGGACATGTGTGTACACTGCTGTCCTTAGTAAACAAACCAAACCGAAACTAAAGTTCAATCATCAAATCACCAGCTCAGTAACTGAGCATGTTGAGTGATCAACTTAGATCTCTCCACTGAAGTTCCTTGGTTCAAGTCCCGCCCTGGACATAGGTATTCTTTGCGCATGTCCCATCATCAAATTCATCTAATGATCTTTGGTCTTAATGAGTTTAAAGTGCTACACAATAGCAAAAGGTTAAAAAGAAATAGATGACGAGGAATGGAAAGAGGGAGTTCAAGAAAAAGCATATTTCTTGAGTGCAATATTTTCCACACTATGATAAATAGACATTGTAATGTTACATCTATTTTTGCCACAATTTAAAAAGTCACAGTTTTTTTTAAGTAAAAATATTAGTACATTATTAGTTCTCTTCATTTTAGTTTAGTTCTTCGTCTGAGGAAGACCCTGATAGAGGGTCGAAACGTTACGTGTTAAGTGTTTTTATCTTAATAAACTGCCTTGGTCAGCAACTTATTGGTTTTAATAAGGTAGGAGTATACTGCCCCACACATATCAGATTACATTCAAATACAGTGCATTGAGTTAGCTAATGTGCCACTCAAATGCACAGCCAAGTTGTCTTGGACCCACAACTCTTGCTGGTGAAATCACATAGGTATAGCTCCTCAAATCAAGCGCATAGTGCGTTTGGTAGCTTTCCAAGCTGAGGTTATGTCATTTATTTTGTATAAGCATGCTGCAGAGCATGGGAATAGACCAAATTCTGATCACCAACAACAGATTCATGTCATCTGAACATGGCACCAACCTGGCTGCCATGAATGTCAGTGTTTGCTTTCATTAAGGTGGATATGCTACGTGGAAAAAAAAATTATATTGCTTTCTGTGTATTTTGCTAAGGCGATAAATTATAAACCAACAACTGTTGAGTTTGGATAAGTTAATGTTGCAAAATAAGTACATTTTAGAAGAAAGGATTTTTATGTAAAAAAAATGTACAAAAGTGTGTGGAGGAGATTTTTTAAGTGAACTTTCTCAAAATACCTTAAAAATGTTTGGGAGTACACGGAAATCATTTCCATCTTCTGTGCAAAAAGTAAGGTACCTGAACTCAATATGACCATAGATTGTCTCTAATGATGTACAAATTCAGAAAGGTAAAACTAATGGCAAGATTTGAAAGAGGGAACATTTCTGGATGTTTACTGAAAATTAGAGTCAATTCTAAACAAAAACATGGATGTAAGAAAGATTGTATTAAAAAGTTACATTTAGGGTATATGGGCAGATATGCACCCAATATGGCCTAGTCACATATTTTGTTCTTTCGCATCAAAATATGCAACAGAAATTGTAAAGAAAGTACCACAATGTTGTTTTTATAGGTAGATAAGTATATTGATAGCTACACTTACATTATATTTACATAATGACACATGAGATTTGCACAAATAAATAACAATCTTTGCAAACAAATAAACAATGGAGTGACATGTCACAATTTGTTACCAGAAAACCACGGATTACACATCACAGTATGGGCAAATGAAAGAAAGGCTTTGTATCAACCTTATTGACTTCCACACACTCTACGTGAACATAAGAGTAACAAATGTCACATTTGCGCATATCCTTCATGGAAAACAAAAATTCTACCCACAAGCAAAACACCCACTTTGGTTTCAGACAGGGAGGCCCTGTCCGTCATTCCCCCCACCTTATCCTCTGACAAAAAGGAAACCAGATTTGCCCTTACAACAGCCCCAGGACCACTGTAAAATGTCATTCAACCCGTCACCTGCAAACCCCTTCAGCTCCTCATGCACCCCTTCCTCCCAGACACCAGGCACCAACGTTCAGACATCAAACTCCAATACGACTGGCGTGTTCAATAGACAGTGTTCCCGTTTCTCAGACTATCAAGTTAGAAATGCACAGAAAACTGGTGTTAGAAATTACTACCCTCGTCGCTAAAGAAAAAAACATATCAGAAGAAAGAAAATCCATCCTCCTAGAACTGATAAGCAAATTAGAACAAGTACATGAAGAAACAGTGTCGGAGAACAAATCACTCAATGCCGTAAATAAAATCCTTCAAGAAAGAAATCACCATGTCCAATCTGCAACCCCTAGAGAAGGCGTATTATACTCCCAGGTTGTATCAACAAAAAAAAAACCCAACAAACAATAACAAATACAGAAAGCCACATCTACCGTCAAGCACACTGTATTTATGTACGACAAAGATAGGAAAATGAGTGCTAAGAAGATGCAGGAAATTTTGACCACCACAGTAAATCCAGTGAGGAAAAGTATCAAAATCAAAAGCATAAGAACCACAAATCAAATGGTGATAGTGGAAACAGCTTCCAGGGAAGAAGCCGAGAAATTAATTAATAATCAAGATCTTCCTAAACATAACATCCAAGCAGAAAACCTTCGAAAAAAGGACCCACTTCTGATCATATATGACGTTCTGGCCAATAAGACCCAGAGGAATTTTACACAGAATTTTACAGCCTTAACCTCCAAGAATCTATTCCATATGAAGAATACATAAATGATTTCAATGTGAGACTTTAAACAGGACCCCGTAACAGGAACACAGTATATCTAGTGGTACAAGCCACAAGTAAAATTAGAAAAATCCTTCTCCGCACAGAAAATGTATATTTACCATTCCTATCTCTATTTATTAAAGATTATATCGTGGTTGCACGTTGCCTGAAATGTGGAGATCTGGGCCACGTAGCAAAATACTACAAAAACAAACCCTTGTGCACCCATTGTGGGAATGAGAATCATGAACGCCAAAACTGTGATAAAAAAACCAACCGAAAACATGCATTCCATGTAAGAACAGGAACAAAACATGCAATAGTAAAGACAACAAAGACTGCCCAACATACACCCTCATGTGGCAAAGACTAGTGGACAAGACAGACTTTGGAGAACACCCCTAAAACAAAAAGGAAAAGAAATCCACCAAGTAGAAGAAAAAGAAACGCTAAAAGAGTGGCAGTATACTGACTAAAAAAAGCAATCGATTTAGTAAACTCTTCCACGCTAAACCCAGAAGCTCCCCCTTCATGTACCCATATAGCACATACTTCAATCCCCCAACCCTTTTCAACCTCTCTTGAACCGTCCAACCCATCGGAGAATATAAAATCCACTTCAAACACCCATTCCATTCTCAATGACCCTTTTCCAACTTCTTCTACCCCATTGAGGTAATAAAACCTGCTCTGACATGAACACCTACAAATGACACATCATCTCACACCCCTCTCACATTCAAGAAAATTGAACTCACTGCAGAAGACACCCTTGACTTATATGACACCGATCTCGATACCGACTCAGAACCTACATCACCCTCATCAGAACACTCATCCCATCCCTCTGATCCGTACCTAATGTATAGAAACTTCGAACACAACTTGAAACTTTCACGCCTAGAAGAGAGAGACATTCTCATTACTGCACTGAGACTACTAGTCAGGAAGAAGCATCCCAAGGGCAAAACTATTACCTTTCCCATACCAGAAGCAGTGGACAGGATAACGTTAAAAACTTACAACCTTCCTACCGACACCACAGAGGAGCTGTTCCAGATAACCGAGGCAGTTTTCAGACATCGTGGAGAGTCCCTGGTACTTGACGATGTTTACATGGACTTTGTAAGGGCACATGGGAGGATGGAGTTCATAGCAACAAAAGAATGGCCCCGGTGCCACCAATTAGTATGGCACTCATAGGAAACGAGAAGATATGCGTTGCACAGATCAGCACCGGAAGAAGCAAACTTGGAACACTTGAAACTATCAATTACTGCAAAGACCAATACATTGACATAATTCTCATGCAAGAACCATACACATCCAAAAACAAAACTCCCTACATACCACTCAACGTACACACAACTCAGGACCGCAATCAAACCATGGCAGCAATAATTAACCTAAACAGAAATCTAACAGTCACCAAAATAACACAATTCTGTGACACACACATAAATTGCACTCAAATATCTTCCGAGCATTGTTCTTGGATCCTAATAAATAGCTATTTTCAATTCAGCCATGACATAGACCCATATCTGGAAAAAATCGATCTGATCTCCAATGCGTACAAAAACTACAAGATCATAATCACAGCTGTCACGAACTCCTCCTCTCCATGGTGATACAGCCAAGAAACCGACACCAAGGGAGTAGCCATGGAGGAATTCATTTCAAAGCACAACTTACAAGTAAAAAATCAGCCATATAATCCTCCAGGGGAAGGGCGTATGCCTCAAGCAACATTGATCTAACACTCACGAATGCAAGGACCTTGGGCGATGTCCAAAACTGGAAAGTTATAGATCTCGCCACGACAAGCGATCACAACTTAATACTATTCGACTTAATCTACAGGCAACATCAGCTTGAACAGACAGACCAGGAGAACATATTGAACTGGAGAAAAATCGATCATCAAAAATTCCTAGAGAAACTCATCATCCCTGAACAAAAATCACTCAACACGCTCGCAGAGGAACCCTCTGCAAACATCAGACAAGCAATTCAAAATTCACCACCCAGAAATAACCAAAGGAAAATGAAGAAGAAGCCATGGCCAAAGAAACTAACCAACCTTAAGAAACAAATTCAAAAAGCCAGGAAGCTATATCAAAAATGCATCATCGCACAATACAGAACTGCCAACCTCCAGATTTACTGTGCCAAAAAAAGGCAATATGAAACCGAGCTACTAAATTATAAGACACAAAAATGGAATATCTTCATCGAAAAACATCTGGAAATAAATAAATGGGGCATACCATATGAAATAGCTACCAGCAAAATAAAAAAAATAAAAAAACCATTTCCACCTTAATTAATGAGGAGAACAACACGAATATGACAAAGGACTTGGAAGAAACCATCCATCAACTTCCTAATGAAGAATTTCATACCAGAAGACAAACCTGAAAATGACAGCGATGAAAATAAGGATACAAGAAAAATCTATCACCAGCCATATCCAGAATCACCGATATTACCTTTCACTACCCAGGAAGTAGAAAATGAAATAAACCGCATGAAAAGGAAGAAGTCCCCGGGACCAGATGGAATTCCTGTGGAAATAATACAAGAAATCACCCCAGTACTTATACCTTACATTACTCAACTATTTAATGAGTGCCTTATTCAGAAGACATTCCCAGAAACCTGGAAGGAAGCAAACTTAATAATCATCAGGAAACATCCAAATAAAGATGAAACCAGGGTCAATTCATACAGACCAATATACCTTCTCAACGTTTTGGAAAAACTCTTCGAGAAACTTATCCTAAAAATACTCAAAGAATTTCTCCTGCTCAAGCCCATATCAGGGATACAATTTGGGTTCACGAAAGGTAAATGCACTGACGATTCATTACGCCTGCTATCGTGTACAACACACAACACTCCAAACAAGTACATGGTGGGAATTATGGTGGACATCGCCGGGGCATTTGACAACTTGTGGTGGCCCAGCCTTTTTCAAACACTCAAAAACATGAACTGCCAAGGTACAGTCTTCCTACTTCTGAAAAGTTATTTCCCTAACAGAAAAGTTAGCATCAAATATCCGTATCTGCAAATGAGTAAGATAATGTCAAAAGGTTGTCCTTAGTGTTCCATTCTGGGACCCGAGCTTTGGAATACTAACTTGGAGCCTGTGCTTATGAAACTACAAGACCATCCAGACATAGACCAGATCATAGCTTATGCGGATGACATTATCATGCTCACTTCTGGTAACTCAAGGGAAATCGAAGATAAAGCATCTACTGCAATCAATATGCTATCCGACTGCTGTGATCATGCTAAACTCAAAATAGCTTCGGAAAAGATTGAGTTCCGCAAACTACAAGCTTCCACTATCACACATTAAAACATATCTCATTATTTCCTATGGCTCGCCCCTGTGGGCCATGGAAACCAGTAAACAGTACATTAAAAGAAGATTGAGATCTTCACAACGCAAAGTGATTCTTCGCCTCACGGGTGCATTCAGAACAACCTCAACCCTGGCTCTTCTCATGATTGCGGGCCTACAGCCTATTGAAATTGTCATTAAAACTAGAGCATCAAAATATTAATTTAGAAATGGACAAGAGGACGAAATCTATAATCTAATTCGAATATGCCCTGTCACGGTACCAGAAATTCACCACCACTTGTTTAGCATCTGACAACAGGAATGGATACAAGCTACACAAAGAAGGAGACTTCACAGCTTCCTTCCAAACATAAAAGAGTGACTATATATGGACCATTTCCACCCCACAAGAGGTCTCATACATTTCCTAATGGGACACGGTCCCTACGGTCAACACCTAAATAAGCACAACCTCAGACAGGCTGATAAATGCCTGAAATGTAAAACCGAGACGAACACACCGGAACATAAAGCCTTCTTTTGCCACACATCGAACAAACAAATCGAAGATTTAAAACAAAGGCTACCAAACTTCAACAGGTACCAGTTAATAAGAAATCCCAAGCAGTTTACATTACTAAACAACTTAACAAACTTGGTGTCGAAAGAGGAACTTTCCCTCTTCAAATCCGGCATCACTCACCTCCCCATTCAACCCCTACCTCCGGAATGTAATATACCCCCCAGAAGATCACAAAGAATCCACCTTCGACAAACTCAACAACAACAACAGGACATCCTTCCTTCGGACTAAGATCACCAAGAGGATAATGAAGCAGAACCTATCACAGGAACATCAAGGAGGAGACACTAATACACAAGACAGTGATACGCCAGAAACAAAAAAAGGTTACGCCTCCCCGGAGAAAGGCAAAGGATAACACTGCAATGACTCGACCCAGGAACCAACCGAATTTAACCCAGATTTTTCTTTTTCGTTTCTTTGTTAAACTGTAATCTTACACCCCCTTCTTTATTCTCGTTACTAACTACTCTGCAAACTTCTCTCACTGATTCTTGACAATTCTCCATATTTCCACTACCGAATGTACTAAAGTACCCGATACTTCCCAGGAAATCCCTCCCTACCTCTTTCCTTCCTGATGATGTCCCAGGTACCAACCGTCGTACCGATGTTCATTACAGTCCGACCAACTCTTGCTGGTCTCCCGCAAGTTTCCTTGCATCAAGCACCACTCCTTCTTTCATATCCCTTCCCATTATTAATATTTATATCTCAAAGCGAATAATATTCTCACTATCTCAAACATAACATACTAGAACATAGACCCTGCTTAACATTCATAGAATCGTGTTAATGTCTATCCCTCATCTCATTCATCAACACTATACCGCGTTTGTTACAACCTGTCCCGGTTCCCGTGCTAGTTGCTCCCTGGCTTTTCTCGGTGCTGGGGAAAGTCAAAGCCACGCAGCCAATTAAAATACGCAACGTCCCAACAGCGTCTTCGTAAGCGCCTCTCTTCTGGCTTCCATTCGCTCCTCGCTGCCCAGCAGACGATTTTTTCTTCGTTTCTCATTGGCACCGAAACTGTCGAGCGCTCCCTAGCGCGGGAAAGGGGACAGGTTGTAACAAACGCGGTATAATGCACACGACACACAATAAAACTTATCCTAACAAAACATTACCCACCCAATTACACACTTATGTAATTTCGTATCTGTGTTCATAACTAATATTAATGTTAAACACTAACACATATTTACTTCCTACTATTACTAACCTTTATCTTAATCTTCTTACCTTGTAGAATGATGTAAAACCAACTTTGTTCAGGAAAACCGCACAAATTTGGTTCTTCACATTGGGGTATTCATGCCAATGTCACAGTGAATTATTGTAATAAAAAATTGAAAATAAAGGATGAATCAAAGAAAAGTGGGGGAATCCATAAAAAATTCACAGAACTGACACCCTGGGTTAATTTTCAGGTACCAGGGCATAAGCGCATACCTCCGAAAGTAGTTTGACTACTTTTTTGATCCATCCATATACATAACAATAATAATCATTCTATGTAACCATATCTTGTATATTGTTTAGGAAAATAAAAAAAAATTAAAATTCTTGTAAATTCTTATATCCTTCATGGTATTTTCCTATGTAGGCCATATTGAGCCCACCTTACATAGTTTTATTTTTTCCTTTGTTATAAACAGTACTTTAGATTAAAGTCTAAAACTAAGTACATTGTTATAAAGTACAAATTATGAGCTATCATAATATGTACTAGAGATATAAGCACCTATCACTTGGAAGATAGACAAATAGACCATATTGGGTTCAGGTACCTTACATGATTAAAAAAGGTAAAGTGTTCCCCTGTGCATAGCACCACGCCATGAAGGCGTATAGGGGGTGTGGGGGTAACGCCCCACACTTTCTTGATCCGGTCGTGAGTGGGGGTGATGTGATCAGCATCACGCCCCTGACCGCCTTTACCCCCCAGGGTTTCCCCCAGGTACCCATGTTATTCGACGCTGGGTGGGCGCCGGGGCCACTTCCACCGTTAGAAAAGTTCCCGGATTTGAACCGGCCGGGGATCGAACCCGGGACCTTGAGCATGGTAGTCAGACGCGTTACCGACTGAGCCACCACGGCCACACCTTACATGATTACTTTATTTATTTATGTATTGAATTCAACAGGTACATACTTAATTACAGAGGCCATATAATGGATTCATAGTGAATGCAGTTACATATATAATATAGAAATAGATGAAAAAATATAATGAAAATATATTTGAAATTATTAATTTTATATATAGATATATATATATACACACACACACACATACACTTTATAACAGCATTCCATTAGGAAATTATGTGTTTAAGTTTAAGACATTGCCATTGTGTTAATAGTGACTTTACTGAGCTAAGGTTCATAGAAAAGATGTCAATGGTCTTATTCTTGATTTAAAGCTCATTGTAACTGGTGCACATTCTCCACAATGGAGATTTCTTTTCAATTTCAGATCTAGCCTTCTTCATAAGAAAAACTTCATTCTTGAGTGTAGTTTTCGATGACAGGATTCGAAAATTAATCTGGCAGAGTAGATGTTCAATATCTAACTCATGATTTAACGACTTGCACAAGAATATTATTTCATGTAACGTTCTTCTGTGACACAGCTTTGTAAACTGACATTCATATATTAGGTTTTCGTAGTGTTCAAATGTGGGGTAAACTTTCTGAAATTTGTATTTTAAAAATCTAAGAAATCTTGATTGGACTCTTTCAATTGCTACACTGTACTTTGCTGTGTCTGTATTCCAATTACTTCTAATTGTAAAATATTTTAATTAAAATAAATCAATGCACTTGAGTGAAGGGACAAATGGAATGGTCTCAGAAGGGGCATAACAAAATCATCAAGGGCAAGCCCACATGAAACGAATTTGGAAATCTTTGGAAAGCTAATGGAAATTGTTGAGGTAATTTCATATTTAAGTACATTCCTGACTTACAACTTAAGTCCTTAGGATAAATCATCCTCATACTCATTGTGGAGGACAATCGCTACACTATAAAGTTTCTTATCTGAAGTTGTAGAAATACATTTCAGAACAATAACTGAAAAACAAAATTAGGCCTATCCATGCCCTCAAATATACTTTTTAATGGTAACACTGTTAAGCCTTGTTTCCATGTTAATAAAACATTCAAATGCTGACAAAGGCAAAATTTATTGTAGAAAAAATTATACACTAAAACGTAACATTTCCACCTTCTAACAGGGTCTTCTTCAGACAAAGATTCACAATAATTTCGTAATGTTTTAGCGAATAATTTTTCTACATTAAATTTTGCTTTGGTCAGCACTTGATGAATTTTTTACTACTTTTTAAGTTGAGTAATAAGTATGTCCAACAAGCATTAAATGCTGCTGTTCTAAAACAAGTCTCAGGATTTACTAATATTTCATCCAGATGTAGTTCATCTAAATTACGTTTTGTGTGTCAAACTGTCTTATCTTCAAAATTTAATTCAACTCCCCATGTTGTAACTAGTGATTTATTTAGCTGTCGATAATGCTTTCTAACATTTCTGGCTATATTAGGACAATGAACAGATTAGAACCAGAAGTTCAGGTTAGGGTAAAAGACAAGAAAAAAGTGGTTTTTTATTCAAGACAAGATTAAATGGGAAAAAATGCCTAAACAAGTTATCGTGAAAATATGTAAAAAATGTTGCACAGGAGAAATACAAAAATTATTTGTACTCTTTTTTGGGCACCCTTAGGCTTCCAGCTGGCCTGCAATTTGGGCCTT